>NC_090444.1:228873221-229192312 GCF_031143425.1 Pleurodeles waltl | reverse complement strand
TAGCCCCTGGGGGTGGCGCGATCGCGCCCCCCCCACCATGGGGCCCCAACATTGAAACCGAAAAATATGGCCCCACAGGGGGTCGCCCTGCCTACGGTCGACCCCCTGTAAATTTCCTTATTTTAACAAAAAAAAACTATTTGCCCATGGGGGTGGCGCGATCGCGCTCCCCCAGGGGGCCCCAACATTGAATTAAAAAAATATGGCCCCCGGGGGGGGTGGCCTGTTTTCCTAGGGTGGCCGACCCCCCCAGTGAAATCCCTGGCGTCTAGTGGCGTTGCCTGACCCCCTATCGCAGTTGTGATTGGGGGCCAGGAAACGTGTTCAGGAAGGACTCGTATGAAAGGGAAGAGTCTCCCCTTCCATACTAGGCCTTCCCGAACATGGGGAAGGCCGTTTGGGGCGGTTTTCACCATCGGAGCAGGAAGCGGTCCTATGGCCGCTTCCTGCTCCGATGGGGGAAAACAACAATGTGATGGTAGCGCGGCGCGCTGTCGTCACTAAGGGGCGTGTGGGGGAGACACGGAAGCTCTTCAGTGTCTCCCCGGGCTTAAAAAAAAAAAAAAGAAGAAAATCCTCGGGTGCAACGCACCCGAGTATTTTCAAACCCCCTCCCCGGTGTCAGCCACTGGTCGTGACCCGCACCAGGGAGGTAGTGCGGGCTTCGGCCAGTGGCCGACGCCCGCACTAAAGGGGTTAAAAGCTTTCTTTTTCACATTGCTTTTCTCCCTTTGCAATATGTTCAAGTTCTACTTAATGGACAATTTAATGTGAGTGGTTCTTTTTGCCCTCATACATTCTTATTTAGCTGCAGGGTGCGGATCCTCCGCTGGCAACGCAGGAGTTATGAGCGCTACATTTGTTTGTTTACAAGTGGTTCTACTGTAAAAACACAGGCTGTTTTAGTCGACTGGTGTGCACACCAAGAAAAACTGATTTCTGAGGCAAAGGTTGCCCCCTAAAGCATGGTAAGATGTGGACTTGGTGGTGGGCGTACCATGAACTACCCTGGAATGAGGATACCTGTATGCATGATTGTGATCTGTCAGCGGTTTGTTTCGACACAAATGTGGTGATCTTATCTCTTTATTGGTTGAAGAAGCCATGTCAAATGAAACCTAATAAAATTGTGTTAAATAAAAATAAAAAAAACAGGCTATTTTAGGAGCATGTTATTATCCATCAGATAGGAAAGTTGTGGCAGCTCTGGTTATCTGTGTAATGAACTGTAGTGAACAAGGGGAATTACGTTATTAAGCACACACTGTGGAATCCTGCTGTGCCTTGGCGTATGTGTTGAATCTAAAGAAAGTGAAGCAAAAATCCTACAGAGCTGATGGAAAATAAAACCAGCTGCCATTGACCAATGGAAAGAAAGCAATATATTGTTTTGATTTAAAAGTATGAAGCTAATCAATGTGAGCATGTCAGACCTTATTTGCTTTTATTATTATGTCAAGGTGACACGTATAGGGTAAGTCATCTATTACTTTCCAAGGCTGACTCCGACCTTTTGAGTTAGACAGGAGTGTGAAAAACAGACATTATGAACAAATAAACATCAAATAATCAACATAATCAATTGCAGACAGAGATTTAAACACACCATGACCTATGTGGCCGTGAATCACCACACCAGTTTAGTAAAGTTTAAACATTTATTGTCCTTTAGATTAACAATGCTAAGTTCACATAAATCAAGCACAAAACCAAATGATAGAAATACAGAAACATCACAAAATCTTGATCTAACTAAAGCATTCAGCATAAGACAAGGAATTAAAACCTGCAAGAAAGAAAAATGCACATTGGTTATACTTCTTCTAAATGGATCAGTAACTGGCAGAGACTTTGTCAGCAGAGCGCAGGAACATCAGGGCTTCAGGAAACAGCATCAGGACATGAAGGGAAACAGTTCAGTAAAGTTTGGCCCGAAATGACTGAAACTGTTAGAGTCATAGGCAAAGACTATGCAGCATCTCATAGCTTGGAAAATGAAGAACTAACTTACATCACCTAAAACTTTGCTATATTAAAATCCCAAAAGTTACTAACTCAGCGTCTGTTGCAACCAATGAACATCATCTGCGCATCAGGTGTATCTCTTCATGTTTTCTGCAGCCATGATTAGTTTACAATGTCACTTCTCTCTTGTCTTCTTCAGATACCAGCTTCCGTGATTAACTACATTTAAAACTACATAAAAACATAAAATGTGCTTCCTGCCAAAAATGAAACTCAAACAGGGATAAACTGTTACATGAAAAATACGACATTGAGCACTGAGGCTCTTTGTTTAACTAGCAGTTTTTATCTTAAGGAAATGTACAACACCAGCAGTAGAAGCAAGGCAGACATTTTCCACTGTGCAAGTCACGCAGGATGTTTGAAGAAAATTATTTTGCAAAGTTAACATTCTTTTAAACATCGTGCCTCTGGAAAATTACTAAAATGTGACATCTTTAAACTAGTGCTAGAGCATGAAGAATAAAACATTTTGTTTAAAATGTAAACCATTAACCTTTTAATACATTATTACTACTAATCTTCTCAGTATATTTAAACATAATTAAACAACATATATTTACATTAGCCATTATTTAAGTTCATGTTTAACTTCATTGTGGCTGACACCAGAGTGATCACATTTCAAAGTGCACATTTTTCAGTTAGGTTTTTAAACACACGTTAATTTATCATTTCATATTACGTTTTAGTGACACATATTTTAATAATAATGTTTGCTCTCTAACACTAGTTAAAAAGTATAGGGTAGGATCAAAGCCGTTTTCTTTCCTTTTTTTCCAGTTAAAAGATTTTTCAAGCAAGAGTGCATGTGCTGTCTACAAACAAAAGGGCTACATAGGCGTACGTTGATGTTTTCCCTGCTCTCTAGCTCTCAGATACAGCATGTGTGTGCATGACCCTTAGAGGAAACACTTTGATTCTCAGCAGAAAAAGGGGAGAAGCTTTTTTTTATGTTAAAGGTTTCTCAGCATTAGACAAATGTTGAAGTTTTATTAAATGAGCCTTTGTGTCCTCTATCCTGGCTCTGCCATCGTGATTAGCAGGAGGAAGATTATCCTGGACACTTCAACTGGAAAACCTGACACAGACACTGCTGCTTCTTAATAATCTATCAGTAACCTTAGAATGCATTTATTAGGCCTAACTGATGCCCCTACACACAAATATATCCCTATGAACATTTATTTATTTTTTTAAAACATATTTTATTAACATTTTGTTATTGTACATTTGTGTGTCGGTTCGGAGTAATCACTTGCATCAGTTATAGATGAACACATAAGCTGGTCACAGTTGTAGCATACATTACTCGTGTTACACTGCTGGTTCTTGCGGAGCCCCTAGTATTGTTTGTGTAGTTATCGGGTCCTGACTAGTGCTTTAAGCCCCATGACCCACTGCTCCAAGTTCATCGTTGGTCTTAATGTATTGGTTTTATGACATTTTTATATGTAACAAATTTGTGGATAAAAAAGAAAAAAAACATTCCTATTTGCAACTTGGAGAGGGGATCATAGGAAGTGAAGATAGGGGATAATGGGAGGGAAAGGGAGGAGAAGGGAGGAAAGGGAGACTAGGAGGGGATAGGAAGAGTAGTCAAACTAAACGAAGGGTCAACTTTACAGCATTGTGTGGGTGATACTTGTGGTTAATGTTCATTAAGGAGCTAGCGCGCTATGACAGCCTTATGGGGGGCCATGCCCGGGGCGCACCAGTGTGTGGGTGGGGCAGGTGTCTGCTCCATCCGCCTCTTCCTCCCCCTTGCTCTTGAGGCATTGTGAATGGTGGCGGTTCGTGTGGCTTCTTTATCGTTTCTACATGTGGTCTTATTGTCAGTACAGGGACCTCAGGGCACCAACCAGGCAACCTCCTGTTCAGGACCACCCCCTGAGGCATGCCGCTCCCCGGCCTCCCCCACCACGGTGTTTGTTGTTCCCTTGGTTAGTGCGTCCCATGTCGTCACCAGTTCTTCCCAGGTCGGGCGGTAGGAACAAGACGGAAGCCCTTGGCTTCCTCGGCTTTCAGGACCTGTAGTTCGGCCCTGGACCATTTCGTAACATCCCTTTTCCAATCGGTAAGCGATGGGCAGACTGGGGCCCTCCAGCCCCTCGAGATCAGCCTTTTATAGAGGGCCAGCGTTAGGTCTAGAAAACGCCCTCTTACTTTCCCGTTTAACTCAGTCGGCCTGAGTCCCAGCAAGCACAGGTCCGCGGTGGGCCTTAACTCTGCTCCGAGTAGCCGGGATAAGGCAGCCAGTGCCTCCCTCCAGCCGATCTGGAGCACCGGGCACCCCCACACCATATGGTCAAAATCTGCCTCGCCCCCCTGGCATCTTGGGCATGTCCTGGGGGTACCTCCCGTATATTCGGAATAGTCGGTGCGGTGTGAGGTACGTTCTGTGTAGGTAATTATATTGGATGTAACGTAGTCGCATGTTACGTGAGACCACCCGGGGATATGCTAGTACTTTGCTCCATTCCGATTCAGTTAATTCCCTCCCAATGGTGCCTCCCCATCGCTCCCTCAGGGATTGTAAAGGGTCCAATGCTGCGTGGGCCTGGGCCCGGTAAATTTTGGCTATCAGGTGGGGTTCATCCCCCGATGTCAGCAAAAGGTGCAGTACCCCGTGGACTGCGGGCTCTGCGTTTATCGTGCACCAGTGATCTTTCAGGGCGTGAACCAGCCTCCCGAAGAGCAGGAACTGGCCCTGGGGAACACCCGCTTCCGTTAGGGCAGAGAAATCCCTCAGTACCCCCCGTTAAAGAGGCCGCTCACGGTCACAATCCCTGCTCTAGTCCATGGGCCAAGTCCGAGGCCTCCTGGGCACAGTCCCCCAGCTCCCAGGACCAGTGCCGAAACCGGCAGGGCCGGAAAATAAGGGGGGCCCACTCCCACTCTTTTCATGCACCTCTCCCAACATGCCAATGCAACATTCGTCATAATGTTGCTACCAGGTAGGCCTATCTTCCTACCTATCATGCGTGCCACAATCCATGTTGCATCTATTGTCCCCTGAGGTGTGCACAAGTCCAGTGGTCCTCTGCCTGACATCCAACCAGATACCCATTGTAGTTGGGATGCCAAGTAATGAGCCTCAAAGTCAGGGCGCCCAGTCCTCCCATTTGGGTCGGTCTGCAGAGGGTTGTAAGTGCGGTGCGCCTACGACCATCATCCCATATTAGTTCCCTTAGCAGCATGTTCAGGTCGCGGAACCATGATGGGGGGATCAGCAGTGGTAGGTTTGCGAAGTAGTAGAGGAGTCGGGGAAGCATAATCATTTTGGACAGTGCCACTCTAGCCATTACTGTGAGTTTCAAAGAACGCCGGAATCCCACCGAGGACCTCAGTAATCGCAGTGCCCTGCCCAGATTACCTTCCCTGAGATCTCCCAGCTCGTGGAATATCTGGATACCCAGATACTTGAAAGTACGGGGGGCCCAGTTCATGTCCATCGGGCATGAAGCAGGACGCACGCCTTCAGGAGACAGAGGGAACACGTACGTTTTGCCGCGGTTTAGGCGAAGTCCGGAGACCTCGCCAAAGTTCTCTAAGACACTGAGGGCCCAGGGGAGGTTGCTGTTGCCATCCCCAAGGTATATTAGTATGTCGTCAGCGTACAGGGAGACAATGTGTTCAGTTGGTCCGTACATTACCCCCCGTCCTACTCCCTCCTCCCGCAGTCGACTCGCGAGAGGCTCAATCGCTAGGGCAAACAGAAGCGGGGAGAGGGGGCATCCCTGTCTGGTTCCACAAAACACTGGGTATGCTCTGGATATGATTTTACCCGTCTTCACTCTTGCTAGTGGGGACGAATATAGTAGGTCAACCCATCTCACCCAGTTCTCACCTAGGCCCATCCTCATCATCACCGACCTCAGGTAGTCCCACCTAATTGAATCGAAAGCCTTTTCGAAGTCCACCGCCAACAGGAGCCCGGTCGGTGGAATCGATTCTCGGGGCATGTGCATGATAGAGAAAAGACGCCTAAGGTTTAGGGAGGTGCTGCGGCCCGGAATGAAGCCGTTTTGATCAGCGTGGGCATATGGGGGAGCAGGCGATCGGCCAAGATCTTGCTAAGGATCTTAAAGTCGCTGTTCAGCATTGACAGTGGGCGGAAATCTGTCACCGAGGCCTCACTATTGGTGGACTTAGGGAGTGGCACTACTAGTGCTTCGCGCATCGTGTCTGGTAACTCACCGCAACGCCTCCGCATACATTTCCGCCAAATTTGGGGTTAACAAGGATCTATATTTTTTGTAGAATTCCATGGGAAGACCGTCTGTTCTGGGGGTCCTCCCAGGAGCCAGATGCGCTATTGCGTCGTTGATCTCTTCTATGGTCACTGCCCCCCCCCAGGCTGTCTCTGTCCTCTGGTCTCAGTTCCCGGATCGGGGTCTGTCGCAGATAATTGTCAAAGGTCACTGGCTCCAGGCTCCTAGGTCTACCATACAGGTGCATGTAATAATCTCTGAATGCGTCATTGATGGGGCCTGGGCTAAGTCTACGGTTTCCCTCTTTGTCTGTTACACTAGTGATGGGTTCGCTGCTCCCGCCCGGGCGCACCAGCCATGCCAGAAGCCTGCCCGACCTCCCCTCCTCTGATTGCAGGGATACCAGGTATTTCTGCATGCTGTGACATCTGAGCTTTTCTTCGGCTTGGGAGTGTTCTCTGCAGGCACGGTTATATTTTTCCTCCTCGTGTGCTGCAAGGCCCAGGCTTAGCTCGCGCTCGTGTATGATCTTCTCTAATGCAGTGAGCTCCTTTTCTAGTGTTTTCCTCAACCCTACTGACTGCCCCAGGCAAAAAACCCTCGTCCCCACCTTAAGTGTCTCCCACTCCACTGCCCTGGAGGAGGTGGTTCCTCTATTGATCTCAATGTGTTCTGATAGGTAGTCTCGTAGTGCCTCTCTATACACTTGATCTTCGAGCGCCGCGGGGGCAAGCCGCCATGACGGTATGGGGGGTCTATCCTGCAATGTCCTCAGTGTTAATAATAGTGGGTTGTGGTCTGAGATTGTTCGGGCTAGGTATTCAGAACGTGTCATCCCACGGGCCAAGCCCGGGGTGCAGACCACCCTGTCAATTCTGGTGTGGACGTGGTGGAGGCCCGAGTAGAACGAGTAGTCCCTGTCGGTTGGGTGGTGGAACCGCCATATGTCCACTAACCCCCATGAGTCAAGCCATTTGACCAAGTTTTGTGCTATTTTAATTGATATAGCTCCCTGTAGCGGTAGGGTGGATCTATCCATGTTTATGTCTAGTACTGCGTTAAAGTCCCCACCTATTAGTACCTCCCCTGTTTGCTGGCGGGTAAGGTGTCGCGATAGGTTCGTCATGAATGAAACCTGGTCTTGGTTACGGCATAGATGCAACTCAAAACTAATGGGGTCCCGTGTAGTTTACCTTCCAATATTACAAACCTGCCCTCCTTGTCTATGTTTGCGGTTTCGATTGTCAGGGGTACACCTGCTCTGATCCATATCATTGCACCCCTTGCATAGGCTGAGTACTCGCCCTCTCCATCTTCGTCTAAGTTTCTCTCCCTCCCCTGGGGCTAGGTGGGTCTCTTGTAGCATTGCTATCTGCACCCCCCTTCTCTTTAGGAATAACAATATTCTGTGTCTTTTGGCATGGGTACCCATCCCCCTGACATTCCAGGTTATGATATTGTAATCTGCCATCCTGTTCTTGGGATCTGACAATTGGAGGACCAGTGCGCCCGGCGTTTCAATCTACCCACTGTTGCGCTCGCTCCTACATTGTGATAACATTTAATTGCCCATGCTGTTGGATTAACTCGGAACTGTGAACCCCAACTCCCCCTCCCCGGGGCACCCTCAGAACTATGGGTAGCCCAAAAAAACGTGCAACGGTGCAACTTTACCAAACACATAGTTACAGTACTCGCCAGCCAAGCCAGGCAGGCGAGAGGTATAGTCAGGGGGGAAGCGGCCAGGTCCGGAGTGGCCAATCATTCGTTCAGTTCGTTATGACTTCAGGCCCAGTCACGCAGCCAGGTCAGCCAAGCTCATCAGCTGTTTGCGGAGTCACCTTTGGTGCCCGGGACGGGCTCCCCGAGCCCCCGGCGGATGACACTATCGTGCCATCGGAGTCCACCTCCGAGCCCTCATGGGAGGACACCTCGCAACCGACCCGGGCCGCCGCCTCCAGGGCCGCTCTTCTGCCTGTTTCCCTCTGCGTTTTCGTTGGGGCCAGGCGCGGGCGATCCCTGGGCCTCTTCCGCCTAGTTGCTCGGCGGGTTCCGCCAGCTCCAACCTCCGTCAGCGCTGGTCGTAGTGTTTGGGCCCCGCGCCTCTTGAGCCAGTCCCATGCCTCCTCTGGGGATTGGAAGAAAGAGGTCTTTCCATCCACGATCACTCTCAGCCTTGCAGGGTATAAGAGCGAGTATTGGATCCCTTCAGTTCGTAATGCTCTTTTGACCGCTAAGAATGAGGCTCGCCTGTTCTGGACCTCCAGTGTAAAGTCTGGGAATAGTGTTACTTCTCCGTTTGCTACCTTGAACGGGCCCGATTCTCTGGCTTTCTGTAGGAGAATATCCCTGTCCTTGTAATGCAGAAGTTTAGCAATTACGGCACGGGGGGTCTGCCAGGAGCCAGTGGTCTTGATGGGACGCGGTGGACGCGTTCTAACGTGTAGTAGGGAGTCAGGCATCCCGGCTCAACCTTCGTGCTCAACCAATTCTCCAGGAATTCTACCATGTTCTCTCCTTCGGACCCCTCAGGAAGGCCCACCACTCGTACGTCGTTCCTTCTATTCCTCCCCTCTGCGTCTTCAGCGCGTTGTTCAAGTCTTGCTAGTCTGTCAGCCAGTGAGGTTACTTCCGCCGCCATGTCTTTCTGCCTTGGGGCGATGCCGGCCAGCGTAGTCTCCGTGTCTTTGACTCTGCTTGTGATGTTCGGCTCGCAGGAGGCCCACCTCAATCGCGACTTGGTTGATTTCTCGTTGCAGTGTTGACTTTGTGTCCTCTATAGCCCCCAGTATTTTCTCTAGAGTGTCTTGAACTTTGGAGTGTGGTTGGCTCAACAGTTCTGCTGCTCCGTCCCCAGGGGGTGTTGGGGGGGGGGGGGTCCATGGTTCTGCTCTTATGTTGGCCTTTAGAGGGCATCGGTCCGACCAGGAGGTTTGACCCAGGGAGGGGGCCGGACGCCAACCTGGGCGCTGTCGTAGGAGTTGCCGCCGGGAATCACCCCACGTTTTAGGCTCCGCAGCCTTGGTGCTGTTCGTGGTCTTCACTGGGTGGGCCCTGGGCGCACGGCCGGTCGTGATCTGCTTCAGGGGGGGGGGTTCCGGCGTGGCTAGTTGCAAGTGTTCGCCGCCCCGGGCAGCGTCAACCCCCTCGCCTGTCCCCGCTGGTAGGGCCTGCCGCGCCAGCCGGCGTCAGGCGCGCAGCGCCGCCAGGGCGGAGTCGATCCCCGCTCAGTGTACCCACTTTTCCGCCGATAGCACCAGCGTGCTCGTGGGTATGCTCGCTCGCCTGCGTAATACGTGCGTACAATGGCCGGTGGTGTACCAGGATATCGCGGGGGCCCCCAAATGGTGGTACGATGTTGACTGCGCCTCCTCAAAGGGGGAGATAGAGGGTGTCACTCACCCTTCCGGCCATCCTCATGCTGGTTGCTGCCAGGGAGGGCCGTCTGCCGCATACTGCCGCCGCTCAGAGTAGCCATGTGGGGCATATGCTTGTGCTCACGGGGCGGCCCCATTGGAAACAGGGCCACACCCGTTTAACCAGTTTTGGGCGAGGCGCCCATTCAGGGGGTGCACCAGCAGGTCCAACGGTGCCCCCACAGCGTTGCCGGGTCCCGCCTCCAAATTCCGGGGCTCGGGCGATTTCGCCATCTCTTGCCGGCAGCTCCCCCCCGCGCACACCGCGGCCCGCCACTCACGCGAGGCCGCGGCTTCGGAGTGGATGAAAGGCCGCAGGTCTCCTCGCTGTCCGGGCAGCCCCGCGTGGGCCGCAATGCTCACCGGGCCCGACCCGGGGCTCCCGCCGCTCCGCCCACTTTCCGGCAGCTCGGGCGGACGATTTAGCGCACAGGCGGCTTGTGCTGGCGTGCTGGGCCGGGGTTCTCAAGCTGGCCCCTCCGGAGCCGAGCTCTTAAGCGGACGCAATTGTCGGAGTCCTGGCCACGCCCCTATATCCCTATGAACATAATGTGTTTGAGCCACTTCAAAAACAGCCCGCTCCTTGTAATTGAGGCAGTACATGGCCAAGTAAGCAATTCATAAGTCAATGTTTTCCTGCTGGCGTTTGGCACTTGCTTAATTAAGCATGTGTGTGCTTCTGGAAGTGAAAGGGGAGCTGTGCAGCTGCTCAGGAAACCTTAAGGAAACATGCAGTGCAACACTTGCAAACTCTGCACAATTGACCTAGGGGGATGAGGAGATAGTAGAATCTGAACTACCCATCTGTACCAATCTTCCCTCAATTTAGATGTTGGCTGGAGCCAAATAACTGGTCATACTTTGTCTTACGATTGTCTCTGGCACACAGTATTGCAGCTTGAAGCTTAAAAATTGAGTTATATAGGTGGTCGACTTTGGAAAAAAAGGTGGTAGAGATCCAAAACAGGAAGAGAGGGGAAACATGGTTCTTAGGTCATGACACATGATAGTGTTCAGCCTTCCCACCAAATACAACAAATCAACCACCTTGACTGCCTAATGACATGCAGCAGAACTGTAAAATGGCCATACATGGTGATGGCTAGTCTTAAATGCTAATAAGGATGTTCAGTTTTATAGAGATTTTGAGTGACCTAATAAGTAGAATGATATAACTGCACAGCATAGGACCCTGTGGTGTCTTGGAATGTGGGTTGGGTTGGGTCTTAGGACTTTGGAATGTGGTGTTCATTAGGTTCCGGCTTACTCTGGCTCGCACCGTCTGTCAATTGGAATCTAGACCCAGAGCTGGTGGGTGTTTGAGGCGTTACTGTCTTATTCCAATTGGATTCAGCATCTTTTCTCATTGAGAAAGACTTGGGCATCAAGGCACAGCCTTCAAACCCTCAACACCAAGATCGGTCACCAGCGGCTGGAGGAGCAGTCTGGACATGCAATAAAAGATGGCCAAACACTCACCATGGCAACAATAGTAGTGTGAGCATCGTCTGGGACAGCATGAGAAAAATGGATGTGTTTGTGGAGGAGAAAGACTGAAGTTCGCAGACTTACGAGCTTTGTTACTTTTGAATCTGGTACAACGCATGGCCTGCAGTGTCTCAAGGACCACTCGAGCAGCCCCGCGATGTTTGTTGTCAGGTAGTTGTGAGCAAGGCACACAAACGAGGCCTAGGTCCAAAGCTTGCTGCTAGTTGTCACACAAGCAGTTTTCTGCATGTCATATGACTGGAGCTTGCTGCTTAGCGAGCAGGGGGCAAGCAGACAGCATCATCGAGCGGACAGGGATACGAGCAGGCAGTGAGGCGCTCTTCCATTGCGGTTAAACACAGCAGACGCCTTTGCCATCCTCAAGGGCACCCTCGCAGCAGAATAGTGCTTTCACCATTACTACCTCTCCTGCTCCTGAAGAAGCGTGCCTCAGCTGGATATGGGGGAGGGTGGGTGTTGATGAAAGCCCCACACAGGAGTGAAGTGTGCAGTCTTCATGCCATTGGCTTTTGCTTATTAAAGGAAAGACCCCTAGGTGAACCAGAAGGCCCAATCAGAACATTCTCCTATCATTAACATTAAGGGTGTGGAACTTACAGAGCAGATAGAGCACATGAAGCACTAGATGCCTGGATAGGTGTTTTTGATGCCATGACAAGTACCAGTTAGCATGCCTCAGGTACCAAGCCTGGTACCAGTGAACTGGAACATCACTGCTGTGGTCGGGTACTGGTGCATAGGTCCATTTTAAAGGAACTGATTTTTTTTCTTATGTTTTACTAACTTTGTTTGGCTAGGTCATTGAAGTGGGTAGACGAAGTGTATGTGGATTAACAAGTGGCTCAGTATGTAGAATATTGCACCTCCACTGTTCTTCTTAGTGTTACCTGGGTTAAAATGGGCAAAGTGGAAAAACGTATTTGCAAAACGTATTTGCACACTATGCAAGACTCTGTGGGACATCATTAAGCGCAAAAAAGGAGAACCTCTCTTCTGTATTGTCTGAGTCATGAAGGTGAAGAAGAGTTTGAACATCTTCCGGACTTAGATGATGCAGAACTGAATGAGTTTGAGATAGATGTTAAAAAGTTGGACAAACATTATTTGCCCAAGGTCAGCACGATATTAGAGCGGTACTACTTTGAGAGGAGAGTTAAAAAAGCATAGGAGTCTTTTGAGAACTATGTAATGGATTTACGAAAGTTGGGTTCATCTTGTAAACTTGAGGATGTGCTTAAGGAGCGAATCAAGGATCAATTTATGTTGGGGTCAACATAGGAAAAGTAAGAGATGTACTCTGGTAAAAAGATGACCTGAAGCTACATAGGAAAAGTAAGAGATGTACTCCGGTAAAAAGATGACCTGAAGCTGGATGAATTGTTGCTTATAGCTAAAATGTTGAGTATTGCCTTGTGTATGTGGATGTAATTAAAGAAGATAATGGGAGTGTATGGAAGCACCAGGTCCATAGTGTGGTCAAGGTGAAGAGCGACTTTTCACAGAAGAGGAAATTTACAGGAAAGTGCTTCTGATGTGGTAGGGTTGGACATATGGCCAATGAGAAGAAAGTCCCACCTTGGGTATGTCGGTAAAGCTTGCGGAAATAATGGCCACTACACAGAAAAACTGTGGATTCCAAAATAGGCGCAACAGAGTGAAGGAGGTAGGTGTGGCAGAGAGAAATATGAATATGATGACTTGCAGTTTGGTGAGATAGTTCTTCAGGTGCGTGATCAAGGTAAGTGCGGATCTGAGGATGATGTGTATGGAAATGGCTGTAAAGTAAGAATGCTTTTTGACTTGGAGATGAAAATCACTTTGGTACCAAGGGTTTTTTATGAAGAATTTTTAAGTAAGAAAGTAAAGCCTTTTAAGCCAGATATCAAACCGCTGGCCTATGGGGATCAACCTGTCTCGTTGGTGGGTTATTTTGAATATGAAATGGAGTACAAAGAAGGGATTACTGCAGAGGAAAATTACGTCTCTTGCAAAGGAGACAGTATAATTAGTTGGTAGCACCAGAGAGATTCAGAGGTTATGTTGGATCCCAATCTATGTTTCCTCTAAAGTGTGCGTCGGGGTGACCACGCAGTTCCTGTTCAAGTGCCTCACATTCCGGTTCATTGAGCTGGTCCACATCTAATGTACATAAGCCCATTGAAAATCAGGATTATCTTTGTAGAGGGGAGATGCCGACCTTCTCAACCCTCATAGGGCCTTCTTTTTTCCCCAATATCCAGTTTGGTTGCTAAATTTCAACCAGTTTGTTACATTCCTGCCAGTATGTGTTTTATAGCTATTAGTATCTCAATCAGCTTATCTTTTCAAATGCGTATAGATACCCTAAAATTAATCCAGTTTTTCATCTCTGCCCAGCGCAGGGGAAGTTGAGAGGGGAACCAAAGATGAGGAGGAGCAGGAGGAAGAGGCCTCCTCATTTGTAATGATTGTTGTTCACATTGTCCTCTCCCCACAGAGATGCAGTTCCTGTTACTGCTAATATTGCTGAATTTGAATTTAATACTGTACCTTCCGTCACTGTCATTGGGCTCTGTCAACCTTACATTTTATTGCATTGGATGTTCTTGGGTTCCCCATTCTGTGTGCACCATCTACCATTTGTTATGTTGTCATTTTCTTGAAAAGAGATGAAGCTTTCCGATCAAGTTGATCTATTGTTTGTAGAGACTACAGGCACCCTGCTTATCTTGAACAGGTGTTATGATGCTACATCTGAACTCCATATGCCACACTGGCTTCCCGTCACAGATCGATATTAAGGCATGCTGCATAATACACCAAGTTTACTCTATCGGATGTCTCTCTTTTCTGTATTAGAGTTGACAGTATTGTGGTGAGGCTTTGGAGCAATCTGTATGTTCACCTGGGAATGATCCATGATTATATTTCACAAAGAATGTGAATATATTGGTTGGGGTTTAGTTTGTTTTTTCCTCACTTTGTCGTTGTTATGAATAGTAACTTTGCTTATTCAATTAGCCTCATCTGCATCAGTGACACAAGTAGTAAGGGACTTCAATTTCTTCTCATGATCACTGCTGTCCTGAACTGAGACTGGTGAGGTAAGACCTGCTTTCCTTCCACTGTTGCTTAGAAGAAAACACATTGAGAACGGAGTATTTGTATAGTGGCACAAGACTCGTATAACCTATTTATTTGCACAGGCCCAGCTTAGAAAGGTCAAGATGGTTTATTTCTTGCAGAGTGCAGGTTAAGGTCATGTTAGTAGAGAATAATTATAATGCCACTATGTAGGCGTTTGGTATTTTTCAGCAGTATCAAATAATTAATTGTTGAAACAAAAATAATGAGTTGCGTCTGCTAATTGCCTATAAACATATTTTTGTAAATGTTTTTCAAATCGATGTTTAGTTTTGGGTACCCTTCTGCAACTTTGGCTACTAGGATCTGTCCCACTTTGACACAGTCTTACCGAGTACACCACTGATTTTAAATTATTTTTCATTTGATAGCTCAAGTTTGTGGAAAACCAAATCCAGCCTTTTCCCAGGCAGAAGATGAAGATGATTTCACCGAAGACATAAAACATGAGGAACTTATAGAACAGTTTACTGATGTGAAACATGAGTCCAAGTTTAGTCTTGAGTCCAACATGATTGATGAGGATGGAAAAAACCAGGAAGAAGATAGCAACAATATCTCCCCTGTAAATGACACAAAAGGTATGGTGTTTGTTACTTTAATCTTTTTGTAAATTGTTTCTAACTCTTTCTGTAAGCACACATTTTAACATTAAGCTATCCATCCAAGAGAATGTGGCTCTATTAGTATTAATTCAACATCCATGTATTTCTTAAACATTAGAACAATCTGGATGGTTAAATATATTGGGCAAGATATTAGGGTAAAAATATCAACCAAGATATAAAAAACAAGTACCTTCGAACTATGGTATTCCCTTTCTATGGAGTGAATAATTAGGTATTTGAAACAGTTCACAAGCATTCCCCTAGGCAGTCCCTATTGTGGCACTCATTGCACAGAGTACCACAAACCAAGTGTTTTGCTTTACTTTTGACTGAGCCAAAATATACACACTGAAAAGAGTTGAAACGATTATCTGGAATGCACTTCTTAATCTGAAGAAGTCATTTATTATAGCTTTTCACAAGGTTTTTGAAGGAAGGATTGAATAGCAAAAAGCGTACTTTCAAAATGTGCAACAATGAAGTAAGACCATATATAAAGAATCTTCGATCTATAAACAGCAAATATATACATGCACAAATACAAACACTGATATTGATATATGTATACATATTCATACACAATGCAAAGCAAATAATTAATAAAATTGCATCACCGTAGGGCCTGTCAGGTGCTTCATCTTTCTCCTGCCAGCAAGCCGATGACCCGGTTCAACAGCGAGAAAGAGAGATCTCCGCCCTCACGGAAAATCTATATCAGGTGTCCGACATCTGAATCTTGATTGAGGTCTCTGAATCCCCCACTGTTGATCTGGGTCTCCTATATATTTTAAACAAACGAGGAAGGAGCTTTCTGGAAAAGCCCCTCCCATTGAGAAGTATTAAAAAAAATGCTGGCTCGTTTAGGTAAGCTTTGAAAGAAACACGTTGGGAATTGGCCAAAATCTCAAGGCGTCCCTCCCAAAGCCAAACCGTTGCCTGCTGTACCATAAACATCAGTCTAGTACATCCATATCTTGCTGACTGACTTACTCCTCCATTTGATGTCCTAGCTCTTCGGTGATTTGTCCTAGCTCTTCGGTGAGAAAGAGAACATGCAGAAATCGAAAACACGTTGCATAACATGTTTGTATGGAAAACTATTTGCACCTCTTAAGTGGCAGTGAAGCAGTGAAGCTAAGGCTAAGCTGAATACAAAATGGAGTCTGTAACTGGTGACCACTAATGTAACGGTGGGCAGCTAAGCCAAGTGCAAAGTGGTGCGACACAAAGTCAGTGGTCAAAATACAAATATCACTACATTCCGCCCTGTGACCAATGAGTGTAGCCTATAGGTTTAAAATCAACTTTTTTCGGTCTAAACATTGCAAGCAGATTAGGAATACATTGTACACAGCAACATAATGATATTATAAGAACTAATGCTACAAAAATTCCACCCAAACTTTGCACAATTGTCCAAAATCAGGTAACCATTGAAACAACCAATCCCACCATCCCTGATCTATATTTTGCTTTACCCCTTTAACTAATGTATGTAGTGTATCAATAGATTTAGAGTGGTCAGAAAGATTAAAACAACACATGCCTTCAAATTCATTGCAAACAATGATTTATGTTTTAGCAAAAGGTAGTCTATAGCAGCCCTGTTTTGTAATGCACCTTTTCTAATACCACGCACATCTAATAATAAAAATTCAGATAAAGCAATAGAAATATGGTTAATGTTTTTAACTATTAGACATGCTAGCTTGTTAATTACCCTAGTATTGTATACAGCTAAACCAGGCACGCCTACAATAGGAAGACTTAAGCTTAGATACTCTTATTGGGAAAATTATTGGATATCTGAGTCCCAGTTTTCGTCTAGTTGCATAGTGTCCCTAGGATCACGAGTATGTATAGAGTTAGATGGAAACATCATGAGTCCCAGGCGTGTGAAAGTACACGGCCCGCCCATTATGTTAGCTGGAATGTAAGTAAAAGTAAGGTTTCAACATGAAAACAGCCAGCCAACTGGCAACTTGACATGTTTAATGTGACTAACAACAGTCACTAGATGATGACAAACCATGTGATTCGACATATTTTTGCAATGTCTGTCCGTTCGGTAAAGGCACAAAACTCTGTGTTCCCATGGTTGAAGTTTTCTTTTCTAAAAGCAATTGAATGCATTTTCTAATGTCACGAGAATTGCAGGAAATGTAGTAACACACGTCACCGGTAGTAATGTTGTAGGTAATTATCTGAGTGAGTTTGTCCCACTTCTCATCGGTTGTTTCCTGACAGTCCCTGCAATACTCATAGGGACTGAAGTGGGTTTCAACGTCAGATTCTTGCACATCTTTATTTGCAAAGCAAATAATGAATAAAATCACCGTAGGGCCTGTCATGTGCTTCATCTGTCTCCTGCCAGCAAGCCAGTGACCCCGTTCGACTGCGAGAAAGAGAGATCTCCGCCCTCACGGAAAATCTATATCAGGCCTCCGACGTCTTAATCCTGATTGAAGTCTCTGAATCCCCCACTGTCAGTGGTCAAAATACAGATATCACTACACCAAGTTAACTCATTTATCACTACTAAACCTAACTCAGAATTCACAAATATTGTTCTTTGCCTACATATACATTTGTATAAAGTTGGAAAACAAAAATCACAAACAGACCACCTTCACTGCCATGTAGGCACAGGGATGACATACTCTCTGCTTCCTTATCTTTTCTGCCTAAACTGTGTGATGATAATAACATTAGGGTACAGTTTGTGGATATACAATGATTTTCTCACGACGATGTCTATTAACTTTTTAAGTATTAAAATAACAAAGAAACTAAAACATTACTCCCAAAATGGTCAACTTCTTTGCAACATATATCATAACTACGGAACATATTATTGGTCACATTTCCTTCTCCTTGCCTCAAACACAAACTATTCCTATCACATGAACAGCTGAAAGGCCCTCAGCTTCATTGGCTCATACTACTGTAGGTCCATCATAGACCGGTATCACAGGAGTGGGGATCAAACTCTCCTGAATTTCCATTCTGTGTGATTGGGATTGTGTGTCAATTATTACAAACTAAGAGTTGCCAGTTCCTATCATCCTACTGGGCCAACTTTGTGGAGTGAGCTTTTGTTCCAGTAAGTAGCTGTCAGTGATCAGGACCTTCTCAGCATATAACATAGCAAAACTATTTCACCTTTGTTGCAAATCTCAAGGAGGTCCACATAGAGTGTTAGTAGTGCTACTTCTGGGTAAGATGGTATATCTTTCCTCAGAACTCACTTTGTGATTTAAGATTTCCTTTCAAAAGCGGATTATGCCTGGACAGTCTCACCATATGTCTCTGTAATACATTGCCAGCATTTGTCTGATGCATCAGTGTATATCCCTTGTAGGTGGACGGGGGTTAAATACCTCTAGTACATGAGCTTGTAGGCTGTTTTCCTTTGCAGGATGCTCCGAAATGCCTTGGGGATCATTAAACATACCCTCTTCTGAGATCTCCTTATTAAGGTATCTTGCTCATCTCTTGTTATATTTCCACATGGCCCCATCTGAGGCCTCCTGTAGAAGCCTGTATAGTTCTGATATCCTTCTTTTTGTACCTAAGTGTGTACTCATAAATGTCTCCAGTAGTGTGCAATCTCCTCTTGTGGTTTGTTTAATGGCTTCTGTGCTGCCTATATTACGGAATCCTTTCCCCTCACAAAGTCAGAATACTGTAACCAAGTTTTAGACAGTGGAGGTACTGCTGCTGTCATTCTTCTTGATCTGTTCGTAGCTTTCAACACTGTATCTCATCCCATCCTTATCCATCAGTTAGCTGAGGTTGGTGTATAGGGCCCCACACTTGCCTTGATCTCTAACTTCTTCACCCAAAAGCACCAAGCAGTAAGACTTCCTCCTTACTCCTCGAAACCTACTGGACTGCATGGGGGTAATTTTCTACCCCTCTGATCTTTAACATAAATATGACCCCGTTGACAGCCCTGATTCATGGTTTTGGCTTTGAAGTGTCCACCAATGAGACACAATTGTTTCACTGGCCTACGAGAACTATTTTAGCAAACAAAGGTTCAGGCAATGCTTGGTATCTCTAGCATCCAGCCTAGACGAATGAGGATTATTTAATACCACGTTTTTAACCTATACAAGTGGTCAGACACATTGGTGTTAAATTTAGTGCTTAACTCTCTCTTGAGCACCCAATTCTCCAGTACCCTCTATCTGTTTTGTCTTATTTGATACCCGTAACCGCCAAAAAAAACAAAAAAAATGTGATTTATGCTCTTATCACCTCAAGACTGAATAAATTTGGGTTTCCGCAACACACGTATCAGGAAACTCCAGCTGGTTTGGAACTCGGCGGTCAAACTATTATTCAATCTCCAAAGACATTGCTTTATTTCTTCTACGTTAAGAGACATCAACTAACTGCCCATAGCAAACATGATTCAATTTAAAATCTTGACACACCTTCACAGAGCTGTCCACAATTTGGATTGCTATAGTTTAAAGAAACTGTTTATGTTTTACTCACAGGCACGCTCCCTGAAATCTTCCAATTCTTTTTACATACTGTTTCCTGTGCTCTAACAGACTAGGAGAGGTGGCTGCTCTGTGGCAATTGCAGGAGCCAAATTGTGAAGGGACTTAGTCTGATTCCACACCATGTGATAGCTGTTGACCTAACCCTTTTGGCTAGCTAGCAGCACCGCACAGGAACCACAGAAGAGTAAAGGTGATTTTTGGCAGCCTATTGCATGACACTCGGACTCCCCAGGGAAGTCATGGTAGAACAGATCTTACACCTTTCTCTCAGTTATACACATCTCATACACGCAAAGACAGACAGAGGCAGGATTTGGTTCAATACATTTATTGAAGCAACTGCATTCTATGTAAAAAGTCATAAATTGTGATTATTAGGATAATGAAACACAGCACCATTAGAGAGGTGACTAGAAAAGTGAAACAGAGGAAAAGTCCCACCATACTGTCACAATAGTCATTCTAAAATCCCTACTTGCAGTACTAAGATTCTACATGAGAGCAAATGCAGTGTTAGCCCCAATCTGCCTGTCTAGTCCCTGGAAGGAAACCCAATTCCTATACCTGCGCTATAGGTAGAGAAGAGGTCTGCTGGCAATCCTCCCACATGGATGGAAAATGGAGCTTTGCTAAAATATTAAGAGGAATGAAAAGAATTGTAACTAGGTGAGAGGGCACAGGCCTCGGGCCTAGAGCTAAAATAATGTGCCAGTATAAATGCTAAAATAACCTCATGAGAAGACACTGTCCTACATCCACCAACCCCCCAGTGTTTAAACTGCCCCCCCATCACAGCTGGAGAGAACTTAGGGTTCAAGTGTATACCGTAGAATTTTAGGGTCACAGTTCATGTGGGTTAGGAGCATTGCCAGATATTGCCAGCTGACCCTGTCAAATACTTTCTCTGCATCCATGCTAACACGGAATGCTGGCATGTTTTTGTTCTTCACCTTTTCAACCAAGTGTGCATTTCTTTTAGCATTATCCCTGTCTTGCCTATCTTTTATAACCCCCACTTGGTTGGGTCAATTAGCCTATTAGAATGGTTGCTAATCTATTTGCCGGTTCTTCTATGAATAGTTTCAAACTGACATTGAGAAAGGCTTTTGATGTATAGGAGGAGCATTACTCCGGATAGTATCTGATTTCTGTATGAGATATGTATATCAGCACTTTAGATAGTGGGGTTTACACCACATCCAGTATCAAAAGAGCTGTAGAGCATAGCTAAGTGGTTCACCAATGTAGAACTATAAGTTCTGTAAAATAAGACTGCAAACCTGCCTGGGCTGGAGGATTTGTATCAGTTTATTTTCTTGAGCATCTTTTCAGTTTTCAGTGCTTCTATTGGTTCAGGTTTCTCGTGCCGTTGGGTAGGTTGAGAGGTAGTCCTGTAGATGAGCCTCAACCTTGACCTCGTTCTGCGGGGCTTGGGTATATAGACTTTGGCATACGTTGTTAAAACTCCTCTAGCTTGTCAGTTTTTTTTTTTTAATTGCCAGGGTCAGGTTTCCCCTTTTAACCCTTTTGCTGAATCTTTTGGCCTGCTTCAGATGTAGTTATTTTGCCAGCAGGCTTCCTATCTTGTTGCCTTTATTGTAGTAAGTGCTGCTTCACTCCAACAATGTATTTTCTTTCTTATTTGTTCTCAAGACATTTGATTGTCCACTATGGATCACCAGTTGGTGCTTGTCTATTTTTTTCCAAACTAACTATTTCAGAGACCAATCCTCTGCCAGGAAACAGCCCTCATTCCTCTTCATTGTCATAGCTTCTCCCATAATTGTTGCCTTAAAGGCATCACACCATGCCAGTGGAGGGGTTTCTTCTTCCTTGTTCAACTCAAATAATTATTTTTTATTTGCTGGAGGTCTTATTTTGATACCCAGTCCCTGAACAAACCTGGTGTGATTCACCAATGGGTGTCTATTGGGGGCCACAAGATCCCAGTCCGAGATGAAGTCCACTGAGCCATGATCAGACAAGCAACTATCCAACAGAACAGAGGATCTTAGAGTATGTATTGTGTATTGGGATCTAACTATATAATCTGATTTACATCCTATGTATATGTGAATGAAAGAAGAAATCACCAGTGCTTGAATGTATTGTTCTCCATACATCCTCCAAATCCCACTGAGACATTAGCCTTTGTAGCCCCTGGAAGCAACCCCAGCCCCAGAAGTAGGTGTTTTGCAAAAAACTGAATGTTGCTGGAGTGCCCTAGATGAGGCTTTTGATTCAGGGTTCGGGCTGGACTTATTGCACCTAAGAGACTGATCCAATGTTCCAAAGATCAGTCAGAACAGGTGCCCCCAAAAGTATTTTATGTAATTGTCTCTAAAAAAGCTGCTTTTTACAGTGTGATAATACTTTGGCCTTGGTATAGTTGAACCTTGTGCCCCTCTAAGAACACCGAGCCCTTTTCCTTGCTGCTGTCATTATTTCTTCTTTCAGTTTGAAACTGTGCACACAGGTTAGGATATCCAGAGCGTTAGGGCTTTGGCATTGGTTCTGCTCACTTTCTGTGTTCTATCAAGCCTAACTGTAATGCAATCAGCAGAGAAAATGTATTTGAGTAGTCTATGAACATAGGTTTCAGCACTTGATCCCTCTGCTCCCGGTTGGACCCGTCTCTAATTCACTGTTTCCCTGCTGGGCCTGTTTTCCAGGTCTGATCTCCTGTTGAAGTGGTTCTATCTCTTCATCTGTGGTTGGATTGGTGCTGTCCACAGTAGAAATTCTTTCTATAATGTTTTTAACTTTCTACTTTACTCCCCAGGGTTCCTTGGCTAAATTGTTCGTTAACAGATGAATATCTGCTCAGTCTCTCAGCAGTTGCCCCCTCACTCTGGGTCTCCCGCTGGTTATTTCTATCTTTGCGGGATTGAAGCTGGACGGGCGACGGGTGAAGTGTCCTACTCATTCACCATGTTTGCTACAATCCCTATAAAGCATTTGTAGTGGCTTCACTTCTGAGTTGTGTGATTAACCCTGCTCCAAGAATCTTGTGCAAATATGTCTCAGACACTTGCATTACAGGAATGCCTTTGATCAATTGTTTTCTGACATATGAATACATATATATATAATGAGACTGAAATGTGGTTAAAGTACTATTTTCATGTATTGGAATGCTACTTAATACACAGTGTATAAGTAAGCACAATATTCTCCATGAAAATTAGATTATACCTTCTGGTAGTTCTCTACTTTTCCAAGCCTGGCAGCAGTCATATGGCAGGTACCAGACAACAGTCTATTATCCTGTAACAGATGGCAACCAAAAGCATCAGCTTTCCTGTTCTAATTAAAAAATATTGCAATTCTATCTGATATGCATTTGTTTTTCGAAGCACACAGACTACATGTTATAAAATTTATTGATGCAATGTTTCGGAGCAATTATAGCAACAGCAAAAACACAAAATAAATTCTGCTGAATAGGTTGGGGTGAACCTAAAAGTCCAATCAATTTTGTGAATGTGGATTTACTGGTTTCACCAAATTCAGGCCCTCATTACGAGTTTGGCGGTCTTTTCGGAAGACTGCTGCAGTGACGGCCACCAAAAGACCACCAGTGATGGCGGGATCCCGCCTGCTGTATTACGAGTCACATACTGAAGACTGCTCAAAAACAGACACAAATCTGAGACTGCCAGGCCGACTGAGGGAGGGAGAGAGGCGGTCCCACCACCAGCACTGCCACACCGACAACGTGCCGCCCTCCATATTACAACCCACAAATCAGCACAACGGTCATTGCATGGCAGAAAACTATTGGCGATGTGAACTGCCGCGCTCAAATCACCACTATCACCAGAACCCAACACTACATTGGACAGCATGAACACCCCACACCTGACACACATTGCCACACTACACACACCCCACACCCACCACTGTAAAACCCACCCACACACAACCCACAATGCTTTGCAACTGCAACCATAGACAGACAGCTAGGAGCCCCAAACCCATCACCTACCACTTATACTCCAAATGCACATATACACTACACATGCAGCACACATCACACAACTGCACCATCAACACCATAAACACATCACAACTGCACACAAGCACCACAACACCCCAGCACACAAAACTAAGCACCCCACCAAACCCCAATAACCCCACCCTAGCACACAACAGAAGCATCCACGATCGACAGACGGAATAGTTGAGGGTTATGGTAGATGAAATTGTAAGGGTAGAGCCACAGCTGTTGGGAGCACACGTCCAGCAAACATCCATAGCCAGGAAAATGGAGTTATGGCGGAGGATAGTTGACAGGGTCACCTCAGTGGGCACCCATCCACTCACAAGGGAGGACATCAGGAAAAGGTGGAACGACCTTAGGGGGGAAGGTGCGTTACATGGCCTCACAACACCAGATTGCCATCAACAAGATTGGCGTGGACCCCCCCTCCTTCCCCAGAGTTCAATTCGTGGGAGGAGAAGGTCTTGGACATCATGCATCCAGAGGGCCTGACTGGAATAACAGGAGGGGCTGGACCCTGGTAAGTCAACAACACTTCCCTGGCACCAACGACACCTGTACAGCGTGCATCCCCACCACCCTATCACTCCCCATTTCACCTCATCTCACACTTCTGCCCTCATCACCTGATGCCCCTCCCCTACATGCCACACCACCCGACTGACACTATCCCCACATAGTCCCCCCCCCCTTGTGCACAGACCTCACTCACAATGGCAGGTGCCACAACTCCCACAATGCATTACTCCATCCACATGAAAAGCTGCTATTCCCACTTCACAGTGGAAAACATGTACGTAAAACCATTGCACCAGCTACACCAACTGGATGTGTCAACTGTGTACTACTACATGGCAATGACAGCAATGCTATTCACTATCCACAACCCACAATGGTCCATGGAACCAATGTGACAGTCCATGTTCCACAGACAGTGTCTGCAGTGCTGCATCTGTTATTGCCGTTACTGGGAAGCAGGCCAACCACTGCATGCACCAGACTATGAAACAATACACCTCCACATTGTAACTCTCTCCCTCACCATCCACAGGTACCCCTGCTACTGTCACCCTGCAGTGGATGCAAGAGACAGCCAGCCCTTCCCAGGATGAAGGCCCCAGTGGATGTCTGGACTATGACGACTTTCCTGGCCCGTCTGGACAACTGGTCATTCCACCAGCCTCAACCTGATCACATCTGAGTCCCCTACCCAAGTGGCAACAACAGCACAGCCAACCCCTTGTCCCCAAACCTGTGTACCAAGGACTGATCAATCAGCAGTGTGTCCCCCAGTACAGGGACCAGAGTCAACCCCTTACACCCCAGACGATGAAGGCCCTGGTGTAACTGGGAGTGGGCACACTGTGCCAGGTGCACAGGGGGCCAAGGGCATTCGGAGGGCACCTGTGGGAAAGGGATGGGCCCCTGAAGGGAAACGAGTGGCCAGGAGGCCATCACCAAAGTCCTGGGAGCATACCAGCAATCCCAGGACAAGATGGGCGAGATCCTCTCAACCTTGCAGGAGAACCAGAGGCTGCAAAGGGAATACCACCAGGAGGCCCTGCAGCAGTGGGAGGCCCAAAATGCCACCATGGCCTCCATTGCAGAGGTGCTCAAAGAACTTACTACCATCCTGTGTGCGTTCTTCACCCACCAGCAGGCCCCTTCCACTAGCCACATAACAACTGAGCCAATCACTTCTGCCTCAGCTAGTGCAATGGCAGCCCTGCCAGAGGACCCACAGGCCCCTAGCACCCCTCCCTCTGTAGCTGAGGAACCCCCACACAAACAAGGCCGTCCATCCAGACATCCTGCAGGACCTGATGCCAAGACCAAAACCACTGCCAGGAAGTGAGCCTCTTCTGAACATTTTCCCTTGTGGGCCACTGACGCATCCTGTTGACTGTCCACTGTCATGTCTCCATTTACCCATGACCCTTGGATACTGGACCTGTACTAACTGCAGCTGGGCAAACTGCTCTGATAATTTCAGCCGCCATTACCCAACTCTTAACTTATTGCACTTGTATAGAACGGGGTGTAATGTGCAGGGAGTATGACAGTAGAACAGACATATACTGAAATCTTGTGTCAAGGGAGTCACATGTCAAGCCAGGAACCAGAGTAGCACCACCCAAGAGACCTGCAAAGATACCAAGACAGGGACAACCATCACAATAGGGTTCAATGTTGCACAACCAACACAAATGCAGTACATTGTCGAGATCCCTAGTGCGAAAAGGCAAGTGGAATGTCAACACAATGACTCACATGTTCCAGACACGCATTCCTAATGGTACATCCCTCACAGCTGATGTCATTCCACTAAAGGCAAGTCCGACCGTCAGCCCTGGGAGCTACCAAAGCTATGTGGGTGCCATCTGTGGCCCCTATCACATGAGGGATATGTGCCATATCATAGATGTCAGCCTTCACAATGGGCAAATCCGCACACTGGGGGAACCTGATGTAGCTGTCCAGATGTTTGAGTAAAGCACACAGTACAACCTTCAACACATGACTGAACATGGGCTGTGACATCCCTGCTGCCACACCCACTGTGATCTGGAACGAGCCTGAGGCAAGGAAGCGTAGCACAGACAACACCTGCACTGTTGGAGGGATGGCATAGGGATGACATATGGCAGACAAGAGAGCTGGCTCCAACTGGTTACACAGTTTCATGATGGTCTGACGGTTCAGGCAATAGTTCTATATGATGTGTCTTTCTTCCAGGGTAGCCAGATCAACAAGGGTCCGGTACACAGGTGCATGTGTCTTTCTCACCATTGCGCGGAATCTAGGAATGGAAGAGAGGAATTGCCACGAGTTGATGTCTTCAGTTCACAAGCCACCAAACACAATACACGTAGCACACAAGATTAGTGTACATAACACTGAAGTACACTAAATCAATATGGCCATGTTGAGTGACCCTGTATGCCATTGTTGATGACAGTTCCTGGGCCAGACAGACAGTTTGCCAGACACACTACATTTGACACTTTATATAACAACACCCTATTACCACAGGTAATGCGATGTATGTCAAATTTGAACATATAGATATGGTCACGCCATCTATGAGGCAGCAAGTGACTGCATGTGCCATAGTCTTCTGTACAACCAACAACCCTATGCATGAATATCAAATGTGTGTTCCATGTTGACATGCGATCTGGGCACATCTCACTAAAATCATCCATGACGCACAAATCATTCACCTACAATACTCAACATACAGGTAAAATGGCAGCCATCTGTCCCTCAAGCCCAGGACAGATAGAGGCGACCTAATTCCACCAGCGTTAGTCGTCATGGCAGTAGGCGGTCTCAACAGCCGTGCAACTCCTTATTGGCTAACATTGTTGCCTATGGGAGACTGGGGCTAATGATGATCACTGCCGGCGGTAACGGTCATGTACGGGGCGGACGTGACCAACGTTATTTGTTGCATAGCTCAGTTGACTCCTGACACTTGTGCAAGCAAGACCTCCTCTACGTGTGCTGCTGTGTTCTGACTCTGGAAGTCAATATGCCAAGTCCTGCTGGAGATAGGGCCCCTGTCTTCACCCAGTAGGAGCTGGAGAAGCTAGTAGATGGGGGTTCTACCCCTGTATGGACAGTTGTATGGGGCACCAGAGCAGCAGGTGAGTCAAATGTTCCTGAACTGTCTGCTTGTGATGTGTGTGGGTGTGAAAGGCATTGTGACGATGCACACCGAGTGGGTACATGCAGATGGCAAAGGATTTGGTGCGTTTGTGGCGTACGTGCACGTATGTGTGGTCATGAGATGTCTGATGTCTGGAGTCCACTGTTGTTGTGATGCCAATCTACATGACTTTCTCCTTCTATCTGTGTCACCCATGCAGGTCAGCGCCGATCAGAAGAAGGGGATTTGGCGTGCCGTCGCCAAGCAAGTGCGGACTCTGGGGGTCCATGCCCAGCGGAGCACCCACTGCAGAAAGCGGTGGCAGGACCTGAGACGCTGGGCCTGGAAGACCGCTGAGGCTGGGGATGTCCTCCCAACGAGGGACGGGTGCCCGTCGGACACTGACCCGCCTAATGGCCCACATTTTGGCGGTGGCCTACCCTTAGGTGGATAGGCGCTTGAGGGCAGCACAGCAGCCAGAAAGGGGTAAGTACACACTCACAACTGGCTAATGGTAAGCATGTATGTGTTTGGACAGCCTACTAGTGGGAAGATGTGGTGTAGATTATTGAGACTTGCACATTGGCTATGGGTATGAGCCACCCTGGCAGGATTTTCCAAGATGTTGTCTGCCAATGCCATGTAGACAGTGACTCCTGAGGGGACTTACTCCCATGTTAGAGTTTGTCAGGACACATTACACAACGTTTGAGTGAGCAGATCCTTCCATCAGAAACAGTATGAGGTGTCATGGCATTGCCATCAGTAATAGACTACCACTATGACAGAGGTAATTGGTGAGTTCTCAATCAGCTGCTTCATACTGTGGGTGTAGATGGTTGCATGGGGCCAAGAAATTGCTGTACACATTGTGAAAGGATTTCACGGCATGCAACCTTGCCATGCAGGAATCGTATGGGTAAAGAATACAGGGTATGTCTATGTAGACGCGCATGGTAGTGTGGCAAGTACGTGATACTGTGCATTGTAGGACCCTTCTTCTAGTCAAATTGTGCCATATGTTACCACATCAGTAGGTTTTCACTGCATAGCTTCAGTTTGTCCTATGATTTCAGTCAGATGTGCATGTCAGTTCAAAGGCATGCAATGGCATGGCATATCAGCAGTTTTTGAGGTTGTTACTCTGTGTGAATGCTAGGTAGGGATTGACCCATTGCACCCTTTCTTTCTCTCCAACCCTCCCTCCCCTCCTCCTCTGTCTTTGTATGCATTAGCATCTTCAGGTGAAGGAGAAGGGGCACTGGCGAGTGGGGAAGCTGCAGCCCACGGGACCCAGGAGGCTGAGAACAGCGGAGCTGAGGGAACCAGTAGGACGGCGAGGGGAATGCCAGGGGGGAGACCGGATAAACGACATCATCTACGGATTCCTCCTTCGATGGATGCTTCCTGGCAGTGATGGACCCATCTGGGACCACCCGAGCACCATCCTTGTCTTCCACCCCCCCACTTACCAGCACCACCTTACCTGTAGTTCCCGACCCAGTTGCCCGTGCTCGCTCACCCAGGAGGGTGGGCATCTCCTTCGCCGCAGGCACCTCTGCCCCTGCCCTTGTCAGCCCTGCTGCCCTCAGTGAGGAGGCTGTTGACCTCCTGAGGTCCATTTCTTTGGGACAGTCAAACATTGTGAATGCCATACAGGGACTGGCATCACAGATGCAGCAGACAAATGCCTACCTGGAAGGTATTCACGGTGCCCTGGCTTGCCTGCAGAGATCCTTTCAGACTCTGGCCTCCTCAGTGATGGCAGCCAGTGTCCATTCACCTTCCACCCCCCACTCCAGCTACCTGTGCCCAATCCCACACCCATCCAAAGCACACAGTCAGACCCCCATTCATCCACTTCATCAGGCATGGTTCGCAAAGACAAACTCAGGCACTACAAGTCTCACCATCGCAATTCACACAGACAACAGACACATGCAGACACAAAAACATTCACTCCTACACAGGCATTGCCCAGTATGCCAGGTGCACAAAGGACTATTGCACTGGCCAGTAGGCCCATTTTGTATATAGTTATATATACTTCTATTTATATATTTCAATATATCTGCTCCACTTTACTGTTGGTGTTGATGGCTACAAACTTATCCTGGCTTTCCTTCCACATGTGTGTGTTCTACATGTGTGATTTGGTGCCAGTCTTCTGTGTATGCCATGTGTTTGTGTAGCAGCATGAGTTGTGTGGGTGAGTAGTGCATTGGACATGTTGTGTTGGTGTTGTGTGTCATTGTGTGGTAATGGTGTGTGTGTTGTAATGGACAATGTACTTTTTGTTTTGGGTGGATGTGGCGTGTGCTCAGGCACGTTGTTTGGCAGTGTTATTGTTTGTATTGGTTGTGTGCTGTTGTTACGTGTTGTTGCCAGTATGTGTTTTCCTGTAGAGGTGTGCAGTGTGCCTCTGCCAGTGCATTTGTGTGGTTACAATGGTGTTGTCGCTAGTGACTCGGTGGTGTTGTGTGTAGATGTATTTGACAGTGGTGATGGTGTGTGTGCGGTGTGATGTGTGTGTGGCATGTGTATGTTGGCCGTGGTGTGTGGGTGTATGTATATGTGTATGTGTGTTGATACAGGTGTATGTTTGCGTGTGTGTGTGTGTGGCTGTGTATTACCGTGCCGGGGTTGTGTGTTGTGTTTGGGTGTGTACCAATGGCCTTGGTGAATGTCACTGTTTCTTTCTTTTTCTTTTTTTTTCTTTGTAACACTGGCACCATTTTAACTTCTTTTTTCATGTATGATATTTAGACCCATTTCGGTAACATCAATCCAGAAAATGTGGTGATCGGCCATGCATGTCTCCCCCTTCTCTACAGCCACCCAAACCCTTATTGGCAGAGACTCTGCCGATTCCCGCTACAGATTAAGACAATCCTGCAGCTATTCTATTGGACACTACTACATGCACTTGTAGGCAGCATATCCTCTGTCTGAGGTGCCTGTAACTTTGCTCGCTTATGCAGTCAGAACATCCACTACATCTGCCACATATCATTCCAGTGGAAGTGAGACCATGGAAACCTTCCCACTGATATGTATAGGGAGATGAGTACTCTTATTGTTATCATAAGAGACCTAGAGATGATCGACCCAGGGAAGAACTTAAGATCTCCCTTGTGGGTGATGTTGTGGCATTTCATGAGTTTACCAAAAGGGCTGCTAAGTAGTTTAACACCAGTTCCATCTTTTTCGTCATTTAGACTTCAGCCATCTTCAAACCCCTCCAACCTCAGCAGTCCATCTGGCATTGAGGGTGCATGGGTAAAAGGGATAAACCTTAATTTCACTATTCCTTATGCTCCAGCTCAGTTCTTAGTTTTTCTTGATTGGCACGTTCATTTTTGGTTGATGATGCCCAAATCTCCATTCCAGGTACCATATAGTTCTATGCTCTAATGTTGTACCAGTTATATTTGTTTACTGTGCAGATATGGGCTAGTTATTTCATTTGTAATTGAGATGTGTTCTGTCTTTTATTTCTTGTGTACTTCTATTATCTACTGTTCTGTACACCTTTGCATTTTATGCTCTGCTATTATTGGAATTGTATTGCTTAATGGCGCGTACTTTTGGACTATATATTAAGCTGTATAACTAAAAATGCTTGAATAAAAAGATTTTAAAAAGGAATGAACTTAAAACAAGGCAGTCTCTCAACTATATTTAAGAAACCACCATCTGTGAATTTAACTTCACCAAGAAACAAGTACCCCACATCAGTAAAATTGACGGTAAAACCCTGGCAGCATAATTTCTATAATTTTAATATACATTCCTAAAATATGAGATATTGGTTGAAATAAAAGTCTACAAAATAGTATGCATCTTCAGCACCCATCTGGGCCTTCAACAGGTATTTTATGTTCACCAAAATAAGCAGGGTGGAACTTGGAAGATTGTATTCTGCTTTTCAGCACCTCGAAAAGCATTTTTAAATTGAAAGATTTAAAGTTTTGGTGCCACATTAAGGAACATAACTCAATTGTACCCACAACTAGGCTCAATGACAAACTACCAAGTCATCCAAAGAATCACTAGACCGCTCTCTCACATCTCTACAATCACAACAAGATCCCACAGAATTAAATTCAAATGTGAGTGACAGATGGGTAGAAGAGTTGTCTAGGCCTTAACATGGCCTAGAACACCCTTACATGATGTACATAGTGACACACAAGGCAATGCAACAAGCTAGAATATGACAAATCATTTAGACAAGGCATTAAAATTGATCTTTACCTGCTGTATTAAAAAAACAAAGCAAAAACAATCACTTAAATTGCTCTAAAGTGAAAAAGTAAATGAAACAAGTAAACTGAGCAACTAGTGGCTAGAAACAGTATTTGACAGAAACAGATCCAAACCCAAAATACAGATAGTAAATAAAAAGAATCAGCTAATGGTTTCTCCTAAGAGGAGCAGGGACACAAAGTCACTTTGTCCTGCACAGTACACAGAGACTTATGGGTCACTTCCACGCATTCTTCAAAAAAGGTCTTTGTAAGTAAATCAGAAAAGGAGACAACTGTTTCAGAAACATTGAACACAATACTAGAGAATTGTAGGAAGCTGGCTTTTAATATGAGGTGATATATCAAAATGAGAGATACCTTGCAAAGAGGCCATGGGTTCATTTACCAGTGGACAAGGGCTTTGCTCTAGCAATCCTAAAATGCTCTTTTTTGGGGATGGTATGGTCAAGCAGCTTTAGGCTTGTCAGAGAAGAGTGTTAGACAGTTGCAAATACACATACATACAATAAATGAGACACACAACTCAAGAAGGAGATTCACACCAATATACAAAAGAAACAAGTATCTTTATATATAACTAGGCACCAGTATCAATACGATCAGGTAAGTATGCTTTGCAAAGAAAGTAAGTTTCACTTTTGAAAAGTTGACACGATGCAAGTTTTGGAAGCTGCAATGTTATCCTATGGAGAGAAAAAACAAGTACTGTATTTGGGTATAGTACAACAACTTACGGGACCAATCTCCTGGACTTAAGGTAAGTACTGGGCAAGGATCAGGATCACACCAACAAGTCACACTGGGCGGCACTGGGGTGGCCAGATGCAGAGGTGTAGTACAGCGTGGGGTTACCAGTGTTAGTCAGTGGGGGTCGGTACGATTGAAAAGATGCTGCATGTGAGGACTGGAGATCCAGTCGGGAGGAAGTGGGTTCCAATCTTGAGATGTCTGGGGATGGAGGGATGCCTTCAGTCCTCTTCTCCACGGACCAGGGGCTACGGGTGCAGATGTATCCCGAGGCGTCTGTTTTTTTCCACCAGGACCACTCACGGTTGAGAGGGCCTACGGGAAGGTGGTGTCAATGAGTCTAGAATGGGTAAGTCCAAGGTGGGCTCTGTCTCTGGCTGGGGTGGGGAGGGTCACATTGGCACAGTTTCTGGGGCTAGGCAGCACGGGTGCAGTGGTGCTTTCATGTTTTGGGGTTTTGTGGTCCAGAGTCCTCTCATGTCTCTTGGAGTGCCTGCAATATTCAGGGAAGCATTTTGCTGCTCCACAGGAGTTCCTGGGTCTTTGTTGAAGGCAGACAGGCCTCCCAGGCTTTGGAGGCACAGCAGTTTGCAGGATGAGTTGCCTTTGTCGCTAATCGGCGGGAACAGCAGACAGGCCAATAGGCCTGAGACCAAGTCAGGTGCTTCTTCCTTGGGCTTCGCTTTTGTGGCTTTTGAGCGTCCTTTTGCATAGGTCAGCAGGAATCTTATTTCCTGGTGCATGCACCTCCCTAAATACTGAATTCAGAGGTGTTTAGGGGAGTGTATGGTAGTAGCCAATGGGCTACGTACCCTTAGGGTCACTATGCCCCCTATATGACCACTTTCTGTGGGAAGTAGGCATAACCCTTTCCTAGAGATCCTACCTCTGCCAACACCAAAATGGCTGATTTCTAAATGTGGTATCCAGATCAGGCAGCTCACCGTAGGGATGGGACTGACCTGAGAGGGTGGACACACCTTTCTGAGTACTAAATTTCCTGCCTGTCCAAATGCCAAATGGGCCTTGGGACACAAGGGTCAGCATCTCTCCTTTGAGTGAAACCAGATCTGCATACCATGGGCGGTGGACTTCTTTGAAGCCCCCCGACCTTGCCATGCAGATTTGCAGGTCATCCTGTTGGTGGAGTGTGTAAACACCTCTTCAGGATAGGCTTTGTCTCTGACCACCTGAGAGCAAAGGCTCTCACCTTGGGAGGCCAAAATCTAGTCTGGTGGTGGCAGGCTGGCTAAAGCTAGTCAGTCCCCACACGGGTATTTGGTAGATTTTCAGGGGGCACCTCCAAGCTGCCCTCTTGGTGCATGTATTAATAAATCAATCACTGGCATCAGTGAGGGTTTATTAATACAAGATGTTTGATACCAAATATCCCTATTTTCAGTGAAACCATCAAGCTGCTGTGGAACTCATAGTGACCACTGTCCAGCACATGTATTTAAAATAGCTTCCCTGTTCACTTACTATGTCTAAGAATCGGCAGAGACATAGCAGGGACACATCTGCCCTTGCAGATATGTCCTCAGGAATAATATAATGCACACTGCCTTAGGTCTGTAAGGTCTGCTGTAGGGGGGTGACTTAAATATATTGCATGCAGTGTTAGGGGACATGACACATAGGTTGTGTGCCGTGTCGTGTTTTCACATTTTAGCTTCATTAAGACACTCAGCCTGTAATGGCAGTCTGCATGCGCTAAGTGATGAGTCCCTGAGGGTGGAACAATACATGCTGAAGCCCTTGAGACCCTCTTTGGTACCCATGCCCTAGGTACCAGTGGTTCAGTTTACTAGGGACTCAGGGGGTTCAAAGGTATTGCCAATTGGTTAACCATTGCACAGTTTGATGAAAAGAGATCAGGCACTGGGGGCCTGGTTAGCAGAAACCCAGTACACTTAAAGTCAAAATTGCATTAATTACCAGGCAAAAAGTAGGGGTGACCATGTCAAGAAGGGGCACTTTCTCTACAAACACGTAATAGTGTAGCCAGGACATATCTGGAGGGCATGTCCGTAAAATAGCTCCAATTGCAGTGTAGAGTAGAGAAGAGGTTTTTTTTTTTTTATTTGAAGCCAATTAATAAAAGATTGTAAAGGTATCAAAAGTTTAAAGATACAGATGGGTGAAAGAAGGTATCAGCATAAGGGTAATTGTGAGACCCAGAAAACAAGGAATAATGAACAGATATGAAAGTGACTTATGAATAACAGAATGTGAGAGGATTCAGTGTGTGAATAGTTCAGAAAATGAAACATGGGGAAATTATTTTAAATGGTAGCCTCACAGATAGGTTGTTTGAGAAGAGGAGCTCAGAGTGTAACTGAAAGGCAGAATGGACCTGAGCATTTCAAATACACTCATAAGGACAGAAAACACACTGAATTTGCCTAATGAAAAGTAATATTTCTGGGGAATTTGGATTTTCCCAGTTAACAAGTTTAGAATGAGCTTAAAAAACTAAACAGGCAGGTTATGGAACAAATGTATGAAGAGAAAGGGACAGGTATTCAAAGATGATCAGTTCTTGTGAGGAAGAATTTATAATGGGAGCAGAATTAAGATGTGAGGGGAGCGCGCAAATGCAGACGTGGGGGTCTCGCTTCCATTTAGATGGCTGAGATGAAAGTAGTGTATTGCCTTTCTGAGCTATATGGCAGTGGATGCATGAGTATTGGATAAAAGCTCTAAAAAGGGAAGGTATTCTAAAAACACTGTGGAGACTTGAAATCATTATTCATTGTAACAGTAACTTACATTTGTAGGACCCTTATCATAATAAAAAAAGTTCCTTTATGCCCTGTAATTCCTCCCCTCATCCTTTACTCTTCTCAAATCTCTTTCCAGCCCCTAAAACTGGTCCAGGTCATGATGGAATTGATGAAAACTAAAAGCTTCTAATCTCCCTACAAAATCCTGCAAATCACAATTTCCACATTCACTATTTTGCCCTTGAATGTACTAAAAGAAGTCACATCATATTTCTAGAATCTTACTAGCAAGCTATTGTCCTATTAGCTATATCCAGGCCAAATGATGGAAGACAAGCTGTCCATTATTGGGATGTAGTGGAAGTTTCTTAAAATAATTAAAGGATATAGGTGGTCATTCCGACCTCGGCGGTCTTTTCTCCAGACCGCCGAGGCCGGGGGAGACAGAATACCGCCATTGCCGGCGGTATTCATACCTCCCTATTCCGACATTTCCGCTGGGCCAGCGGAAATGGCACATCAACATTGCTGCCGGCTCGTAATAGAGCCGGCGGCAATGTTGATGTGCAGCGGGTGCAGTAGCACCCGTCGCGCATTTCACTGCCCGAAATTCGGGCAGTGAAATGCGCGATGGGGCTATGCCTGGGGGCCCCTGCACTGCCAAGTGCATGGGCAGTGCAGGGGCCCCCAGGGGCCCCCCCAGTCCCCCTACCGCCAGCCTTTCAATGGCGGTGTTTACCGCCACGGACAGGCTGGCGGTCGGGGACTCATAATCCCCAGGGCAGCGGATTATGCCCGCCAGGCGGAAGCCTGGCGGGAAAGTGGAGGGGCCGGCGATATGACCGTGGCTTTTCCGCCACGGTCAGAATTGCTGGCGTAACACCGCCAGCCTGTTGGCGGTGTTACCGCCGGCCGCCAGGGTCGGAATGACCCCCATAGTGCCTTCAGAAAACTAGGAAGTGCTCAGTCCTATTAAATCCTTTGGAGATCACAGCAAATCTACTTTTTGGCAGCACAAGGTACAATGCGATATTGAACACCATTGGTTTAGTATGCACTATATAAGTAAGATAAGATATTTCAGTGGCCTATAGATTGTACAATATATGTTATGTCAATATCATCTGTCTGAATATGGTGGAATGGCTGAAATTTTGTGATTTGGATATTTTTAGTGCTTCATACTAACTATATGACAAGGTAACTTACATTTGATCATGATGAATCTTTTAACATTTCAATTTTGTAATAACTGTTTAATTCTTGCTTGCTTATCTCCAGATCCATTTAAGAAACACCTGGACACAGAACTTGATGAAGATGATATAAAAACAATTACAAGTGCTTCTAAAGTAACAAGCCATTTAAAGGTACTGTACGATCTCAGGTGCAGTAGTTTCTGTTTAACAATTCAAGAATAACGTCAACAGACTGCATCATTTTTTATTCAATTGAACAAATAGTAAGTATGAAGAAATTCTGTGAACTTCATAAAATTCACAGAACGCATTTGTGGATGTTTTGGACAAAAGATGTGTAGCTTTTGTGCTGCAGATTAGAATTAACCTGTTCAGTGCGAGTGATGACGTCAGCTACACTACCTCTCTGGAGTGGCTAACATGAGTGGTTCATCAGAAGCACTGCTAAAGCATCAGAAGGATTTTCTTAAAAAAAAAAAAAAAAAGGAGGGATGCAATGGAAAAACATCCCCTGTGTGCTGAATTTGAATTTCCGTTTTGTCTACTGTGGTGCACAACACATGCAGTATGCAGGTGTCACTGTAAGTAAAAGTGAACCTATACTGCACCATTAGGCATGATCTGCTTTCACTTTAATTGGGGAATCAATCTGTGAGGCCAGTTATTGCTGGGAAATATCCACTTTCCAGTGGTACCTGTCCTAAGTGTATTCCTGCTTGGGAATTGACTTGGGACCACAATCGCCACAATCCCCAAGAAGAGGTCAACTCACTAGGCACCAGGGAGTTCCTTGTTGTGTGGACGGGCAGAGCCATATGCAAGTGCTACAAACCTCCACATTCTGGATCTGCCCCAAAAGTGTCAAGACAGTCTTTCTCCCTCCTCCGGGTAGGACAGGCACAGGTTAGGTATTTTGCCTTCCTTCGCTCGCATGGAGGAGGCTAAGGGGGGTGGGGCGGACAGAAATCCCACTAGACACCAGGGGGAAAAAAAGAAGGGCTGGGGTGTCCCACCCTTGCATCAGGCCATGCTCCCACCCCAGAAAGGGGAAACTGTCTTACTCATGCAGACCGCCACTCCCCGACAGCCCCCAGGTTAAATAGCCAGTCTTTTTGGCCAATGTGCACTTCCAGAGGGATAGACATAAGTCATTAGCCAAAAAAGGGTGTGGGGACTACCCATCTTGTCATCAAGCCATGCACCTACCCATAAAGTAGCAATACAGAAAGCCCTCTAGACACCATCGCAAAATGGTTTAAAAAAAAAAAAAAAAAAAATGGGGAAACCTTTGGGGTGGCAATGGCCTGTCCAGACATTAGAGCCCTGGCTGGGGCTCGAAGTATCTCTATCTCCAAGGCAAGCAAGAAGACATTTTTTTGCAGTGGTTTTGTCCTAAAGCATGCCAGATAGTGTGTAAATCTCAACTTTCTCTTACTATCCATGATGAATAGGTGCATTGTTTGGTCTCTGGCCCAGCCAACAACCAGGAAATCTGGACATTTTAATACCTAGGGATCCAAGCAAATCCATGGTGGTGCGTGGATCCTGCTACATTTTCTTTCCATAAATGCCCTGCAGGCCTTAAACAGGTCTCTAATTTTTTGAGGGAAAGTTCTGTGATCTGCAGAGATCTGCAAAATACCTTGTATCCACTATTCTCACATTTCTCTTTGTAAGAGACAGTTCACTTGTGTGCCTGGGTCTAGCGCCTGCAAAAAAGAATGAATTAAACTATAGCCATACAAAGTCAATATGTTCTTTGCCTTTCTATCTTCCAGTGGTTCAGACTGTCTCTCCTCTTTTGCTGTGTTAGTGTGTAGTGTGCTCCGATATCACTACATTTTAGAAACAGCTCTCACAGCCTCACGATGTGGTGTAAGGATTGATTTCTGTACTGCCTGTTTTGCATGGTTGCATACAGATTTAGATATTTGGTTTTGGATTGTTTGTATGGATACGAGTCTTGTGTAGTCTCTGTTGAGTTGACTGTGTATTCCAGTTCAGTGAATTGTTCTTGGTTGTTAATATGTTTGTATTTTTTTTGTCAATGGGGGAAACACATGGAAAACATCAACGTACTATTAATCCTCTTCCATCTCCATTCCACACGCAGTACTGTAAATGCTTTCATTTTGAAGCTGCTTGGTGCAGTTGAGCTTTTGTACAGCAGTATTAGAATCTTAAAATATTAGTGTGTCACAACAAACACTTAGGACCTAATTAAGAGTTTGGCGGACGGGAAAGCCTGTCTGCCAAACTCCCGACAGAGTGGCCGCCGCCTTCGTGGTGACCACCCTGCCGGAGTTTAGAGTTTCCCTATAGGTTGGCAGGCGGAAAGCTCCGTTTCCACCTGCCAGCCTAGCGGGAAACAGGCTACAGCATTGTCTGACTCATAATCGAGCCGGCGGCAATGCTGTAGCACGCAGGGTGCACCAGCACCCTCCCAATGTTCATTGTCTGCAAAGCAGACAGTGAACATTGCAACAGTGCTGGGCAAGGGGGGGGTCCTGACTGCCACCACGAGTGTGGCGGTCTGAAGACCACCATGTTCTTAGTGAGGTCTTTAGTATGTTTGACTAGTCACTGAGTTAAAAAAAACTAAAATAAAAAACTACATTTGCATGTCATGATTGCCTATTTGTCGGATATTCTTGTTGGTCCTGCAACTCGGTGTTTTCAAACTTTTCAATCGTTTAGAAATCATTCTTTATTTTCCCAGCTACTCATCTCATAGCCACTTATCTCATAGCACTGACATAAGATTGCCACTTTCCCACTTTTGGGGAGTGGCCCTTTTCCTTTATGACCTTACAAAAAATGTATCATTTCTTTCCCACGTAGTTTGACATGGTTGCTATAGGTGCCTCTGTTGGAATAGTTCTTCCCTAAGAGGCACCTTTCACTTTAGGATTTATTACATGTAAGCTAAGTATACTTCCAATTCAGCAGCATGTGTTTTGATATGATTAAAAACATGGCAGGTTTGGCCTTCTACAGTTTTCCACTGATGGCGGGGTTGGCGGTCTGTAGTTTTCCACTGATGAGGAAATCTTTGGACCAAAGGGCAATTTTGTGGGTGTTTCTAGGAAATCTGAGATGCTTTACAGTCCTTATTTAAAAGAATGTGCTGCTGTGTCTCACTTTGAAGACACAGAGATATTAAAGAGCGGAGGTTGTTCAAAGTTGCAGACCGTGGATCCAACTTAGATCTTTATGTTTGAGGCCTGTAAATTACCATAGATGTCTCCTATTTATTATTTTTTGCACTCTGGTTTCTAAGTATGCCGATGATCAGTGTCTTATTTCTTTTTGTTATTAGTGGTCAACACTGGGACAGCTAATATTTACTTCAACTTTACCAAAATTCAAAATATTCAAAGTGGAAAAAGAAGTGAATTTAAAAAAGCTACATCTTCAAAAACCTTTGGAAACCACATGGCCCAAAGCTAATGAACAGTTTGTTGCCTCACAGAACAAAAAAGGTGACCAACACTTTACTCCTTTGCAGAAGGAACTCTTTAGTATTATGAACTCCTACAAGGACTTATTTTATCCTGAGAGGACTGCAACAGTGCAAGGGGAAGAGGTCCGGCATATTTACTGTTTGCATGCATTGAATCACGTTCTCAAGGCCAATTCCCAAGTGCTCAGAAATAACGCCAAAAAAAGAGACCCGAAATCCAGCGGGGAAGATGAGGAATTGAGAGATCAAGGACTCACTAGGCCTAAGGTGAGCAGAGTTGTTTTTTATATTCTCATTTTCACAACCTTTATTATGCCTATGCTGTTGTCACTATGTCCTTCACACAATGATTATCATTATGATCGCAGCTGTACTGCAATTTTATTAGATAAAGTGGTACAAATACTGTAACATGAACTTATCTGTTTAAAGTGTATGACCCAATTGTGTACTTGAATGTGTCTATAATTTATTGCCTAATGGTAAGGGTTACTGGTTATAAAATATCATTGATTTATGCATTATACATCATTAAATGGTCGACGGAAAGGCTGCTACAAATATTACATTTGGAGTCAAGATTTTTTTTCTTCCTGTTTTCAGCAAAGCTTTTTTACCTTCATGTTATTCATTTGTTGCTTTTGGATAGACCTTAGATCATGCTGTAGTTTCCTCAGTCTGGATCAATTTAATTTTTGATCAGCTACATGTTTTTCATTCATCCTTTTTCTTCAGGCCTAACTAGTGAGGAAGATGATGCAGTTTAATTTTAGCCTTGACTTTCAGCAGAATGTGTATGTCATAGATCTGCCTTAATGTATATAAAAGAAACCAGGCATGTTGAATAAGCAGGCTGCCATGCAGTAGACCGCTCTGAGCCAAATTTAATGTTTTCTCTCCAATTGAGGCTGGCTGTTTGTGGTAGGCCCCACTCCAGTGGTGGTTGCTGAACCTTAAAAGTGGTTAGTCCATAATTATCCTCAAATTGGACAAAGCAAGCAAGCAGAACCCTCTTTAGGACAGTTAAGTGGGGGATCTCCATTAAGTCGCCCACCCACCCTCCTCCAAGAATACATTTAAAACTGGACCAATGATGCATTTTACTGGGCAGTTTTCATATATATTGCCTAAAAATTCTAGTATTCCAGACAGTTTGTGAAGTGCCAGACAAGTCATACTTCCTGCTCCCACAGGGATATTAGGATTTATCCTTTCTAAGAAAACTTTGAATTCTTTTTTACAAAGCAGTGAATATTTCAACATTGCTTCTCCTAAGTGTTGGCCAATGAGCTATATCACTTCAAAGCAATTTGGAAAATCTGGTTATGCAATTTCATATTGTCTGCCTTCCTTGACAATTTTCATTCTTTATTTTTCCATCTGGTCCCTTTTAAGTAGTTTCTTGGTCATGTGTTGTGAATAGAACTGTAAATGGAAGGAACAATGTGAATAACGTTCTACAAATTTTATACCCACATGCCATGACAGATTTAGCCAAATCTTAAAGGGTCATATATCAATTCTGCTACTCCGTTGTATAGAGATAATAGGTTCAGACCAATAATAGATTAAACAAGGCAGCAGATGTAATAATATAATAGAACCTTTATCAATATAGAAAATGAAGTGCCTCTAGTGAAGTCATTAAAAAACATCCACTGCAGCAGATGCCCTCTGTTACCAAATAATCAAAATCAGCAATATGTTTAGAGAACACCTCATGAATTATCATTAAACTTCCAGCCTTAAGTATAATGCAGAAATTAAATAATATTGTCTGAAACATCAGCTTGTCCGTAACTGAAAATACAGATATCTGACTGCTCAAATATTGTTTTTTCATTTTGAAAAAAGCCCTCTCATTTTCAATAAAAACTGAACTTTGAGAGGGTCGGGCTGATGGGGCTTCAGGTTAGAACAGTGTTCTACCACTTGCAGGTGAGCTGCTTCACTTAGTAGATGGAGACAAATGAGCGTTGGGGTGAAGGGTGAGCTCCGCTGAGGCAACATGGACCACTGTGGCTGTCTGACTGTCTCCAGGCCGATAACGTTTGTGCACACTATCGCAGTCTAGTTCTTGCCATTGGGGGTGCCCCTCCACATACTGTCTCCAGGGTGAGAGAAAGATGCATGGTCTTGGGAGCACCTTAGAGTGTAGTTTTAAGGGCATGTACTAGTTACAGAGATATGATGGTGAAACCAATGCTGTGACCTTTGTTGGCGTCGGGGGTGGTGGAGGAGTAGATGATGAGCGATGGGTCATAGAGTTCCCCAGCGACAGGTGATGCCATGGTCCAGTAACAGTGGGGGCCCACATCAATCATCACTGATTAGGACAAGGGTCTGCTCTGAGTATGGCCTCTCACTGAGGTGCAGGAGGAGTCCCTCACTGACACCTTGTGTTAATATGAAGAACTAAAGAGAGAAATTGAGTGTTTCGCTTCTAGATAGGTGTCTTATTGTCAGCAGCATCTAAAGGCGAACTGAAAAACCATGCATAAGATCGACCAGGTGGCACGACAATTAAAGAGCAGGCCTTGCTCCACTCGCTGAATATTTCACTTCGTAATTTGCTAGAAAAAGAGGCACTCTTAAGGCAGTCAGGACAAAAACTGGAAAGCCAGACCTGAAGAGTGGTGACGGTGGAGAAGAAACAAGAAAAGGTTGGGCAGACTGTATGCCAGTTGAAAAGCAATGTGTCAGAGGCAGCTGATGCTGTAGGTGAGCTACAATTGTTAATCAAAACCCAGTTGATGCCTTGGTGGAGAGAGATGACAAGATTAGGTTACTGGAGTACAGTACCGAGTAGGCGGCCAGCCCACATTGCGCTGCTGCTAGTGCTCTCTGTTCCGCCCCCTTCCTGCAAGGATGTGCTGACCCTCAGCTTCCGGTTCTGGAGTTTGGTGAGGCAGTTATGGCTACACGATATGAGGAAGGAGCCTAGAGAGAGATCTACAGTGTGTATTTGGGTGCGTTCTCACAGATCTGGACCGGGGCTGCATATGCAGCCCCATGGTAGTCAGCTGCTTAACCGGTTCTGTGCCGAGGACGTAATGGTTACGTCCTGTGGCACAGTGCTGCTGTGCCCAGGACGTAATCATTACGTCCTGGGCACCCAGCCCAGAGGGAGCGCTAGAGCTCCCTCTGTGGGGTTCCCCCCTACCCCCCCAAGTCAGGGATGGAAGGGGAAACCCTTCCCCTTCCACCCCTGACCCCCCCATCCCCCTGTGACTTCAGCGCGCGCTGATTGTCACAATGCCTCCTCCTTCGCGCTGGAAGCTCGAGGCCATTTCTGCCCGCTTTGGGGGCAGATCGGCCGATTTTAGGTCAATCTGCCCCCAACGGGGGCAGAAACCACTAGGCACCAGGGATCTTTTTTTTTTTGTTGCGCCGTCAGGCAAGGGGAGCGACCCCTTAGGCAAGGGTCGCTCCCTGGGGAGGGTGGGGGGTGGGGGGGGGACATATATTTTAGGCCATTTCTGCCACCCTTAGGGGCAGATCGGCCTATTGTTATTAGGCCGATCTGCCCCCAGGGGGGCAGAAACCTCTAGGCGCCAGGGCAAATTTTTGTTGTGTTTTTTTTGTTTGTTTGTTTTTTTAGAGATGGGGAGCGACCCATTTAGGCAAGGGTCGCTCCCCTAGAGGGGCAAATTGTATTTAGACCATTTCTGCCCCCCTTGGGGGCAAATTGGACGATTTTTAGGTGAATCTGCCCCCAAGGGGGGCAGAAACCACTAGGCACTGGGGATCTTTTTTTTTGCGCCGTCACACAAAGGGAGCGACCCCGTAGGCAAGGGTCGCTCCCCGGGGGGGGGGGGGGGGGGGGGACAAATTTATTTTAGGCCATTTCTGCTCCCCCTGGGGCCGGCTGAGCTAGAGGCCAAAATCCACAGGGAGGCACTTTGCAAAAAACACCTCTGTTTTCTGTGAAAAAATGTGATGTGTCCACATTGTGTTTTGGGCCATTTCCTTTCGTGGGTGCTAGGCCCACCCACACAAGTGAGGTACCATTTTTATCGGGAGACTTGGGGGAACGCTGGGTGGAAGGACATTTGTGGCTCCTCTCAGATTCCAGAACTTTCTGTCACCGAAATGAGAGGGAAAAGTGTTTTTTTGGATACATTTTGAGGTTTGCAAAGGATTCTGGGTAACAGAACCTGGTCAGAGCCCCACAAGTCACCCCATCTTGGATTCCCCTAGGTGTCTAGTGTTCAGAAATGTGCTGGTTTGCTGGGTTTCCCCAGGTGCCGGCTGAGCTAGAGGCCAAAATCCACAGGTAGGCACTGTTTTCCGTGAAAAAATGTGATGTGTCCATGTTGTGTTTTGGGCCATTTCCTTTCGTGGACGCTAGGCCTACCCACACAAGTGATGTACCAGTTTTTATCGGGAGACTTGGGGGAACGCTGGGTGGAAGGAAATTTGCAGCTCCTCTCAGATTCCAGAACTTTCTGTCACCGAAATGTGAGGAAAATGTGGTTTTTTTTAGCCACATTTTGAGGTTTGCAAAGGATTCTGGGTAACAGAACCTGGTCAGAGCCCCACAAGTCACCCCATCTTGGATTCCCCTAGGTCTCTAGTTTTAAAAAATGCACAGGTTTGGTAGGTTTCCCTAGGTGCCGGCCGAGTTAGGGGCCAAAATCTACAGGTAGGCACTTTGCAAAAAACACCTCTGTTTTCTGTAAAAAAAAATGGGATGTGTCCACGTTGTGTTTTGGGGCATTTCCTGTCGCGGGCGCTAGACCTACCCACACAAGTGAGGTATCATTTTTATCGGGAGACTTGGGGGAACATAGAATAGCAAAACAAGTGTTATTGCCCCTTGTCTTTCTCTAAATTTTTTCTTCCACATATAAGAGAGTGTGTAAAAAAGATGTCTATTTGAGAAATGCCCTGTAATTCACATGCTAGTATGGGCACCCCAGAATTCAGAGATGTGCAAATAACCACTGCTCCTCAACACCTTATCTTGTGCCCATTTTGGAAATACAAAGGTTTTCTTGATAGCTATTTGTTACTCTTTATATTTCAGCAAATTAATTGCTGTATACCCGGTATAGAATGAAAACCCACTGCGGGGTGCAGGTAATTTATTGGCTCTGTTTATCTAGAGTTCTAGATGAACCTACAAGCCCTAAATATCCCGCAACCAGAAGAGTCCAGCAGACGTAACAGTATATTGCTTTCAAAAATCTGACATTGCAGGAAAAAGTTACAGAGTAAAATGAAGAGACAAATTGCAGATTTTTTCACCTCAATTTCAATTAAAAAAAAAATCAGTTGTTATTTTCTGTAGGAAACCCTTGTAGGATCTACACAAATTACCCCTTGCTGAATTCTGAATTTTGTCTACTTTTCAGAAATGTTGTGGGTTCTGGGATCCAGCATTGGTTTCATGCCCATTTCTGTCACTGACTGGAAGGAGGCTGAAAGCACAAAAACACGTAAAAATGGGGTATGTCCCAGTAAAATGCCAAAATTGTGTTGAAAACTTGGGTTTTCTGATTCAAGTCTGCCTGTTCCTGAAAGCTGGGAAGCTGGTGATTTTAGCACCGCAAACCCTTTGTTGATGCCATTTTCAGGGGAAAAAACACAAGCCTTCTTCTGCAGCCCCTTTTTAAACGAAATTTTCACTGTATTTTGGCTAATTTCTTGGCCTCCTTCTGGGGAACCCACAAAGTCTTGGTACCTCTAGAATCCCTAGGATGTTGGAAAAAAAGGACGCACATTTGGCGTGGGTAGCTTATGTGAACAAAAAGTTATGAGGGCCGAAGCGCGAACTGCCCCAAATAGCCCAAAAAAGGCTTGGCACAGGAGCGGGAAAAGGCTTGGCAGCGAAAGGGTTAAATAGCCCCAAACTGGTGAATTGACATGGTGGCTCGGCTGCAGGGCTGTGCAACGTGCAAAGTAATGGCAGGAACTGGCTTGGACCCATCAGGGGTGAGAGTTGCCGCGTTCCAAGAAGCCTTGTGCAGCTGAGACCCTGTTAGGGCTGTGGGCCCCCTCCCCCTTGGATTATTTGGCAGCGCACTTGGGCCACATTTATTGACATTAAGTTTTGTACAGCTGCTTGCAGCCTGTGGTAATAAGCCTTCAGCAACAGACTATTCTCAGGGGTGGGGGAAGCGCAAGTGTCATGAAGCAGCAACATTTGCGGAGCTCCTATACTGCGACTACCCAGTCTGTGCAGAAGTTAAAACGTTGTGCAGCACAGACGGGCACACATGCGGTTCGCAGAGAAAAGGGTGACAGAGGTATTGTATCCAGGGACAGCCCACCGTGTGTTAATACCCAGAATTCCAGCTTTCAGGAAATGCCATTAATAGTGAGTTCTGAGACACCTCTTCACATTATTCCTGGGGATACCTTCTCAGGATGACGTAGCTTGGATGTAATGGTGGCTTATGATTCACAGCCGCAGCTGACCCTGGCTCAGAGGTCATCATCACAGGATCCCTCATTTTTGGGCAAAGTTACCCAAGATAAATGTGGTGGAATCAGCGCAGGGGGACCTAATCACAGGAGGAGAGGGGTCTGGGTCTACACAAGGGCTGGGACTCCTAGAATCTAAGAGTGAGACATTGCAGGAAATGGCTATGCCTGCCCAATCCCCGCTCCTGCTCGCTTCCAATCAACCCCAACAGTCGGAAATCCCCCTTCGAAGCCAGTTTTAGCCCTGGGTGAACTTCGGTATCCTGAACAGATGAAGCAATGCAACTTTCTAGCACAAATGAGAGGATAGCCTCCTCAGCCTGAGGGACGTAGCACCATGCCCTGGCCCTGATTGATCAGCCAAGCCCAACGGCTGATTTAGGTTTGCTTCAGCCCCTGTTTGAAACAATCCTAACCGAGATTTGAGCACTCAAAACCTCACGCGCGGCCTGGATAAGATTGAAGAGATGGTTTAGTAAATCCCTGAGAGGCTGCTGGAAGTGGAGCAGAAAGTGTCCGACCTGGAGGACCATTCACTTTTATGGGATAAGGAAATTAAATTTTTGCTTACAACAAAAGCTGATGACTTCTCAGACCAAAGTAAATGACTTGGAAAATTACACCTGGCAGTCTAACCCATGTTTGGTTGGGGTTCCCGACGGCTTAGAAGACTCTGAAGTATGAAGGTACCTCGCAGTTGTTGAATACTTGATTTGATCACATATTCTTGAAGATGCTTCCCCGACCTCACAATCATGAGGGCACACAGGGTACCGAACCAGCGGCTCCCCAATTCTAAATATCCTCGCTCCATTATTGTGAACTTTGCGGACTATCATATCAAGGAAAGAATGCTTTTTTGTAAACAAATTCAGAAACAAGGCTTTGAACTATTTGATTGTGGTCAGCTCTGAATATTTTTTGACATGTCAAACTCAGCAGCCTGCAGGAGAAGGGACTTTTTGGGATTAATTGGCCAGTTAAATTGGCATCCAGGCCTCGCATGTTCAGCAATCAAAGTTAAATGTGTTGTTGAAAGGCAAATTTTATATCTGCTCCATTTTAAAAGAAGCGCAATCCTTGTTGCATCGGGCGGCTGGTTAAAAAGACATACATATGGCGTAATTGTATACTCACTTCTTTTTGAAGATGCTGTATGTGACTGTTGCGGGTAGGGGCAGGAGAGGCCAGGAGGCTGTACACAATTCTAAAGGTCTAGTGGTTGGAGGGCAAAGGCACCTCTCCTGGTTTTCCATCAAATTGATCAAATTGTGTGTATTGTTTGATAGTATGCCGCACTGTTGACTAGGTAGCTTCTAGGATCTGGGTGGTGGATGTGCATGCAGGAGGTGGGGGAGGTAAGGAAGGCTTAAAGCAGGCCCCAGAGCACAGTGAGGTGCTTTAACATGGCACCCATTTTGTGTTGGGAGGGGACAGGGAGAAAGGTGTGCACTCATTCCTGTTAGTGTGGAGTGAGTGGTGGTGGTCTGGAGTTGGTGGGGGTATGTGGGATAGCAGTGTGCTAATGAAAAATGAGCATGGGCAGAGTGGCAAATGTGGATCAAGGAATGTCTGGTGTAAGGATCTGAAGACCCTGCCAACTGCAGGCGGTTACGTTGCATGTTCCGTGATACCTGAGGGGGAGTTTAGCTTGCTCAAGGAAAATAATTGTCTAGGGGCGAAGCTTAATTATGTTGATTAAAATGATACTGCAGATAAAAATGAGTTCCTGTAATGGGAGTGGTCTCTTGAACAAACAGAAATGTGGTGCTTTGTTGAAATGGATTGTCTCACTTAAGGTCATCTTTTTTTTTTTTTTTTTTTTTTTTTTTTACAAGGAACCCGTTTTAAAAATAACTCTCCAAGGGTTTCTATCCCTCTGAAATACATGCAGGCATTCAATGCTTCAGCAGGAATTGGAATGCGGGGGGTTGTGGTGCTATTTTTTAATACCTTAAATTGGGAGTTAAAAGAGGTTTTTAGGGATAGTAAAGGCAGGTGGATATGGATAGAAGGCAGGCTAGCTAGGTGGGTTTTGAATGTCTTCAATTATTATGGCCCAGTAATGGATGATACTGAAGCCTTGGAACAAATATACAATGTTGCTATTCAGGTAGAGGGATTATTAGCCTGGGCGACGATTTTAACTTTATACAAGATCTGTCCTTGGACACATATAGTAAAGATAAAAGACAGCTTAAGCCGAAGACTGCCAAGATTCTGAATATAATCAAGCGGGATATGGCATTGTAGACCCACAGCGCCTTATTCCTCCCCAATTTACACAGTATACATGCTACTCGGCCAGGTTTCGGTTCGCCTCCCGCATAGACTTTTTCTTAATATCAAGGTTGTTAAAAAGTGGGAAGGTCAAAACTTACGCAAACTCCTTTCCAGACCATTTAATGATCTGGGAAGTTGGGGAGGTAAAGATGCCACAGTGGTAATTTGATTAGTCATTGTTATCCGATGAAATTTGGCTAAAGGAAATGCGATGGTTTATTCAGGAGTTTTTTTTCATTAACGCTATTACTACTTCCATCTTTATGGTCTAGGAGGCATTCAGGTAATATCCTACAAGGCGATTTTAGCCAGAGCCCAGATTTATAAGATCCAAAATCTTCAGGCAGCCGTAGAGACTGCTATGAGAGACGCCTCAAAAACAATGGGCTCAACGGCCAGGCAGGCAGCACAAGACCAGCTCACCAGATCAAGGCAAAAGCTCAGAGATTTCTTTATTTTAGAGGTAATTACTGGCAGCAGATCCTTTCTGCAGAAGCTCTATGAAGAGAAGCTAGCATGTGAGAAAGTACTTGGCATGGTCAACGAAAAATCAACAGAGTAGGCGGCTAATTATTCAAGTAGAAGACCCAGCCACAGGGGTAATCAAGGATAGTAGCGCAAAAATAATGGAATTTTTTTTCAATCATTATAGAAAGATTTATGAAGATCAGGCAGTATCGCAAGAGCAATTGTCCGACTATTTTTCTTCGGTGTAGTTACCTCAAATATCTAGTAGGCACAAGATCACTCTCTTAAAGCAAATAGTGGCTGAGGAGATAACCTCCCCTCTTACAAATATGGCAAATGCCAAGGTTAGTGGTAGTGACTGCATTCCCACTAAAGTATATAAGGCCTTTGTAGTACAACTGCTTCCATTGCTAATAACACTTTTGAACGTTTAAAAAAAAGCTGTGTCTACTCCAAAGACCTTTAAAGAGTCAGTAGTAGTAAGCTTCCGGAAAAAAGATAAAAATCCCTTAGATCCTAATTCCTATCGTCCCATAACCTTGCTAAATGCTGATTATAAGTTATTTATGGAAACATGGGCTGAACATTTTACACCCTGTGCCCAGCAGATAATCCATCAGGACCAAAATAGCTTTTTGCCCTACAGGGTGATAGCCGCCAATTCTCAGTTTTTGATTCAAGCTATTCATTATTTTACAGTTAGTAATGAAAAGGTGGCAATTTTAATGATGGATGCTGAAAAAGCGTTCGATCCCGTAAATTGTCAGGTGCTTTATTTCCCCCCCTCCATTAATTGCCATGCTTAAAGAACTTTATAATGGCTCAGAGGCTAAGATTATTAACAGTGCCAAGGAAGTGGGGTTGTAAGAATCAAGCATGGCACTTGGCAGGGGTGTCCTTTGTCTCTGTTCTTCTTGGTTCTTTTTATTTAGCCCTTAGCAGTTAGTATTCGTGCCAACCCCCATGATCTTACCTCCTAGAGATGGGATGGTGAAAATTGAGTTGTTAACCAATGACTCAATTCTATATTTAAAGGCTGAAAGGCAAAATGTTCGGAATGCTGATGATGAAATTTCCAGTTTTACGCAAATAGGTGGTTACAAATTTAATCCAGCGGAAACAGAGCTTCTCCCGTTTAATTCAGTCCATTCCGTACTCCCTGCTAGCCTCCAGTCGAATTCGAATCATCCAATTAGGTACCTAGGAATTTTGTTTCAAACAAATATCCCCAATTATTTCAGCTAAACAATGGGGTCATGCTATTGAAAGGTAAACATTTCTTGCAGAGGTGGACCCTTTTACCTTTGTTGTTGATTGGTAGAGTTGCACTAACCAAGATTTTAGAATTCCAAGCTCTTATTTCAGTGAAGTGGATAGTGTCATAAGAAGTTTTATATAGGCCAATAAGCAATCTTGGGTTAAACTTTCTGTGTTGCAGTTAGACGTAGCCCAGAGAGGCTTAGCCTTATCGCATCTCCAGACATATTATCAGGCAAAGTTAGCTAACTATATGGTCCAATTAGCATCGGACTCCCCAGTCTTTGACAACTTCCTGTTGGAATCAACGGTCAATGAAAGTCAATGTCTGTGCCCTGCAACACTCCCAAAGAGGACCAGGCATAAGAAGGTATCAGTTCTATATTGTCGAATATGGGATTTTTTTCAGATCGTGGGGCATTTCGTCTTGTCATGTTTTTTTGTCATTACAAGACTGCAAGGTTTAGGGTCGGTTACCATCTAAATGTTTTTTAGAAGCGTAGAAGGTACTTGGATTTAGGACACTTGGTGACTTTTATAATGGGGTAAATCTGATAATGTGAGGCAGTGTGGTACAGCAGTTTGGCAATCAGAGCACTTTAATTTATCTCAGTTTTAATTAAATTTGCAGCTTCGTAAAGAACAATTATATAGTAATAAATGAAAGTGCAAGGTCGATAACATATTGTATGAATGTAACCAAATTGACAGGGGTGGGGAATTGGTACCATCTGTTACTTCACCTGGCAAATCAGAAATTACTTTCTGAACTATTGCAGAAACTTTTTCAGGCAAATAATTGTAGATTTAATAGTCTGAAATGGGAGTTTCCTATCTAGGTTGGGTGCAGATATTTACGAGCAGCCAATTTTAAGCGTATGGCTTTTCTGTCAAGATGGTTATCATACTATACATCCCAAAGGCTTCGTAAGGTGTATTCTTGGGTGCCCGATCAGTGCTTTTGGTGCTCCACAATGGGGTGTGGTGAATGGATCCATTTTCTTTTGTTTGTATTAGTTTTTAGCAATTTTGGTGCAAAGTCTTCGATGCAGTTAGGTGCAGTGTCTAGATCGAGATTTCCCCGATGCTGATGCTGTATTGGGTTTTCGAATGAGTTGCGTAATCCGCGAAAATATCAACAGTATTTTATATCAATTACTGTTGTAATAGCTCGTTACCTGGTTTTGCAGGCTTGGAAAACATCTACGGCTCCGTTGATTCAGAAATGGCTAATTAAAATGAAAGGGACACAAGCTTTTGAAGAGGCTTTTGCCAAGAGGGTAGGGTTTGTGAGAAAATTTGAGGCGATATGGGTGACCTTTTTGCATTTTAGCTACTGCTGTTTACGGGTCTATTCTTCCATCCATCAGATGTTTTGATGCAGCCTTGGCTCGGTTTAGGTCTTCGGTCCCGGGCCGGACAGGTTTATTCTATCATTCAGCAGCAGGGCCTGGCTGGGGCTATAGACGCTTTGGTGACTTTCACTATGTCTGTCTATGTGCTAATAACAAGGGTTATAACCATGGACACTGTTTGCACTTTAATACCTATGCTGCTTATATTTTAATATTGATGCTCGTGGTTGGCCACAGGCCGGACATGTTCATTTTATTTTTCAGCGGCAGGGTCTCCTTGGCTGGGGTGATGGATGCTCTGACTTTCACTACATCTGATTATCCCTTAATAATAAGTGTATAGGCCAAGCTGTTGTTAGTATAGCTTATTTATTTATGTTTTTTTCTCTTTGCATAATTCCTATCATGGGCACTCTTTACAATTTTATAGTGATGCTCTTTGTTGTACATTTTCTGGCTCTGGGAGAGCTTAGCTGTCTATATCCTTGATGTGCCCTCAGCCAGAACTTGAGATTTGTTTTATGATCAGGGATGGACTAATGCTTTTGATTGTTATGTATTGATGATGCAGATTGATTTTACATGGGTGACAACGCTAATATTTACGTAAATGCCTGTACTGTATACTACACCTGTAGAACCATATTCCGACAAGGAAATGCACTTGAGGCACCATTGAACTTTACTTCGTACTTGGATTATTTTCTTTTACGTTTTGTGAATTTATTATTGCTGTTCTTTCCTGCTAAATAAAAATACAATAAAAAACATATAAGCTACTGGACAGGGTGAAATGGAACTCTTACCTTCTTGTTAGGTGTCCCGAATGAGATCACACAGAGTTCCTTCCAAGAATAAAATTAAGGAGTGCTATCTGACTTATTAGGGTAAAGTGGGGCTAGAACCAAGGCTGTACAAAAGAAGAATATGCTAACAACTTAGCAGCCCATTCTCATTTTCCAGATTTGAACTAGAACACCCTAGCAGTGAAGAGAACATAAGAATAGAGCTTCTGGTGAGGCGCTTCTGTGCATTGATGGACTATCCAGTGCAATTAAAGAGTGCGGCATGAAGGAAAGCACTATTAATTCATCTGAATTCAGCAAAGGCATATCTACAGGGTCTGAACGACTGACCAGGATATCTTACTTGAGTTTCTCTTGATAGCTACTAGGACTGCAGGGTGGATCTTGGTACCTTAGGTAATAAATGCAGAAGGGAGTCTCCGTAAGGAAGGGATACATCGAATTAGATGTTGTTCTTGTATTCTTTTTTAGGTCTTGCCTAAGACAGCCCATGTGCTGTTTCTTGAGATACTTGTTATCTTCGAGGGGGCTTAGAAGCTGCCTATTTCTTACCATTGATTGCCTCATTGTCAGTCACATTTGCTTGCTTCTTATTGATAAGCTTCTGTGGCTTACTTTCTCTTCTTGTGTTTGTCCCTTCCACTGCTCTTTTTCAGGTGATACTTTTTTTCTTATTTTTGTTTAAGCACTCTACAAGAGTGTTCAGTTATCCCCTTGTGTACTTCAGCTCTCTCGGTGTGTCCCCCCTCCCCCGCAGCCGTCCTTCCCACCTAACAACCCTCTGTTGTCCATCTACATGCCTTCAGCCCTGCCACTTTCTATAATCTGTCAGCCTGCTCACCCTCCTTTGTTCATGTGTTTGCCGCAAGCTGCTCTCTCCCACCCTCTGTTGTGCTTGCCACAGTCCCACCTGACTCCCCTCCACTGTCTGCCTGCTTGCATGCAGTCCCTCCTGCACACCCTCCATTGTACATTGTCCATATGCTCTCCCACCCACCTCCTGCCACGTTGCCTCAGGGGAACAATAAAAAAAGGTTTGATGGCATGTGTGGCTGTAGATACACATGCTCTGCATGCTTGTACCATCTGGTGTTGGGTTCAGAGTGTTGAAATTTATTTTTCTTTGAAGAATCATTTTTGAGTCACGGGATCGAGTGATTCCTTCTCTGTGATATTGCGCCTGGGCATCAACTCCTTTGTTAGATTGTTTTCTCTCCGCCATCGAGTTCGGACGTGTGTCTCTTCGCTCTGTCTCTCTCCCCCCGCTGTTTTGAAATCTTCTTTTTCTGTCTTCGCCCATTCTAGCGTACCTCAGCACGTGGCACTATCCTTTGCTGATGGAACGGATGCCGTTTTGCTTCTGTCCTCGGTGCCCCTCTAAATTCCCACACACTGACTATCATCTGGTGTGTAACCTATTCCTCTCCCCGACCATCAAGAAGCCACCTGCAACGCCTGCAGATCTTCCGGTGGAAAAAGACCCTTCGAGACCAAAGAGTTCTTTGACTGGAGATGGCGTACAAGACTCGGGAAGACACAGCAGACATCTTTGGAGAGGAGCACGCACAAGAAAAGCCAGAACAAGAGGAGGATGCTACATCCTAACAGCAGGTGATTGCTCGAGCAGCCGCCTTACACAATGTTGAGCTTCACAGAGACTCTTTTGAACAGGACTATCTTCTGATACCCTATTGTCCACACATAGGGATATCCAGTTCCTCCAAAAGCTCCCTGGCATGCGTCATCATGCAAATGACACTTTTAAGGAACCAGTCCATTCTAGGGTTATCACCCCTATAATTAACAAAAAAATACAAAGATGTTCCCTCTGATCTGACATACATGAGATCACAGGTGCCACTAGATTCTATTGTGGCTACTTCCACACGTAAATGGGCCATTAGTCAGGCCACAGGGGACTCTCCTTCCTCCAGGTAACGAGCTATTACAACAGTAATTGATATAAAATACTGTTGATATTTTCGCGGATTACGCAACTCATTCGAAAACCCAATACAGCATTAGCATCGGGGAAATCTCGATCTAGACACTGCACCTAACTGCATTGAAGGCTTTGCACCAAAATTGCTAAAAAGAGCAAAAAAGATCGACGCCACAGGTAAAAGGATAGTTGCTCAAGCAGGCAGTCACTGGCTCATCACTAACTCACAAGCCTTACTTGCGAGATATGAGCAGGCTCACTGTGATTAGATGGAGGAGCTCCTCTAATATCTCCTGGATGAGCACCGCAAAAGGGGACAACAGATTGCCACAGAAGGGCAGACAATCAGTAATAACTCCATCAGATGTGCCCTGGATGCCGCAGACACTGCTGCATGTGGTATCCATATTAGCGTCCTAGTAAGGAGACATGTCTGGCTTATATGCTCAGGTTTTAAACCTGATGTACAAGCAGTACTAAATATGCCCTTCGATAAGGAGCATCTTTTCAGCCCTCAAGTAGACTCCACCCTTGAGCAGCTGAACCAAGACACCAATAACTGTTCTCCGCCCAAAGAGGTGCTTTTCGTCGCCACACATTCAAGTTGGTTACAAGCCAATGACCTCAGAGGCCTCCACATCTCAGGTCAGCAAGCCTTCCAAGTCTTCTATAGAGGTAACAACACACAAGGTAGAAGTAAGAGCGCCACCACCTGCACCTCTACATCAACATCTAAGAAGTGACTATCTATGTCTTCCCACCCTCCACTCCACACCTGCCGGGGGTGCCCTCAAAATTTCCATACACAATGGATCAACATCACTTTGGACCAGTGGGTCCTCTCCATTATCCAACATGGTTACTATCTGGAGCTCATTACTACTCCTCCAAACATTCTCGCTCGCTCTCACAGGCTCTCTCAAGAAAACCTTCTTCTTCTCAAACAAAAGGTACTATCCCTTCTTCTCAAAGGAGGCATCTAGCTAGTTCCGCTACAATTCCAAGGAATAGGAGTATACTTTCTGTACTGCCTCATTCCCAAAAAAGGCGGCTCTCTCAGGCCCATTCTGGACCTAAGGCCCTTAAACTACTACATTCTTTCAGAACACTTCCACATGGTCACTCCTCAAGACGTTATGCCCCTTTTACAACAGGGTGACTGCATGACCGCCCTAGATGTCAAAGACGCCTGTTTCCATATCCGCCATCCACTCTGCACACTCCAAAAATCTCACATTCATGATTGCGGATAAACACTACCAATTCAAGGTTCCTCCTTTCGGTGTTTCCACAGCTCCCAGGGTCTTCACAAAGTGCTTAGCAGTAGTAGCCGCACATCTCAGGAGCTAAAACGTGCACACATCGCCTTACCTAGACGACTGGCTCATTAGAGCCAGCACTTTGTCACAGTGCCAACGCCACAGACATATGACAGTGGACCTTCTGCACAGCTTAGGTTTCACACACAACTTTTTCAAATCCCACCTTCAACCTCTCCAGATACAGCCCTATCTAGGAGCTGTACTCAATGCAGAATTGGGGATTGCATACCCCAGTCTGGCTCGTGTTCACAACTTTCAGTCTCTTCTCCCTCATTTTCACAGTCATACATGGTCAGGAGTGTGATGCGCCTGTTAGGGATGATGACTTACTTGCATTGCCATTGTTCCCCATACCTGACGCCACATGCGTCCCCTACAGCACTGTCTGTCTTGTCAGTGGGCTCAATCACAGGGTAACTGGGAGGATCTAGTGTTGTTAGACCACCATACTGACCCCTCTCTGCAAAGGTGGAACACCACCAACCTGTTGAAAGGGCAGCCTTTTCTAGACCTTGTTCCTCAGATCATTTTAACAACAGATGCCTCACACACAGGCTGGGTCACTCACCCTCAAGACCAGTACAGGGCCATTGGGATCCTCATCATCAATCCCTACACATAAACTTCCTAGAGCTTCAGGCAGTATTTCTAGCCCTGAAACCATTTCTTCATCACCTGTCTCACAAAATTGTCCTAGACCGCACAGACAATATGATGGTGATGTACTACCTTCAGAAATGGGGGTGGGGGTGGGGGGGGGGTGCCAACTCTCTCAGATATTATGGAAATGGGCTCTATACCATCACATTCACCTCATGGCAGAGTATCTCCCAGGAATGGACAAAAACTTTGCAGTCCTGCTGAGCAAGATGCAGCAACAGAAAACACAAAATGCTAAACCTTCACCTCCAGGTAACCACGTCTTCTATCCAACGGCAATGCTCTTTGGATGAACTGGTCAGAGATATTTGCCTAAGCTTTTCCACCTCTCATTCTCATTCCATTTCTAGTTTGACGGATCAGGTAAACATCGCTCAACATGATCTTTGTAGCTTCCATCTGGGCACGCCAGCCCTGGTTCGCCACACTACTGGACCTCTCAGGAGTCCCCCACAAGAAGCTTCCCAACAGGCTGAACCTTCCCATTCAAAACCAAGGTCAGGTCAGGTACCCAGACCCAAATCTCTCAACCTTGCGATATTGCTTCTGAAGCCATAGGGTTTGGTTACTTAGATTTGCCTGCAGAATGCATGGACAATCTCTGAGAAGCTCATGAACGTATTACCAAAGCATGTTATACTGCAAAGTGGAAACGCTTTGTTTGCTACTGTCAACCCAAACACATTAATCCCATTAAAGCTACTATCCAAGACATTGCTACTTGCTTCATCTACAAAAAGCTAATTTTGCTAACACCTCCATTTGCTTACATCACACAGCCATGTCTGTTTTGTAAGTATGCAGCTAACATTCATCCCTCTTTAGGATTCCAGTAATCAAAGCATTCATGGAAGGACTTAAATGGGTCATTCCACCAAGAGTGCTCCCTACACCATCATGAAACCTTAATATTGTCCTTGCCAGTCTCATGGGACCTACGTTTGAGCTACTTCACTCATGTCCTCTTCAGTATCTCTCATGGAAAGTGTCTTTTTTAGTTGCTATTACATCTTTCAGATGTGTTAGGGAGCTCCAGCACTAACCTTGTGTAGGAAGTTGGCTCTGTATGCACTATTTCAAAGTAAGGAATAGTATGCACATTGTCCAAGGGTTCCCCTTAGAGGTAAGATAGTGGCAAATAGAGATAATACTAATGTCCTATTTTGTGGTAGTGTGGTCGAGCAGTAGGCTTATCAAAGGAGTAGTGTTAAGCATTTGTTGTACACACACAGGCAATAAATGAGGAACACACACTCAAAGACAATTCCAGGCCAATAGGTTTTTGTATAGAAAAATATATTTTCTTAGTTTATTTTAAGAACCACAGGTTCAAGATTTACATGTAATACTTTAAACGAAAGGTATTGCAGGTAGGTACTTTAGGAACTTTGAATAATCAAAATAGCATACACAGTTTTCATATAACTCACATATAGCTATTTTAAAACTAGACAGTGCAATTTTCAACAGTTCCTGGGGGGAGTAAGAGTTAGTTAGTTTTTGCAGGTAAGTAAACCACCTACGGGGTTCAAGTTTGGGTCCAAGGTAGCCCACCATTGGGGGTTCCGAGCAACCCCAAAGTTACCACACCAGCAGCTCAGGGCCGGTCAGGTGCAGAGGTCAAAGTGGTGCCCAAAACACATAGGCTTTAATGGAGAAGGGGGTGCCCCGGTTCCAGTCTGCCAGCAGGTAAATACCCGCGTCTTCGGAGGGCAGACCAGGGTGGTTTTGTAGGGCACCGGAGGGGGACACAAGTCCACACAGAAAGTACACCCTCAGCGGCACGGGGGCGGCCGGGTGCAGTGTGCAAACAAGCGTCGGGTTTTCAATAAAAAGCAATGGGAGACCAAGGGGTCTCTTCAGCTATGCAGGCAGGCAAGGGGGGGGGGCTCCTAGGGGTAGCCACCACCTGGGCAAGGGAGAGGGCCTCCTGGGGGTCACTCCTGCACTGGAGTTCGGATCCTTCAGGTCCAGGGGGCTGCGGGTGCAGAGTCTTTACCAGGCATCGGGATCTGAGGAACAGGCAGTCGCGGTCAGGGGGAGCCTCGGGATTCCCTCTGCAGGCGTCGCTGTGGGGGCTCAGGGGGGGGGGGGGCAGCTCTGGCTACCCACGGTCTCGCAGTCGCCAGGGAGTCCTCCCTGAAGTGATTGTTCTCCACAAGTCGAGCCGGGGGCGTCGGGTGCAGAGTAGCAAGTCTCACGCTTCCGGCGGGAAACGCAAGTTGTTTCAAAGTTGCTGCTTTGTTTCAAAGTTGCAGTCTTTGGTGAACAGGGCCGCTGTCTTCGGGAGTTCTTGGTCCTTCTAGAGCAGGGCAGTCCTCTGAGGAGTCAGAGGTCGCTGGTCCCTGGGGAAAGCGTCGCTGGAGCAGTGTCTTTAGAAGTGGGGAGACAGGCCGGTAGAGCTGGGGCCAAAGCAGTTGGTGTCTCTGTCTTCTCTGCAGGGTTTTTCAGCTTAGCAGTCCTCTTCTTCTTAGGTTGCAGGAATCTGAGTTCCTAGGTTCTGGGGAGCCCTTAAATACTAAATTTAAGGGCATGTTTAGGTTTGGGGGGTTAGTAGCCAATGGCTACTAGCCCTGAGAGTGCTCTTTGTGCCTCCTCTCAAGGGGAGGGGGTCACATTCCTATCCCTATTGGGGGAATCCTCCATCTGCAAGATGGAGGATTTCTAAAAGTCAGAGTCACCTCAGCTCAGGTTGCCTTAGGGGCTGTCCTGACTGGCAAGTGACTCCTCCTTGTTTTTCTCATTATCTCCTCCGGCCTTGCCGCCAAAAGTGGGGCCGTGGCCGGAGGGGGAGGGCAACACCACTAGCTGGAATGCCCTGTGGTGCTGTAACAAAGGGGGTGAGCCTTTGAGGCTCACCGCCAGGTGTTACAGCTCCTGCAAGGGGGAGGTGATAAGCATCTCCACCAAGTACAGGCTTTGTTACTAGCCACAGAGTGACAAAGGCACTCTCCCCTTGTGGCCAGCAACATGTCTGGAGTGTGACAGGCTTCTAAAACCAGTCAGCCTACACGGGAAGTTGGTTAAGGTTTCAGGGGGCACCTCTAAGGTGCCCTCTGGGGTGTATGTTACAATAAAATGTACACTGGCATCAGTGTGCATTTATTGTGCTGAGAAGTTTGATACCAAACTTCCCAGTTTTCAGTGTAGCCATTATGGTGCTGTGGAGTTCGTGCATGACAGACTCCCAGACCATATACTCTTATGGCTACCCTGCACTTACAATGTCTAAGGTTTTGCTTAGACACTGTAGGGGCACAGTGCTCATGCACTGGTGCCCTCACCTATGGTATAGTGCACCCTGCCTTAGGGCTGTAAGGCCTGCTAGAGGGGTGACTTATCTATACTGCATAGGCAGTGTGAGGTTGGCATGGCACCCTGAGGGGAGTGCCAAGTCGACGTACTCGTTTTGTCCTCACCAGCACACACAAGCTGGCAAGCAGTGTGTCTGTACTGAGTGAGGGGTCCCCAGGGTGGCATAAGATATGCTGCAGCCCTTAGAGACCTTCCCTGGCATCAGGGCCCTTGGTACCAGGGGTACCAGTTACAAGGGACTTACCTGGATGCCAGGGTGTGCCAATTGTGGAAACAAAAGTACAGGTTAGGGAAAGAACACTGGTGCTGGGGCCTGGTTAGCAGGCCTCAGCACACTTTCAAATCAAAACTTAGCATCAGCAAAGGCAAAAAGTCAGGGGGTAACCATGCCAAGGAGGCATTTCCTTACACCTTGGAAGAAACATTCTTCCAAATGCATAAGTACAAGGTGGTTCTTCACACTAATCTGAAGTTCCTCCCTAAAGAGGTCTCTTGATTCCATATTAATCAAGTCATCGAGTTATCAGTCTTCTTTCTGCAACCTGACTCAGTTGCCGAAAGAGACCTTCACACTTAAGACGTTAAACGTGCATTAATGTTCTACATTGACAGAGCTAAAGAGTTTAGAAAGACTAAACAGCTCTTTGTAGCTTTCTCACTACCTCATAAAGGCAATCCAATATCCAAGAATTGCATAGCTAGGTGGATAGTAAAATGTATTCAAGCTTGTTATGCTAAAGCAAAAAGATAACTTCCTATTATACCCATAGCACACCCTACCAGAAAGAAGGGAGCCTATATGGCTGTCCTTGGAAATATACCAATAGCTGACATTTGTAAGGCAGCTACACGGTCTACACTACATACATTTACAAAACACTATTGTGTAGATTTACTTGCACACCAGCAAGCTAATGTAGGCCAAGCAGTACTAAGAACACTTTTCCAGTCAACTGCAACTCCCAAAGGCTAGCCACCGCTTTCATTGAGGGACTGCTTTACAGTCTATGCAGAGCATGTTTATCTGCTGCCACACGTGCCATCGAACGGAAAATGTTACTTGCACAGTAAGCATCTGTTCGTGGAACGTAGTGCTGTAGATTCACATGCGCCATCCCTCCTCTCCGGATGCCTGTCGTCGTTTGTTACCTCATACTTGTATATAGTTGTACATGTATACTTACATTTGCATGGACATCTCTTTCTCTATACTTCCTGTACACTCCTTTTCTCACCCACATGTGGGAAAACAGTCTAACAAAGAAGTTGACACCCATGTGCGGTATCACCAAGAAGGAGGAGTCATTCGGTCCCGTGGCTCGAAAATGCTTCTTTGAAGAAAAGCAACTTGCAGTTCTCCAAACCCAACACTAGATTGCAGTAGCATGTAGAGCATGTGAATCTACAGCACTACATGCCACGAAAAGATGCTTACTGGGTAAGTAACATTTTCCTTGTATGACACGGCCACTGCTAGCTGCATCATAGTGTTTTATTTTTTCTGATACCCCCCTTGGTATCGCATCCTGCCCTTAATCTGCACTGCCTCTTAGCCTTCATCTGTGTTGCCGCCTGCCCTACCTCTGTGGTACCTCCTGCTCTCCTTCACTCCATTTATGCCCCCCCAACTCACGAGATTTAAAAGAAAAAAGTGATATGATGCAGGCCACATCATAAAATTTTTTTTTTTTTTTTTTTTTTTTTTTTTTTTTAATCTTCCTCTACCATGTACTTATAAACTACCCTCCCTCCACATTGCCCAATGCCCTATCACCCTCCTTTTTGTTGCGGGCCTTGACAGCCCAGGAAAGATCCAGTGGTGGTATATTCATTTGCAGCAATAAACCAGTATCTCACTCTTTCAGATTAAGCCATCACAACCGCAAGTCTCACACTGAGCTTTTGCACAACTTGCAAGCCTAGAATGTCCGAATTCAACTGCTACTTCAGCAATATTATAGCTTGGCTTTCTATGGTGATACTTGTAACTTCAGTGCATACAGTGCCACAAATATGCAGAACACTGTTTCACATGCAGCATTGCTTTTAATTTAGGAAATGAATGAACTGCATGAGGCATTAGCTACCTATTACACCATAAAAAACGAAGGGGTTATTCACTGTCTCGGAAACCTGTAAAATGGCTTTTTCAATTAAGTGATTGCTAACAATTGTGTAAAACTTGCCGGTCACAAGTTTAAACATTTGCTTGGCTGTCATAGTCCTTTATTCTTCTGAGGTCAGTTTACTATGAAGCATTACATGAACTGCGAATGGAAATTAATGGTTCTAATGTTTTCATTAACACAGCAACATTTGATGATCAGTGGCCTAGACCGAAAGTGATGATATATCACCCCTTGTGTCCTAACATACTGTGAAAAACACTGCCCTTACACCAATCATAAACTCATTCATATAACGTTTTTAGCCTGTCAGCCTGTTGCAGTAAAGGCTCTGTTGCAAACTCAGCAAGCATTGACAAAGCCAATAGGCCTCGCCTATGTCAATGTTTTATAGCCATGTTGTACAGCAGCACTGCTGCACGGCTAAAAGTAGTTTTAAAAGGTGCTATGACAGTAAAAGTGCTTTTAAAAAAAATATTTTTTCCATGCTGTGCAGATGTAAACTATGGCTACAAAACACTGTCCAAGCCAATAACTCTCTTAAGTGGAACCTATTGGCTTTGTCAATGCTTGTTTCATATTTCTGTCACTGTGCTGTCCCTGTCTCCTGCAAATTGTGTAGTAGAGAAACTGAGTGTTTGTTATGTGATGACAATTTGGGTGAAAGCATAAAATAATCTATAGCAGTTACCTTTTCCTTTTGCATTTCGTAATCAGCCACTGGGGTCGGTATCCTTTAAATCTGTGTTATGTCAGCTGACTCATTCTAAATATAAAACAGGTTGGGTGTCTTCTTCTTCAAAAAAAACTAAACTGAATTATTTGACCAGAAGTAACAGAGTTTAATTTTTAGTAAATTCATTTTTGGAGTCCAGGCATAGCTTTTTAAATTTATTTTTAATTTATTATTTATTTATTTTTATTGCGCAATCACAGATGAGAAAACTGATCTCAACCTATTCTTTTAGTCTTAAATTTTCACCACCTATCTGATCCATTCCGAAGTATAGTGGAGTAAGAGAGGTCTGGCATTTACTTTCTGGCGGCTGTAGAAGGTATTTGTGGGAAGATAAGGCGGGGTTTATGTTTCCACGGCTCTCAGCTTTTTGCAGATAGGGGAACGGATGTGCAGCATGTGCTCCTGTGCAGTGTACGCTCCCCCCTACCCTCCTGCTTTTCTATCCTTTGCCTTACTGCCCCACCCCCACTCTCCAAGCCTGTGACGTGACAGAAGGTCATTTTAAATATGTAATGAACAAGCAAAATGATATGATCTCATGTAATGCTGGTTGGTGTTTCAGCAGATTGCAGCCGGGTGTGAGGGCCTGTAGAAAGCCAGAACCTTTGTGCTTTGTCTTTAGACTATACTGCCTTGTATCTGACTTTTCCTGAGGTTTTTAACTTGTCATAATTCCAAAGCTTCCTTCCTTCTTCCCTCCCCCCAGTAATATAACAACACTTTTTAGTTGGCCACATCTAGAGTATCATCCTGAAAGGGTGAGAACATCAGCTTCGGTGGTTTGCTTAGCCTAATAATTCAACTATGTATTTGTGTCATAATTGTTAAGGGCACACCAAACCAGTTTCTAGTTGCTGGTCTTTTATGCGGCAGTTCTAAAACCATTGGGTCTTCAGGATCTTTTTTTATGATATCAAAGAAGTCATTTGACAAAGTTCACAAGGAAAATACTTCTGAGTGGAAGGACCTTCTACAGAAAAGGCACCTACACATTTGAATGTCAATGCAAATAATAAATATTTTAGGTAAACCTTTCTTTGCTCCTAGCTTAGGAAAACATTAGAATCCAGATTATGACCCTTCTGTGTAACTGAACCATTGTAGCGCTCTCCTTGGTTTGGAGCTGTCGTCTTTCCTTTTCAGGCCCAGTACAAGCCCAACAACAACATTTTGTTCTTCCTTCGCCCTTCAAAATAGATGTGAAGTTAAAGCAATGCACAATGGCTTGCCGTACTTGATTGAAGAGTTTACAACTACCCCAACCACTAAGGATTATGTGATGTGAAAAAGGGCACAGTGCTTTAAGCCTATTATGCTGAACCAACACTTGTATTTGGAAGTCAAAATAAGACTGGTTTCAAAGGAAGTCCAAAGATTCTGATCTTTCCTGGCATTAGGAAAACATTAACCAGAATGCTCAGAAAAGGTTAGTCAGGCAAGAAATGATGTGCATTTCTTTCTAAAGGTAGTACATTCTTGTTCAGAACAATTTAAATGCAGGTACGTTTTCAAGGGTTTCCATCTGTGATGGATAATTTGGAATATTTAGCATAGACATCAAACACATCAGCATGTGGTGGCACAGCTACTAGCTTTGTCTTTATAGGGCTTAGTATACACTAGAGTAGGAATGACCTTGGGAAAAAACAAGTCTAATTTCATCTGTTGGGGGGGTGGGGTGGGGGGGGGGCTGGGGAGGAGGGCAAAGTTTGAAAGGATTAACACCCTTTAGTACTGTGTGTGTTGGCAAGTGCAGACAACCTCTTTAAAAGAGAGACTGAGGGTCACAATGAATTTGGGAAATGTGCACGTCGTACAGACAAACGCACAGGCCAGTTACTTCATTATTAGAAGGAACATTTGTTCTTAAGTTAAAATAAGAATACTCAGCAGAAACGGCGAAGAATGTGAATTAATAAAGATTTACAGCCATATATATGTTAGATGGCATGTGTAGCTGCAGATACACATGCTATGCACAGGTCCTGCCATCTAGTGTTGGGCTCGGAGTGTAACAAGTTGTTTTTCTTCGAAGAAGTCTTTTCAAGTCACGGGACCGAGTGACTCTTCCTTTTCGGCTCCATTGCGCATGGGCATCGACTCCATCTTAGATTGTTTTCTTTCCACCATCGGGTTCAGACATGTTTCTTTTCACTCCGGTTGTTTGAGTCAGAAAAATATTACAAACTCTCTAAATTTGTCGGTATTGTTTTCGATCGAGTACCATCCATCATCGACACCTCGGTACCGGCAGATACAGATCTCTACTCGCCCTTCAGGCCCCAATGCCCAACTTGGGCCTGGTCGGCCCAACCAAAAGTCTTGTCGAAGCCTCATGGACCGGACCCCGTTTAGATTCTGCCATCGGTGCCACGCCAAGTTCCTTACACAGACCAACATCTAGTTTGTAACCTGTGTTTATCTCCGGATCACCGAGAGGATACTTGTGAGGCCTGTAGTTCCTTCCGCTCAAAAAAGACTCTGAGAGACCGAAGAGCGCAAAGGTTAGAGATGGCGTCCAGAAGCACCGAATGCCTCGAGTCCGACATCGACTGACCGATTACAGCGGGCCGGCACGTGAGTATGCTTGCCCCGACCCAATCCAAGCCCAAATACAAGGCCTCGTGGACGCCACTTCCAGAAGGCCATGGCTCCACCCGTAAGAAACCTACCTGGTGACCAAGCAACATCTTCGGCACCGAGAAAGGCCACACCAACAACAAAGCCTTCAGACTCAAGCCGAGGCACAGGCTCCGAAATTATAAGGCACCGACCCATCGAGTCGAAGCCCCGAAAGTCACTCTTGGAGCCGAGGCCAACAAGTACTTCAGGCCCTTCGATCCCGAAGAAGCCGGCTTCGGAGCCGAAAAAGCACACATACACCGAGGAGCATGGACTTTCAAAGCAATTAAAAGAAAGCCATAAATTTGTAGAAGAACTAACACAAATGGAGGATTTTGACGAGAAACAGGCCAGAATACAAATCCATAAAGACACTGGCAAAATCCTCACTGCACCTCCTCTAAGAACAAAGAGGAAACTGGCCTTTCGTGGACATTTGGACACTGAGCAGCCACCGGATAAAGTGCCAAAACCAAGAGGAAAATCTCCACCTCCTCAGTTTTCACCTCACTGGTCGCCTCCTCATTCTCCTCACCTAACTGTATCCCCGCCTGCTACCCCCACTGCACAGTGTCCATCACACTCTGTACAGTCACAACAAGATTGCACTGATCCATGGGACCTCTATAATGATCCCGTTTCAGGCAATAGTCCAGAGTGAAAGCCATCACCCCCAGAGGATAGCCCCTCATATACACAGGTTCTTGTCAGGGCAGCGGCATTTCACAACGTGGCCATGCACACAGAACCTCTTGAGGATGACTTCTTATTTAACCACTTCGCTGCCAGGCCTTTTCCCCCTCCTGTGCCAGGCCTTTTTTTGCCTATTTGGGGCAGTTCGCGCTTAGGCCTGCATAACGTTTTGTCCACATAAGCTAACCAAGCCAAATTTGCGTCCTTTTTTTCCAACATCCTAGGGATTCTGGAGGCACCCAGACTTTGTGGGTTCCCCTGAAGGAGGCCAAGAAATTGGCCAAAATACAGTGAAAATTTCGTTTTTTTCAAAAAAATTGGAAAAAGGGGCTGCAGAAGAAGGCTTGTGGTTTTTCCCCTGAAAATGGCATCAACAAAGGGTTTGCGGTGCTAAACTCAGCAGCTTCCCAGCTTTCAGGAACAGGCAGACTTGAATCCGAAAACCCAATTTTTCAACACAATTTTGGCATTTTACTGGGGCATACCCCATTTGTGCAATTTTTTGTGCTTTCAGCCTCCTTCCAGTCAGTGACCGGAATGGTCATGAAACCAATGCTGGATCCCAGATACCTAAACATTTCTGAAAAGTAGACAAAATTCTGAATTCAGCAAGGGGTCATTTGTGTAGATCCTACAAGGGTTTCCTACAGAAAATAACAGCTGAAAAAGAAAAATATTGAAATTGAGGTGAAAAAAACATCAATTTTTCTCTACTTTTTACTCTGTAACTTTTCCCTGCAATGTCAGATTATCGAAAGCAATATACTGTTACGTCTGCTGGACTCCTCTGGTTGCGGGGATATATAGGGTTTGTAGGTTCATCAAGAACCCGAGGAACCCAGAGCCAATAAATGAGCTGCACCCTGCAGTGCGTTTTCATTCTATACCGGGTATACAGTAATTCATTTGCTGAAATATAAGGAGTAAAAAATAGCTATCAAGAAAACCTTTGCATTTCCAAAAAGGGCACAAGATAAGGTGTTGAGGAGCAGTGGTTATTTGCACATCTCTGAATTCCGGGGTGACCATAGTAGCACGTGAATTACATGGAATTTCTCAAATAGATGTCTTTTTTACACACACCCCTATATTTGGAAGGAATAAATGTAGAGAAAGACAAGGGGCAATAACACTTGTTTTGCTATTCTATGTTCCCCCAAGTCTCCCGATAAAAATGATACCTCACTTGTTTGGGTAGGCCTAGCGCCCGCGACAGGATATGCCCCAAAACACAACGTGGACACATCACAGAAAACAGAGCTGTTTTTAGCAAAGTGACTACCTGTAGATTTTGGCCTCTAGCTCAGCCGCCACCTAGGGAAACCTACCAAACCTGTGCATTTCTGAAAACTAGAGACCTAGGGGAATCCAAGGAGGGGTGACTTGTGTGGCTCGGACCAGGTTCTGTTACCCAGAATCCTTTGCAAACCTCAAAATTTGGCCAAAAAAACACATGTTCCTCACATTTCTGTGGCAGAAAGTTCTGGAATCTGAGAGGAGCGACAAATTTCCTTCCACCCAGCATTCCCCCACGTCTCCCGATAAAAATGATACCTCACTTGTGTGGGTAGGCCTAGCGCCCGCGACAGGATATGCCCCAAAACACAACCTGGACACATCACAGAAAACAGAGCTGTTTTTAGCAAAGTGACTACCTGTAGATTTTGGCCTCTAGCTCAGCCACCACCTAGGGAAACCTACCAAACCTGTGCATTTCTGAAAACTAGAGACCTAGGGGAATCCAAGGAGGGGTGACTTGTGTGGCTCGGACCAGGTTCGGTTACCCAGAATCCTTTGCAAACCTCAAAATTTGGCTAAAAAAACACATGTTCCTCACATTTCTGTGGCAGAAAGTTCTGGAATCTGAGAGGAGCCACAAATTTCCTTCCACCTAGCGTTCCCCCACGTCTCCCGATAAAAATGATACCTCACTTGTGTGGGTAGGCCTAGCGCCCGCGACAGGATATGCCCCAAAACACAACGTGGACATATCACAGAAAACAGAGCTGTTTTTAGCAAAGTGACTACCTGTAGATTTTGGCCTCTAGCTCAGCCGCCACCTAGGGAAACCTACCAAACCTGTGCATTTCTGAAAACTAGAGACCTAGGGGAATCCAAGGAGGGGTGACTTGCGGGGCTCGGACCAGGTTCTGTTACCCAGAATCCTTTGCAAACCTCAAAATTTGGCTAAAAAAAACACATGTTCCTCACATTTCTGTGGCAGAAAGTTCTGGAATCTGAGAGGAGCCACAAATTTCCTTCCACCCAGCGTTCCCCCACGTCTCCCGATAAAAATGATACCTCACTTGTGTGGGTAGGCCTAGCGCCCGCGACAGGATATGCCCCAAAACACAACGTGGACATATCACAGAAAACAGAGCTGTTTTTAGCAAAGTGACTACCTGTAGATTTTGGCCTCTAGCTCAGCCGCCACCTAGGGAAACCTACCAAACCTGTGCATTTCTGAAAACTAGAGACCTAGGGGAATCCAAGGAGGGGTGACTTGCGGGGCTCGGACCAGGTTCTGTTACCCAGAATCCTTTGCAAACCTCAAAATTTGGCTAAAAAAACACATGTCCCTCACATTTCTGTGGCAGAAAGTTCTGGAATCTGAGAGGAGCTACAAATTTCCTTCCATCCAGCGTTCCCCCAAGTCTCCCGATAAAAATGATACCTCATTTGCGTGGGTAGGCCTAGCGCCGGCGACAGGAAACACCCCAAAGCGCAACATGGACACATCCTAAATTTTGGAAAAAAACAGAGGTGTTTTTTGCGAAGTGCCTACCTGTAGATTTTGGCCTCTTGCTCAGCCGGCACCTAGGGAAACCTACCAAACCTGTGCATTTCTGAAAACTAGAGACCTAGGGGAATCCAAGGAGGGGTGACTTGCGGGGCTCGGACCAGGTTCTGTTACCCAGAATCCTTTGCAAACCTCAAAATTTGGCTAAAAAAACACATGTCCCTCACATTTCTGTGGCAGAAAGTTCTGGAATCTGAGAGGAGCTACAAATTTCCTTCCACCCAGCGTTCCCCCAAGTCTCCCGATAAAAATGATACCTCACTTGCGTGGGTAGGCCTAGCGCCGGCGACAGGAAACACCCCAAAGCGCAACGTGGACACATCCTAAATTTTGGAAAAAAACAGAGGTGTTTTTTGCGAAGTGCCTACCTGTAGATTTTGGCCTCTAGCTCAGCCGGCACCTAGGGAAACCTACCAAACCTGTGCATTTCTGAAAACTAGAGACCTAGGGGAATCCAAGGAGGGTTTGACTTGCGGGGCTCGGACCAGGTTCTGTTACCCAGAATCCTTTGCAAACCTCAAAATTTGGCTAAAAATACACGTTACTCACATTTCTGTGGCAGAAAGTTCTGGAATCTGAGAGGAGCCACAAATTTCCTTCCATCCAGCGTTCCCCCAAGTCTCCCGATAAAAATGATACCTCACTTGCGTGGGTAGGCCTAGCGCCGGCGACAGGAAACACCCCAAAGCGCAACGTGGACACATCCTAAATTTTGGAAAAAAACAGAGGTGTTTTTTGCGAAGTGCCTACCTGTAGATTTTGGCCTCTTGCTCAGCCGGCACCTAGGGAAACCTACCAAACCTGTGCATTTCTGAAAACTAGAGACCTAGGGGAATCCAAGGAGGGTTTGACTTGCGGGGCTCGGACCAGGTTCTGTTACCCAGAATCCTTTGCAAACCTCAAAATTTGGCTAAAAATACACATGTTACTCACATTTCTGTGGCAGAAAGTTCTGGAATCTGAGAGGAGCCACAAATTTCCTTCTACCCAGCGTTCCCCCAAGTCTCCCGATAAAAATGATACCTCACTTGTGTGGGTAGGACAAGCGCCCACGAAAGGAAAGGGCCCAAAACACAACGTGGACACATCACATTTTTTTATAAAAAGCAGTGCCTACCTGTGGATTTTGGCCTGTAGCTCAGCCGACACCTGAGGAAACCTAGCAAACCAGTGCATTTTTGAAAACTAGAAACCCAGGGGAATCCAAGATGGGGTGACTTGCGGGGCTCTGACCAGGTTATGTTACCCAGAATCCTTTGCAAACATCAAAATTTGGCCCAAAAAACACTTTTTCCTCTCATTTCGGTGACAGAAAGTTCTGGAATCTGAGAGGAGCCACAAATTTCCTTCCACCCAGCGTTCCCCTAAGTCTCTCGATAAAAATGGTACATCACTTCTGTGGGTAGGCCTAGCGCCCACAAAAGGAAATGGCCCAAAACACAACGTGGACACAACATATTTTTTCACAGAAAACAGAGGTGTTTTTTGCAAGGTGCCTACCTGTGGTGTTTGGCCTGTAGCTCAGCCGGCCCCGGGGGGGGGGGGGGGGGGCAGAAATGCCCTAAAATAAATTTGCCCCCCCCCCCCCCCCGGAGCGACCCTTGCCTACGGGGTCGCTCCCCCTGTGTGACATTGGCGCCAAAAAACAAATCCCCGGTGCCTAGAGGTTTCTGCCCCCTTGGGGGCAGATTGACCTAAAATTGGCCAATCTGCCCCCAGGGGGGCAGAAATGGTCTAAATACAATTTGCCCCCCCAGGGGAGCGACCCTTGCCTGATGGGTCGTTCCCCATCTCTAAAAAAAAAGAAAGAACAAAAAAAAAAAACACAAAAAAAAAATTTGCCCTGGCGCCTAGAGGTTTCTTCCCCCCCTGGGGGCAGATCGGCCTAATAATAGGCCGATCTGCCCCCAGGGGGGGCAGAAATGGCCTAAAATAAATTGCCCTCCCCCCCAGGGAGCGACCCTTGCCTAAGGGGTCGCTCCCTTTGCGTGAAATTCACGCAAAGAAAAAACTCCCTGGTGTCTAGTGGTTTCTACCCCCCTTGGGGGCAGATTGGCCTCATCAAAATAGGCCAATCTTCCCCCAAGGGAGGCAGAAATGGCCAAAATATAATTTTCCCCCAAGGGGAGCGACCCTTGCCTAAGGGGTCGCTCCCCACCAAAAAAAAAAAAAAAATGGTCCCTGGTGCCTAGAGGTTTCTGCCCCCCCCCCTGGGGCAGATCGGCCTAATAGTAGGCCGATCTGCCCCCAGGGGGGGCAGAAAAGGCCTTCCCGAAAATATGCCCCCCCTGGGAGCGACCCTTGCCCAAGGGGTCGCTCCCTTTTGTCAATAACAATTAAAAAAAAAAAAAATCCCTGGTGTCTAGTGGTTTCTACCCCCCTTGGGGGCAGATTGGCCTCATCAAAATAGGCCAATCTGCCCCCAAGGGGGGCAGAAATGGCCAAAATATAATTTTCCCCCAAGGGGAGCGACCCTTGCATAAGGGGTCGCTCCCCACCTCAATAAAAAAAATGAAACAAAAAACAAAACAAAAAAAAAAAAATGGTCCCTGGTGCCTAGAGGTTTCTGCCCCCAGGGGGGGCAGAAAAGGCCTTTTAAAAAAAATGCCCCCCCTGGGAGTGACCCTTGCCCAAGGGGTCACTCCCTTTTGTCAATTTCAAAGAAAAAAAAAAAAATCCCTGGTGTCTAGTGGGGTTTCAAAAGCCGGATTGCAAGCAATCCGGCTTTTGAAACCCTCGGAGGGACTTCAAAGGGAAGGAAATACTTTTCCTTCCCTTTGAAGCCCCTCCGGGCCTCCCAAGTGATTGAAAAAGAAATGCTTTTGCATTTCTTTTTCAATCGCGCTGGAAGCAGAGCTTCCAGCGCGACTAGGGAGGCCCCTGTGACAAATCAGCGCGCGCTCGCGCGCTGACGTCACAGGGGGGGTGGGGGGGGTCGGGGGTGGAAGGGGAAGGGATTCCCCGGTCAGCCCTGACCTAGGGGGGTGGGGGGGGCGGCCCTCGGGAGGAGCGCTAGCGCTTCTCCCGAGGGAAGCATTCAGGACGTAATGGTTACGTCCATGGCGCCACACGGGCGCTGCCATGGACGTAACCATTACGTCCGTGGCGGGGAAGGGGTTAACACATTATCCTCAACTCATGCCACCTACCAGAGTCTACCCATGCTTCCTGGCATGTTAAAACATGCACATCAAATCTTCCAGAAACCAGTTAACGCAAGAGCTATTACGCCAAGGGTAGAAAAGAAATATAAGCCACCACCCTCAGACCCAATTTTTATTACCCAGCAGCTACCCCCAGACTCCGTAGTGGTCAGCGCAGCAAGGAAGAGGGCTAACTCCCAGTCTTCTGGGGACACACCCCCTTCAGATAAAGAAAGTAAGAAATTCGATGCTGTGGGTAAAAGGGTGGCATCACAGGCAGCTAATCAATGGCGTATAGCCAATTTGCAGGCCCTAATGGCCAGATATGACAGGGCCCACTGTGATGAGATGAGACATTATCCAGCATCTCCCCAAGGACCAACAGAAGAGAGCCCAGCAAATAGTAGAAGAGGGACAAGCAATCACAAACAACCAGATCAGGTCATCGTTAGACTCCGCAGACACAGCCGCAAGAACTATTAATACAGCTGTCACCCTTAGGCGACATGCATGGCTTAGGTCGTCAGGCTTTAAACCTGAAATTCAGCAGGCTGTCCTCAACATGCCTTCTAACGAGCAACAACTATGCAGCACACAGGTTGCTACAGCCATTGACAAAATGAAAAAAGACACAGACACTGCCAAACCTATGGGGGTGCTTTATTCAACCCAATACAGAGGCTCATTTCAAAAGCCTCAGTATAGGGGAGGCTTTAGACCCCAACCATCTGAGCCATCTACCTCCCAAGCCAAACCCTCTTACTAGACGCAATACCAGAGAGGGGGGTTTTTGGGGAACCTACACAGGACAATTTCCCAGATCTAGAGGAAATACCAGCCCTCAAAACAACCCACTCATATCAAAGAGTGACTTTACCAACATCTTCCCTCACCACACTTCCCCTGTGGGAGGAAGACTACAAAAGTTCCACACCCACTGGTTACCCATCACAACAGACAATTGGGTGTTATCCATTATCCAACATGGTTACTGCATAGAGTTCACACAAACTCCTCCAGATATTCCCCCCAAAACACACAAACTCACATCTCAACACATTTCAATGTTGGAAACGGAGGTACAGGCACTATTACTCAAACAAGCCATAGAACTTGTGCCACATCATCAGAAAGGAACAGGGGGTTACTCCCTGTATTTCCTCATTCCCAAAAAGGACAAAACATTGAGGCCAATACTAGATCTCAGGACTCTCAGTCTCTACATCTGATCAGAACACTTTCACATGGTAACACTACAGGATGTAGTCCCAATGCTACAACAGTAAGATTTTATGGCAGCACTGGATCTAAAAGATGCGTATTTTCACATACCCATCCATCTGGCTCACAGAAAATATCTCAGATTTGTACTACTAGGAAAACATTACCAGTTCAAAGTGTTACCTTTCGGGATAACAACAGCTCCCAGAGTATTTACAAAATGCCTTGCCGTAGTCGCAGCATACATAAGGAGACAACATATACATGTCTTTCCATATCTTGACGACTGTCTAATAAAAGCCAACACTCAAACACAGTGCCAACATCATACACGTTATGTAATAAACACACTACACACACTAGGGTTCTCAATAAACTACCAAAAATCGCACCTACAACCAGCGCAAATTCAGCAGTATTTAGGAGCCACATTAACCACCCAAAGAGCACTTGCAAGCGGAGTCCACAAAGGGTACAATCGTTCCTCAGCATATTGCCAAAAATTCAGCCAAACCAACAGTACACAGTCAAATTTGTCATGAAACTGTTAGGCATGATGGCATCATGCATCGCCATTGTCCCAAACGCAAGATTAAACATGCGGCCCTTACAGCAGTGCCTTGCAAAACAATGGTCGAAGGCACATGGTCATCTTCAAAATCTAGTGTTGATAGACCGCCAAATACACATATTGCTTCAGTGGTGGAATTCCACAAATTTAAACAAAGGGTGACCATTTCAAGACCCTGTGCCTCACACCATTCTTAGAACAGATGCATCAATGATTGGATGGGGAGCACACCTCAACAATCACAACATTCAGGGACAATGGGACACCAAACAAAAACAACTTCACATAAATCACTTAGAACTGCTAGCAGAGTTCCTAGCACTAAGAGCTTTTCAACCTCTTCTTGTTCACAAACACATTCTCATCAAAATAGACAATATGACAACAATGTACTACTTAAACAAACAAGGATGAACCCACTCATCACAACTTTGCCTTCTAGCACAAAACGTTTGGCATTGGCCAATTCACAACAACATTCACGCTCAATATATTCCAGGGATTCACAATCAATTAGCAGACGGCCTCAGCTGAGATCATCAACAAACACACCAGTGGGAAATTCACCCCCAAGTGCTTCACAAGTACTTTCGCCAGTGGGGAACACCAGACCTAGATCTGTTCGCCATCAACCACAACGCAAAATGCCAAAACTTTACGTCCAGGTACCCACACCCTCGATCCAAGGGCATTGCTCTATGGATCAACTGGTGAGGGATATTCGCTTATGCTTTTCCCCCTCTCCCACTCATCCCATTTCTGGTAAACAAACTGTGTCAAAACAAACTCATACTTATAGCACCAACGAGGGCCCGTCAGCCATGGTACACAACATTGTTAGACCCGTCACTAGTACCACACATCAAACTACCAAACAGGCCAGACCTGTTGACTCCAAACAAACAACAAATCAGGCACCCCAATCCAGCAATACTCAATCTGGCAATCTGCCTCCTGAAATCTTAGAGTTTGGATATCTACATCTTCCACCAGAATGTATAGAAGTGATTAAACAAGCAAGAAAACCCACCACCAGGCAGTGTTATGGAAAATATTTGTTTTTTACTGCCAATCCAAACACATAACACCCCTTGACGCAACCATACAGGACATTGTAGGTTATTTACACCATCTACAAAAAGCAAATTTAGCTTTTTCATCCATTAAAATACACCTCACAGCTATTTCAGCTTATTTGCAAAATATACAAAACAAATCTCTATTTAGAGTGCCTGACATCAAAGCTTTCGTGGAGGGTCTAAAACGTATCATACCTCCAAGAACACCACCAGTACGTTCATGGAATCTTAATATTGTACTCACACAACTAATGGGTCCACCCTTTGAACCCATGCAGTCCTGTCAAATTCAGTTTGTAACATGGAAAGTAGCATTTCTAGTGCAATCACTTCATTATGAAGAGTTAGTGAAATACGAGCATTCACTATTGAACAACCCTTTATACAAGTACACAACCATAAGGTAGTACTTCGCACAAACCCAAAATTCCTACCTAAAGTCATCTCGCCGTTTCATTTAAATCAAACAGTGGAACTTCCAGTCTTCTTCCCACAGCCGGACTCAGTGGCAGAGAGAGCACTACATACATTAGATATTAAAAGAGTTTTAATGTGTTACATTGCAGAACAAAATCATTCAGAAAGCCTAAACAGCTGTTCGTCGCATTTCAAAAACCCCATACTGGTAATCCTATATCAAAACAAGGCATAGCCATATGGATAGTAAAGTGCATCAAATCTTGTCATCTAAAGGCTAAAAGACAGCTATTAGTAACACCAAAAGCACATTCCACTAGGAAAAAAAGAGCAACAATGGCATTTCTAGGAAATATTCCAATGACAGAAATCTGTAAAGCAGCCACTTGGTCAACACCCCATACATTTACCAAGCATTACTGTGTAGATGTGTTAGCAACACAACAAGCCACAGTAGGACAGGCTGTACTAAGGACACTATTTCAGACAACTTCAACTCCTACAGGCTGACCACCGCTTATGGGAGGAGAACTGCTTTGTAGTCTATGCATAGCATGTGTAGCTGCAGCTACACATACCATTGAACAGTAAATGTCACTTACCCAGTGTACATCTGTTCGTGGCATGTTCCGCTGCAGATTTACATGCCTCCCTCCTCCCTGGGAGCCTGTAGCCGTTTAAGTTACATTTAAATTTGGACATATGTATATAGATCTCTATTCCATTGCATGGACATCTCTTTCTTTACACTCTATCACTCCTACCTTACCCTCTGCGGGAAAACAATCTAAGATGGAGTCGATGCCCATGCGCAATGGAGCCGAAAAGGAGGAGTCACTTGGTCCCGTGACTCGAAAAGACTTCTTCGAAGAAAAAAACTTGTAACACTCCGAGCCTAACACTGGATGGCAGGACCTGTGCATAGCATGTGAATCAGCAGCGGAACATGTCACAAACAGATGTACACTGGGTAAGTGACATATATATATATATATATATATATATATATATATATATATATATATTTTCGATGGCATTGGCATGTGTAGCTGCAGATACACATGCTTTGCACATCCCGCCATCTAGTGTTGGGCTCGGAGTGTTACAAGTTGTTTTTCTTCAAAGAAGTCTTTTCGAGTCACGAGATCGAGGGACTCCTCCCCTTTCGGCTCCATTGCGCATGGGCATCAACTCCATCTTAGATTGTTTTCTTTCCGCCATCTGGTTCGGACGTGTTCCTTTTCGCTCTGCGTTTCGGTTCGGAAAGATAGTTAGAATCTCGGAAAATTAGAGGGTATTGTTTGCGTTCGGTATCGGGTTAGTTACAACAGATCGACACCGACTTATGAAGAGCTCCGGTGGCCCTTCAGGGTTTTTCGATCCCCCGTCGGGGCCTGGTCGGCCCGACCACGTGTCTCTTCAAGGCTAATGGAACGGACCCCATTCTGCTTCTGCCCCAAATGTCACAACAAGTATCCTTATACAGATCAGCACCTGGTCTGTAACTTGTGTTTGTCTCCAGAACACAAAGAAGATACTTGTGAAGCCTGTCGAGCGTTTCGGTCGAGGAAGACATTAAGAGACCGAAGAGCGAGAAGACTGCAGATGGCGTCGGCGCCGACAGGACAAAGACATTTGGAGGAGGAAGAAGAAACCTTCTCCATGGAGGAGTCGGACTCGGACGAGGTCGATCCCGAACAGACGGCTAAAACCGTGAGTAAGACTTCGACACATAAAACTCACGAGAAGACCGCAAAAGCCCGGGGGACGTCACCGCCAGCAGGCCATGGCTTAACCCGAAAAATAGGTGACCGATCATCGGCACCGAAAAAGGGCACGCATGTGTCGAAGACATCCGACTCCGGTCGAGATACCGGCACACAGCAGACTCGACCCCGAGACAGCGGGTCCGAGCAAGTTCGGCACCGAGAGGGTGGCACCGAAACGAGTCGGCACCGAGAGACTGGGACGCCAAAAATAAAAAAAGTGTCGTCTGAGCCGAAAAAGACTGCCGAAAAAGTTTCCATTCCAAAACATCCGGCCTCTGAACCGAAATCAGGTTCCTACACAGAGGAACAGGGACTGTCCTCACAAATGCAAGGACATAAGTTCGGACAAGAACTAGAGTCAATGGAGCCAGACTACACTCAGACAAGGCTCCACATCCAAAAGGACACAGGGAAGATAAGTACTCTTCCCCCAATTAGGATGAAAAGAAGACTTGCCTTTCAAGAAAAAGACAAGCAGCCACAGGCAAAGGTGGCAAGACAAATAACACCGCCACCATCTCCACCACGCTCACCGCACACATCACCGGTAGCCACTCCACCACTGATGCAGTCCCCAACTCATACTGGAATGAGTCAAGATGATCCCGACGCATGGGATCTTTATGATGCGCCAGTGTCAGATAACAGCCCAGACTGTTACCCAGCGAGACCGTCGCCACCGGAGGACAGTACAGCCTACACACAGGTGGTGTCAAGAGCAGCGGCATTTCATAATGTCACCCTGCATGCAGAGCCTATTGAGGATGACTTTTTGTTTAACACACTATCCTCCACACATAGCCAATACCAAAGCCTCCCTATGCTACCTGGAATGCTAAAACACTCCAAACAGGTGTTTCAGGAGCCTGTGAAGGGCAGGGCCATAACTCCAAGGGTGGAGAAAAAATACAAGCCACCACCAACAGACCCGGTATATATCACGCAGCAATTAACACCAGACTCTGTGGTAGTAGGGGCAGCTCGCAAGAGAGCAAACTCTCACACCTCGGGAGACGCACCACCTCCAGACAAGGAGAGTCGCAAGTTTGACGCTGCGGGGAAAAGGGTTGCAGCACAAGCGGCCAACCAATGGCGCATTGCCAACTCACAGGCACTGTTGGCAAGATATGATAGGGCTCATTGGGACGAAATGCAACATTTAATTGAACATTTACCCAAGGAGTTCCAGAAAAGGGCACAACAGGTGGTGGAAGGACAGAGTATCTCGAACAATCAGATACGGTCAGCAATGGATGCAGCAGATACGGCTGCTAGGACAGTAAATACAGCAGTAACCATAAGGAGACACGCATGGCTGCGTACGTCAGGATTCAAGACGGAAATACAACAAGCTGTGCTGAATATGCCTTTTAACGGACAGCAGTTGTTTGGGCCGGAGGTGGACACTGCTATCGAAAAACTTAAAAAGCACACTGATAAGGCCAAAGCCATGGGCGCACTCTACTCCCCACAGAGCAGAGGCACATTTCACAAAACGCAGTTTAGAGGGGGGTTTCGAGGACAAACTACAGAAGCCACAACCTCACAAACAAGGCCCACTTATCAGAGCCAATATCAGCGGGGAAGTTTTCGGGGACAATATAGAGGGGGACATTTCCAAAAGAGTAGAGGGAAGTTCCAAAGTCCCAAAACTCCTCAAAACAAGCAGTGACTTCCACGTCACAAATCCCCAACACATAACACCTGTGGGGGGGGAGACCAACCAAGTTTTACAAACATTGGGAGGAAATAACAACAGATACTTGGGTCCTAGCAATTATCCAGCATGGTTATTGTATAGAATTTCTCAAATTCCCTCCAAACGTCCCACCGAAAACACACACTATGTCAAAACAACACATGGACCTTCTAGGACTAGAGGTCCAAGCGTTGCTACAAAAAGAAGCAATAGAATTAGTACCAATTCATCAGAAAGGAACAGGAGTTTACTCTCTGTACTTTCTCATACCCAAAAAGGACAAGACTCTAAGACCTATATTAGATCTCAGAACGTTAAATACCTACATCAAATCAGATCACTTTCACATGGTGACATTACAGGACGTAATCCCACTGCTCAAACAACAAGACTACATGACAACACTGGACCTAAAGGATGCATATTTCCATATACCGATACATCCTTCACACAGAAAGTACTTAAGGTTTGTATTCCAATGGGTACATTACCAATTCAAGGTGTTGCCATTCGGAATAACAACTGAGCCAAGAGTTTTTACAAAATGCCTGGCAGTAGTGGCCGCACATATCAGAAGGCAACAAATACATGTGTTCCCGTACCTAGACGATTGGTTAATCAAAACCAACACGCTAGAACGGTATTCACAACACACAAAGTACGTCATAGAAACCCTCCACAAACTAGGTTTCTCAATCAACTACACAAAGTCACACCTTCAGCCGTGTCAAACACAGCAATACTTAGGGGCGACAATCAACACAGCAAAAGGGATTGCCACTCCAAGTCCTCAAAGGGTACAGGCATTTCACAATGTAATACAGGCCATGTATCCAAGACAAAACATACAAGTCAAAATGGTGATGAAACTCCTAGGCATGATGTCCTCATGAATAGCCATTGTCCCAAACTCAAGGTTGCACATGCGGCCCTTACAACAGTGCCTACCATCACAATGGTCACAGGCACAGGGTCAACTTTTAGATCTAGTGTTGATAGACCGCCAAACATACACCTCGCTTCAATGGTGGAACAATATAAATTTAAACCAAGGGCGGCCTTTCCAAGACCCAGTGCCTCAATACGTAATATCGACAGATGCCTCCATGATAGGGTGGGGAGCACACCTCAATCAACACAGCATCCAGGGACAATGGGACACTCAGCAAAGACAGTTTCACATAAATCACTTAGAACTACTGGCAGTATTTCTAGCGTTAAAGGCATTTCAACCCATAATAAGCCACAAACACATTCTTGTCAAAACAGACAACATGACAACAATGTATTACCTAAACAAACAGGGAGGAACACACTCAACACAGTTGTGTCTCCTAGCACAGAGAATATGGCATTGGGTGATTCACAACCACATTTGCCTAATAGCACAATTTATTCCAGGGATTCAGAATCAGTTAGCAGACAATCTCTCTCGGGATCACCAACAGATCCACGAATGGGAGATTCACCCCCAAATACTAAACACTTACTTCCAAAGTTGGGGAACACCACAAATAGACCTATTTGCAACAAAAGAAAACGCAAAATGCCAACACTTCGCATCCAGGTACCCACAAAATCAGTCTCCGGGCAATGCGTTATGGATGAGTTGGTCAGGGATATTTGCATACGCTTTTCCCCCTCTCCCACTCCTTCCATATCTGGTAAACAAATTGAGTCAAAACAAACTCAAAATCATACTAATAGCACCAACTTGGGCAAGACAACCTTGGTACACAACACTACTAGACCTCTCATTAGTGCCTCATGTCAAACTACCAAACAGACCAGATCTGTTAACTCAACACAAACAACAGATCAGATACCCCAATCCAGCATCGCTGAATCTAGCAATTTGGCTCCTGAAGTCTTAGAATTCGGACACTTAGACCTTACACAGGAATGTATGGAAGTCATAAAACAAGCTAGGAAACCAACCACTAGACATTGCTATGGTAATAAGTGGAAATGATTTGTTTATTATTACCATAATAATCAAATTTAACCCTTACACGCATCTGCCAAAGACATCGTAAGCTACTTACTACATTTGCAAAAGTCAAAGCTAGCTTTTTCATCCATTAAGATACATCTTACCGCAATTTCAGCTTATCTGCAAATTACGCACTCGACTTCACTATTTAGGATACCAGTCATAAAAGCGTTTATGGAAGGCCTAAAGAGAATTATACCACCAAGAACACCACCAGTTCCTTCGTGGAACCTCAACATTGTCTTAACACGACTCATGGGTCCACCTTTTGAACCCATGCACTTATGTGAAATGCAATACTTAACATGGAAAGTTGCATTTCTATTACACCAAAGGCACACTCAACTAGAAAGAAAGGTGCTACTATGGCCTTTCTAGGAAACATTCCAATGACTGAAATATGTAAGGCAGCCACATGGTCTATGCCTCATACGTTTACCAAGCACTACTGCGTGGATGTGTTAACAGCACAACAAGCCACAGTAGGCCAAGCAGTACTATGAACTTTGTTTCAAACAACTTCAACTCCTACAGGCTGAACCACCGCTTTTGGGGAGATAACTGCTTACTAGTCTATGCAAAGCATGTGTATCTGCAGCTACACATGCCATCAAACGGAAAATGTCACCCAGTGTACATCTGTTCGTGGCATGAGACGCTGTAGATTCACATGCGCCCACCCGCCTCCCCGGAAGCCTGTAGCCGTTTCGAAGTTGATCTTGAACATTTGTAAATATATCACCTTAAACTACATTATGTACATACATATTTACTCCATTGCATGGGCACTATTACTATAATACACAACTCCTACCTCACCCTCTGCGGGGAAAACAATCTAAGATGGAGTCGACGCCCATGCGCAATGGAGCCGAAAGGGGAGGAGTCCCTCGATCTCGTGACTCGAAAAGACTTCTTCGAAGAAAAACAACTTGTAACACTCAGAGCCCAACACTAGATGGCGGGATGTGCAAAGCATGTGAATCTGCAGCGTCTCATGCCACGAACAGATGTACACTGGGTAAGTGACATTTTCCATATACACATATATATATATGTAAGGAAATGTCTCCTTGGCATGGTTACCCCCTGACTTTTTGCCTTTGCTGATGCTAAGTTTTGATTTGAAAGTGTGCTGAGGCCTGCTAACCAGGCCCCAGCACCAGTGTTCTTTCCCTAACCTGTACTTTTGTTTTCACAATTGGCACACCCTGGCATCCAGGTAAGACCCTTGTAACTGTTACCCCTGGTACCAAGGGCCCTGATGCCAGGGAAGGTCTCTAAGGGATGCAGCATGTCTTATGCCACCCTGGGGACCCCTCACTCAGCACAGACACACTGCTTGCCAGCTTGTGTGTGCTGGTGAGGACAAAACGAGTAAGTCGACATGGCACTCCCCTCAGGGTGCCATGCCAACCTCACACTGCCTATGCAGTATAGATAAGTCACCCCTCTAGCAGGCCTTACAGCCCTAAGGCAGGGTGCACTATACCATAGGTGAGGGCACCAGTGCATGAGCACTGTGCCCCTACAGTGTCTAAGCAAAACCTTAGACATTGTAAGTGCAGGGTAGCCATAAGAGTATATGGTCTGGGAGTCTGTCAAACACGAACTCCACAGCACCATAATGGCTACACTGAAAACTGGGAAGTTTGGTATCAAACTTCTCAGCACAATAAATGCACACTGATGCCAGTGTACATTTTATTGTAACATACACCCTAGAGGTGCCCCCTGAAACCTTAACCAACTTCCTGTGTAGGCTGACTGGTTTTAGCAGCTTGCCACACTCGAGACATGTTGCTGGCCACATGGGGAGAGTGCCTTTGTCACTCTGTGGCTAGTAACAAAGCCTGCACTGGGTGGAGATGCTTATCACCTCCCCCTTGCAGGAGCTGTAACACCTGGCGGTGAGCCTCAAAGGCTCACCCCCTTTGTTACAGCACCACAGGGCATTCCAGCTAGTGGTGTTGCCCGCCCCCTCCGGCCACGGCCCCACTTTTGGCGGCAAGGCCGGAGGAGATAATGAGAAAAACAAGGAGGAGTCACTGGCCAGTAAGGACAGCCCCTAAGGCAACCTGAGCTGAAGTGACTCTGACTTTTAGGAATCCTCCATCTTGCAGATGGAGGATCCCCCCAATAGGGATAGGAATGTGACCCCCTCCCCTTGGGAGGAGGCACAAAGAGGGTGTAGCCACCCTCAGGGCTAGTAGCCATTGGCTACTGCCCTCCTTGACCTAAACACACCCCTAAATTCTGTATTTAGGGGCTCCCCTGAACCTAGGAACTCAGATTCCTGCAACCTAAGAAGAAGAGGACTGCTAAGCTGAAAAACCCTGCAGAGAAGACGGAGACACCAACTGCTTTGGCCCCAGCTCTACCGGCCTGTCTCCCCACTTCTAAAAGACACTGCTCCAGCGACGCTTTTCCCAGGACCAGCGACCTCTGAATCCTCAGAGGACTGCCCTTATCTAGAAGGACCAAAAAACTCCCGAGGACAGCAGCTCTGTTCACCCAAGACTGCAACTTTGTTTCCAAAGAAGCAACTCCAAGACAACTGCGTTTCCCGCCGGAAGCGTGAGACTTGCTACTCTGCACCCGATGCCCCCGGCTCGACTTGTGGAGAAACAACACTTCAGGGAGGACTCCCCGGCAACTACGAGACTGTGAGTAGCCAGAGTTGCCCCCCCTGAACCCCCACAGCGACGCCTGCAGAGGGAATCCCGAGGCTCCCCCTGACCGCGACTGCCTGCTTCCCAGATCCCGACGCCTGGTAAAGACCCTGCACCCGCAGCCCCCAGGACCTGAAAGATCGGAACTCCAGTGCAGGAGTGACCCCCAGGAGGCCCTCTCCCTTGCCCAGGTGGTGGCTACCCCGAGGAGCCCCCCCTTGCCTGCCTGCATCGCTGAAGAGACCCCTTGGTCTCCCATTGATTTACATTGGAAACCCGACGTGTGTTTGCACACTGCACCCGGCCGCCCCCGTGTTGCTGATGGTGTACTTTCTGTGTTAACTTGTGTGTCCCCCCGGTGCCCTACAAAACCCCCCTGGTCTGCCCTCCGAAGACGCGGGTACTTACCTGCTGGCAGACTGGAACCGGGGCACCCCCTTCTCCATTGAAGCCTATCTATTTTGGGCACCTCTTTGACCTCTGCACCTGACCGGCCCTGAGCTGCTGGTGTGGTAACTTTGGGGTTGCTCTGAACCCCCAACAGTGGGCTACCTTGGACCCAAACTTGAACCCTGTAGGTGGTTTACTTACCTGCAGAAACTAACTAACTCTTACTCCCCCCAGGAACTGTTGAAAATTGCACTAAGTGTCTAGTTTTAAAATAGCTATATGTGATTTATTTGAAAAGTATATATGCTATTGTGATTATTCAAAGTTCCTAAAGTACTTACCTGCAATACCTTTCATTTGAAGTATTACATGTAAAATTTGAACCTGTGGTTCTTAAAATAAACTAAGAAAATATATTTTTCTATACAAAAACCTATTGGCCTGGAATTGTCTCTGAGTGTGTGTTCCTCATTTATTGCTTGTGTGTGTACAACAAATGCTTAACAGTACTCCTTTGGTAAGCCTACTGCTCGACCACACTACCACAAAATAGAGCATTAGTATTATCTCTTTTTGCCACTATCTTACCTCTAAGGGGAACCCTTGGACTCTGTGCATACTATTCCTTACTTTGAAATAGTGCATACAGAGCCAACTTCCTACAATATATATATATATATATATGTGTATGTATATATATATATATATATATGCACATACATACATTGGCCTTTACAGTGATAGATTTCCCTCAATTCTTTTTTGGGAGGTGAGAGAAATCTTTTGGAAAATTAACAGCCACAAATAGAAGCTACTGTAGGGATTTCTACAGAAAATGTTATTATGGATTACATTTGCAAAACATTGATATGTCTCATACTGATTTGCAAGTTGGAGGGGATTCCTACAACACACCCTTACCAAATTGTGAGCCTATATCCATTCACAATCCCATGAAAAGTCTACAGACTCCTAAAATAGGATAGTACACAGTAAAACCTATTTTGCCTTCAAAAAACGCATCTGTTTTGTAAATTGTTGTAATAATATTGCATGTTTGTCACTTGGTTTAGTCTGTTTGCTCGTACCCTGAGCAGTGACGTAATGTGAACTTCCCAACATTCTTTCAGCTGTGTAGGTGACAATTGAAAGTGAGTTTTTTGTCATACCTTAGCAGGCGAGGGAGCCTCGCGTTTGTGATAGTCCAATAAAGTATTGTGTACTACATGAATCGTGGCTTTTTGTGGTATTATACATCAGACCCATGGTTAGCTGAACATTGTGAATTTAAGTGATGAGATGCTGTCATATAGTAATTTTCAAGCAAATTTTGTGAATGTTCAAATATTTGTTGCAAAATGGACACTTCTCCAACTATAATTGTTACTTAGAATACAATGTAATTTCAGGTATTGATGGTGGTACCTTTCCGGGAGTCTGCCTTACGTGTGGTGCAGATACTTATCAGCCTCTTAGAGACAAAAGGTGGGAAACTGGATGTGAGTAACAAGAAAAGGTTCAAAGAAGAATTTGGTTCAGATCCAGACGATAAACCACCGAACCTGAAAAGACCAGAAGATTATGAAGCTGTGTTTGCGGGCAATGTGGATGACCATGTCAGGATTGGTAATATATTTATTTCCTGCTTTATATGTCAGACAGCGAGTGACTAAAGATACCATTGAAATTAGAATGGTGCAGTCTCCTGGATTTAAACTTAAATCCAGAAATAGTAAAACAACCAGGACCATATAGACTTCCTTGAAACTTCAGCTGCAGAATTTGGCATGAACGAATCCTTTTAATCCTCACACGCACAGATGGTCATAGGTCAGACCTGGCCTTTGTTCAGTTATACTGTGAAATGAAACCTTGAATGCATTTACAGGTCCAAAAGTGAAAGGTTCACAATATTTTTTTTCTTCAGTTTATTGAATGAGTAAGTGGCCCAACGTTATTTATTCTTTTTACATGGTAACATATGGTACATAATGGACATGTCATACTTATTCAGCCTGCACATTTTTGTGTGAGCATACCGCTCTCCCGTCTTATTTATGGGATGCAGTACTCTGGTACTGTGTACTTCTAACATGCAGTGGTGAATTTCCTGGAACTTGTCCTCGTGGAGGAGGATGTCTCATGTTACATTGATAATTATGCTCTAGTGTTCAGGTTACTTTAAAGATTGTGATTACTATTTCCAGCAGGTGACTCTAACTGGTTGTGTTGCAATGCTTGGTCTTCCCCACTCAATACATATGTTTAAAAAAATGATTGAAATGTTATTCGAGCTTCTTGAGAGTTTAAGCCCTCTAGCATGCACGCAAAAGCTAAGTAATTACTGATTTTATGGTGCCCAGTTCATCCTAGATGGGTCACCCTATCTGGGAAAACTGTAGTTTGGCACTGTTCCATTGAGTGAGATATCTAAATGCAGATACTTTCTCACACCAGGAAACTTTTTAAAGTGCCCAAATCTTGGGTCATCGCAGAGGTGCCAGAAGGGGGAAGCACCAGGAACTGTGTCAGCATAGGGTTTGAGCCTAAATCTGCTCATGGTTTTACAGTGGCCTAATCATAGAGAAATTTCTAGAGTACGCTAGGAGATTTACAGTCACCTTGTACCATTTGTATTCTGAACCTGATCCATTGCTAAAATAGGCACACTTGAGTTCGGGACAGGTGATGAAGGTTCGACCTTAGTAGGTATTCTATATGGTGCCTGCCGAGTCCACAATCTGGTCCCAGCAGCTGAGGGATGGGGTTGGGCAGTCGCTCTGCTGTATTGTGCGATCCCCCTAATAAAGTTGGTGTTCTGGCTCTGTTTGACCTCTTGCCCATTCCACAGGGACACAGTGGATAACGTTTTGATCCGTTCGTTCCTAGTTTTGTATTGATGCAGTAGCACTAGGGATGGGGGCTCCAAGTAGACATCGCTTAACCCCAGAAAAAGGAAGCAACCTTTTTGTGGGGAAATCAAATTAAATAGTAAGTGTAAGCCTTTGTATACATTTTATTTTGCTGGAAACATAACTTTGGCCTTCTTTCTCACTGGAGCGAACACAAACCTCATCAATACAGGGAAAGGGTGATGTTGGACAAGGAGTAAAAGCCACCATGATCAGCAACATGCACTTTCCAAGACCTAGTACAGTGCAGCATTGATAGAAAACTTGGAAGGTATGTTACATGTAGCCGGACTACTGTTATGCTCTCTATCCCAAGATGATGTGCGTTCTAATATGCATCTTGGTCTGTCAGATTTGGATTTTATTCCATATCTCTGTCATTGGTGTAGTCCTGTCCCTACCGGTGGTGCAAAGATCTGCCGTGAGTGAACCTGTGGAGGATTTTAATTGGACTATATATTAGATAATGTGCAATGCTGTGTGTTGTGTGTAAATCGATATGGACTTAATGTAAGGAACCCTAAAATAATTATAAAATAATCATTATAAAATGTCATTTTTATATGAAACTTGCTTTCAGTCAGTATTTTTCCTGCTGTTTTATAGTCTCTATCATTGAGGAAAGAGGGTGTACATTTTGCCTTTGTGTGAGTTTTAGCATGCGTGAACGCAAGTTTCATTTTGCATGCCAGGCTGCGTGCTAAGGTTTGTATGCTATATTAGTCGATTTCTCTGTTAAAAGTGTCCACAATTCTAAACTTAATGTCTTGGAGACTTCAATGAATCACTGTGTGGGTGTACAGAATGGTAAGTGTATATGTTTCTTTACTGTCTATACCAATTGATTATTGGGCATTATAGTCCAGGTGCTAAGTCTAAGAGTAGTATAGAGTGTGGGCTGTGAGTGACTGAGCCTGTGTTTTGCGCACTTAGTGAATGGGCAAGTGTATATTACAGTGTCGCGAATTTCACTTTTTTCTTTGTGTTTTGCTAGATGTGCGTTTTTTTCGAACGATGCATGTGGAACACTGGTGTATATCATGAATGTTGTTTGTCACTGAGGAGGATGGATTCATTACCTTTTGATCTACTATTTATTTGTATACTCACTTTTTTTGTTACTTTCTGTCTTTGCTGTTAGCCGCAGTCTTGATGATTTTGGTCCAAATGTGCTTCCCATTAGTACACTTTCAGGCAATCTTGAGTGTTTTTGTGTTTGCCACCTGAATTTAACACCAGTCTTAGGTTACTTCAGAATCTGGCTTCGTGTTCTACCAATACAACCCCAAGCCATTTATGAGACAAGTGATTTCTTTGCCACAGATGCAACCCCTCCCTCAAGTGCTGTTGTTATCTAGTAAGGTTTAAAATCCGGTCTCACTGTGAATGTGAAACCATCGTGCTTAACAGGGGTGTTGGTGATCTGCTCTTAATTTCCATTTACTGGGAATCATAAACGGAGTCAGATATAAATTATAGTGTAGTTGTGTCAAACCTTGGAAGTAATGAGAAATTGTTACCTCCCAGCAATTCACTTGATTTTTGGAATCGATGTTTGTTGCGTTTCCGTTGGTGGGCAAAAAAATCGTGTTGCTAAAGCTATTGCCCCCCAATGCCAACAAAGCTAACACTTGTAAATCGCAGAGAAATTAAGTGCATTTGCACTCTCTCTGCTCTCGATCTGTAGAGCTGCTCCGTCCATGGCAGGATGGGTATGTTGGCAACTCCGGAACAGGTTGGCTGTTTGTGCTAATAATACTTCTTGTGTCTCAGTTTTTCTACCTAAATAATGGTTGCTGTCTGATCACTTAATATTCTTTTTTTTTTATTTTAAATAGGAGTTTCCATTTTACAGAAGAGCATGAGGTTATATGCTCCCTTCTATTCGTCTGACATCATCATCGCCTCGCCTCTTGGTCTCAGGACCATTATCGGAGTTGAAGGAGAGAAGAACAGAGATTTTGACTTTATGTCCTCGATTGAAGTTCTTATTATTGACCAGGCTGACATCTACATAATGCAAAATTGGGAACACGTCTTGGTAAGACTTTCTGGTCAGTTTGTTGTAAGCAAGCCCTCAAATAATGAATCTTGAAGTTAATGTTTTGTGCTTACGATGGATATAATTAAAACAATATTACTACCCAGTACGCTTTGAAATACATCCGACTTCTTTTGCTTACTTTTTTGTAGAGGGATAGCTCAACTCTTGCCGCTGGCTAAAAGCGGTGAACTGCAGGCCACGAGTTTAAATCCCAGTAAGGCTGATTCAGTCTTCCATCCTCCTGAAGGTCGTTTAACTGAGCACCAGTAAATTGGATGTAGTAACAGTTTTCATTTACTGCACTTAAAAATGGCATCAGTGCGATATGAAGCACTACATAAAAACAGGTCATTGTTGAGCTATAATTAGTAACTAGTTGAAAGTAACCTTTGTTTTATATCTTTAATCTCTACAGAGGTATATTCAGGTTTTTGTTGAGCACTCGTCGCTCTCAGCGCAGAAGCGTTAAAAGCAATTTTTCATATCTCTGGATGGGGGGGGGAAATCCGCTAACATATATATAGGCTAGAATTAAGTCTGCATGAATGTCAGCCTGGATTTCTGTCTAATGTTTGCATCAGACTAGGAATGATTAAGCCTTCTCAAAAAGTGAAATTATCAAACACAACAAAACTCCTGTTTTTTCTGCATCTAACTTAACTAGACAAAAGGACAATGAAGCTAACAAATTCAGCTGAAGGTAAAAAAATGACCAATTACTATTCGGTTATAAAACGGTGCCAAATCTTCACTCAAAACTGGGAACACTTTGCCTGGGACACCATTGGCACTTCGATGCTTGGGGTCGTCCTACATGATGGGTTGCTGAAGTCCTTCTAGGACCTGCAATCAGAATATGACCTCCACCCGTCCTAATTTTTTCGCTACCTCCAACTCCGACATACCCTTCAACCCTATATACAGTCAGCAGGAGATATCCCCAAGTACTCCCAGTAGAGGCTGAACTTCTAACCAACATCAAGGAACACAAACTCTCAGACATATCATGCTCCTCTGAATTATGCCAGACAATATGACAGGGGCGAGGGGGATGTGGGAGAGGGAATTGGGCCCTCTGGACGACGAAGATTGGATAGAGGCGGTTGCTGTCCCCAGGGAGGTGGCAATCGCATCTCAATTTCGCCTGATTCATCTTAAATTGCTACATCACACATATTTTATCTGGGCTCGGTTGTTCGGAATGGGACTGATCCTTCAGACAATTGCTTGCCATGAAACCACCTAAGTGGGACTTGCTGCACATCTTCTGGCAATACCCCACCCTGTCTATCTCTTGGAACCAGGTAGTGGGAACATTAGATAGGATATTGTGGTGGAACGTTCACAGGGACCCCAAGCTAATCTTGTTACATGTCACGAAGGACACGGAAGGGAATAGATACCACAGGGCACTACTGTGCCTAGGACTGATTATTGCAAAAACTAAATATAGCGCAGGAACAGAAGGCCTAGACTTCTCTGTCCGTCGCCAGATGGGCCAAAAGCATTGACCACTGCATGGCGCTACAACGTTCAATATTCCTGTTGCGAGGCTGCCCCCAAAAGCATATCAAAAATTGGCATGGCCAGGCTGTCCTTAGAGCCATTACTTTAGAACCTTGCCCTGCACTACCTTCATCCATGAGCAGAGATCTACACACCTGCAGAGGAGAATCAGAATAAACACACTGGTATTGCCACTCTTGGATGGGAACAAGCGGATACACGTTGTATTTAAGTCATGATGAGGTGCAGCATGGGGTTTTCTGTGGTATAGTGCCAAAATGTATTTGTTCTGTAGGAAAGCGCCCTCTTTCTTGGCATGGTTACCCTCATTTGCTGCCTGTTTTTGTGCGTGTGTGTGTGTAGGGTCTCTCCTCTAAATTGTACCTTTTCCATTCCACATTTGGCATGCTGGTACCCCCATGTAAGTCCCTAGTATATGGTACATAGGTACCCAGGGCATTGGGGCACCAGGGTATCCCTAAGGGCTGTAGCATGTATTATGCCACCCATAGGGAGCCCATGCAAAGTGTTCTGCATGCCTGCCATTGCAGCCAACGTGAAAGGGTGCATGCCCCCTTTCCCTTCCAGGTCACTGTAGGTCACCCCTGTGGCAGGCCCGCCTAGCCCAGAGGACAGGGTCAAGTACCCGTGTGTGAGGGCATCCCTGCACTAGCAGAGGTGCCCCAACGAACTACAGCTCGTTTTTCTGGACTTTGTGAGTGTGGGGAAGCCATTTTATGCGTGTGCTGGACATAGGTTACTACCTATGTCCAGCTACATAATGGTAACTCCACATCTAGGCATGTTTAGTATCAAACATGTCGGAATCATACCCCAATACTTTTGCAAGTATTGGTTATATGATTCTGTGCACTCTGGGGGCTCCTTAGAGGACACCCAGCATTGCTACCACCAGCCTTCCAGGGTTTTCTAGGCAACCCCAGCTTCTGCCACCCCTCAGACAAGTTTCTGCCCTCCTGCTGCTTGATCTGCTCAAGCCTAGGAAGGCAGAACAACGGATTTCCTTCCTTGGGAGAGGGGTGTTACACCCTCTCCCTTTGGAAATAGGTGTGACTGGCTTGGGAGGGATAGCCTCCTCAAGCCACTGGTTTTGCTTTGAATGGCACATTTTGTGCCCTCCGTGCATAAAACAGTCCACACCGGTTCAGGGACCCCCAGTCCCTGCTCTGGCACAAAACTGGACAATGGAAAGGGGATTGACCACTCCCCTGTCCATCACCACCCTAGGGGTGGTGCCCAGAGCTCCTCCAAAGGGTCCCTGGGTTCTGCCATCTTGATTCTAAGATGGGCAGGGAACTCTGGGAGCATCTGAGTGGCCAGGCCAGGCAGGTGATGTCAGAGCCCCCTCCTGATAGGTGCTTACTTGGTTAGGTGACCAGTCCCCCTTTTTAGGTTCTTCCTTCTGGATGGGTCCTCAGATTCGACTTGCAAGATTCCAGCAGGACTCCCCTGCAACATCTGCTTCGACTCCTGGCCACCGGACCCACATCTGGGACCTCCAGGAGCCTGCAAGCTGCAGATCTACGAGTAAGACTCTTCTGCAACATTGTATCCAGAGTTCCTGCCAGCTTTGCAACAGTTCCTGCACTGTGCATCCTCAGAAGACTGCAACTCTTCAGCCTGCACAAGAAGAAGAAGGAATCTCCCTTGGAGTGAAGGAGTCACTCCCCTGCAACTGCAGGCACCTAAGACGAGCAACGATCGGCTGTGTGGATCCTTTCTCCTGCTAAGCTTTGTGGATCCTGAATCACTGGTGGTGGTGGTCCGGAGCAGTCATCTTGGTCCTCTCTGCCAGTTGTCCAACTTTAGTGGAGGTAAACCTTTGCCTTCCCACGCAGGACAGTACCCCCTTGAACTGTGTCTCTTCCAGGTGCCAGTGCTTGTTTGTGTCTCCTCCAAGGGAACTTCGGGCGTCGTGCAGCTGCAGTCCCCAGCACTCCTTCCTGCAAATCCCAGCCGCGTGCGTGGTTCTCCTGCAGCGTGGGATCCTCTTCTGTTGTATTGCGTGGGCTCCTTCTTGCACCTTCTGTGTCTTCTTCCTATGCGACTCCTGTGGGTGCTGCCTCTGCTTTTGTGGACTCTCTGCGACACTGAGAGTGCCCTGTGAGTCAACCTGACTCCACCTCCTGGGTTGAGTCCTCCTGGGCCTTGCTGGTCCCTGGCAGCACCTCTTTTCCTCTAACCGTGAAGTTGCCTTTGCCAAGGATTGTTGGTGGAATTCCTGCACCAACACCTGTCTGTAATCTTCCTTCCAGCGTGGGACTCCTTCTGCATCTAACAGGAACTATCCTCCGGCTTCTGGGCTGCAGTGGTGACCTGTTCTTCCTAACCGTCGACCAACACCTGCATCTTAAGTGTGGTGGGTGGGGGGGGCTCCTGCCCCGACTGGACTGTGTGGCATCTTCGGGACTTGGTCCCCTATCTTCACAGGTCTTCTTTCTTAAGGAATCCACCAGTTTGTTTTCTTGCAGGTTGTTCTGGGTGTATTCTTTTTCTTCTTTTCTTCATTCTGGGTGGTTTGGGGAAAATCAAGTGTTTTACTCCTGCATTCCTGGTTGCTGGGGGTGCTGTGTTACTTACCTCAGTGGTTTTCTAATACCCACAGCTCCCCTCTACACAGTTTACTTACCTAGGTGGGGGTACCTTGTTTGCATTCCATTTTTTTAGTATATGGTTTGTGCTCCCCTTAGGGTCACTATTGCTTATTACTATTTGCACTGTTTTCTAACATTTTCTCTGCCTATTTCTGATTGCTAGTGTATACATTTAGTGTATTACTTACCTCCTAAGGGTGGGTTACCTGTTTAGTATTTTTTGGTGATTTGTGCCAAAAATAGAGTACCTTTATGTTTGTACAACTGAGTGTTCTGAGTGTTTTCTTAGATGTGTGTAAGTGCTGTGTGACTACAGTGGTATTGCATGAGCGTTGCATGTCTCCTAGATAAGCCTTGGCTGCTCATCCACAGCTAACCCTAGAGAGCCTGGCTTCTAGACACTGCCTACACTACACTAATAGGTGATACCTGGACCTGGTATAAGGTGTAAGTACCTCAGGTACCCACACCACACCAGGCCAGCTTCCTACATTGGTAGTGCAGCTGTGGGATAAGCACTTGCAGTTACCTTACCACTCTGTCATTTGGTACTTTCCACAGGAAAGAATACTTACTAGCTAGGAACACACACTTACACTTAGTGGCAGGACATAGTCTCTAGGGTTTGGGTAAGAGAGTGGTCTAGGCATAGCCCTTGCTCCAAACTTCTGTGAGAGAGACTAGACATTTTGGAGGTTAGGCACACCCTACACCACTCTAACATGTATTCAGTACCTAGCACCTCCCAGAACATGGATTCTTCTAATGAGGATCTCACCTTCCAGGAACTTAGGGAAGTTTGCAGAGTATGAACCTGAAGACAGGGAGGAACCCTAACAAGGCTCTGCTTCTTGGCCTGATCCTACAGGGTGACCAGAAACCAGCTGGTGGCCAGGAGGAGGAGGAGGAGGAGGAAGAGTCTATATCCTTAGTGCTAGGGAGAGAGGATCTGAACACTGTGGAGGGTCAGGAGGGTCCCTCAGAGGATCACAGGGTCCATAGTAAGCCCCCTAGTGTAGCTGGGAACACTACAGGTAGTGCCAAAGGTGGGCATGTTAGTAGGCCTCCCTTTGTTCCCAGGGGACTAATTCAGAGGGTTACCAAGCCTAGGGACAGATCCTCATCCTGCTGCTGTCATGTCACCTCTATATCAGAGGGGACAAACTGCTCAACTCCATATGACTCGTTAGATAGGGAGCTTAGGAAACTAAAACTGGAGGAGGACAAGCTGAGGCTACAGCAGCAATCGCTAGCCCTAGATAGGGAGGCCTTGGCAGTGGACAGAGAGCGTCAGGGACTGGGGTTAGCACACCATGGTGGCAGCAGAAGCTTTGGTTTCAGGAAAGCTAGGGTCAGGGAGGACGCTTGATTCTAGAAACTTTAGCAAAGTTGTCCTCCCCTCTCCCCACAAGGTGGGGGACGACATTTACAAGTGATTTGCTGCACTTGAGAGGGCCTGTAAAGTAATGTCGCGTAGGCTCTCACTATCCTAATGAGACTACTGGATTTTGAGCAACAAGATCGTCCACGATGTGGGGGACTGAGTCTAACCCACGGTGAATGACACTTGTCACTCTAAATCCAGGTTTTGCTCCGGCTAACTAGCAGTGCCTCATCTCTCCCAAATGGAAGAGACAATTGGGCAGCCGGGCGCATGACATCTTAGTACTTCTCAGGGAAGTCGTGGTCACTCAGGTCACAACCGGTTCTCTCATACACAGTACGGTCTCATATATAAATGACAAAGGCAGTTTACGTTTTAAAGATTGGTTTAATAAAACAACTGCATTTTAGATATCAACGCGTGAGCTGCAATAATCAGAACTTTACAACACAGTAAGATTAAAATAGTAACGATGAGAGTGAAGCACAAGAATAAGGCTATCATAGTGCCGCTAGATTATTTTCTCTCTAAGTTATATTTCGAGCACAGCATGTGAAGCTCTAAGCCTGCCTTTCAGGTTCCCCCGGGAAGACATCAACCCTCATACCTGAGCAAAGGCCTGTAATCTGCATCAACATCTGCAACGGGGCATTCAGCATCTAGTTGTAGGTCCCTGGCTGGAATCTCCCTCTTGACGTGTACTAGGACTAGGAAGTGTTTTTATAACTAACACGCAGATGTTCTAAGAAAATGTCCCTACGTAAGGATGTGTATTTTCTACGAATACTGGAGACTAAACTTCTACCACGTTTACCGGCAATGTACCAGACTGTAGCCTTGACTGAAGCACAGGGCGATCAAGAATGCATTATTTGAGAACACAGTGCTGAGCTAAGCTAAACAGTGTGATAGAAGAAATTAAAACAAGACCGTAAAAACTGGCTATTGTAAAATAACAGTGCGAAGCTGAATAAAATATATCTAGGGCAAAGTGCACAGCAGCCTAGTATGTTAAATTAGCGCGCATGAAGCTATATTAAAAATGGCTACACTCTACAGTACAGAGGGTCCCTCAAAGGCAGTGGACTGCTATTCTTTGGCTCTCCTTCTCTGACAAGGGTAGGTATAGGCTTCTTACTGTCAGATGGGAGGATGCTGACAACTACACAGTTTTAAAGTCTGCTTTGTTGGATGGGTTTTGTTTCACCACTGAACAGTACAGGGTTAAGTTCAGGGAGACCAGAAAAGATTCCTCCCAGGATTGGGTTGAGTTTGTGGACTGCTTTTTAAAAGCTTTGGAAGGCTGGCTACATGGCAGCAAAGTCAGTGACGATGAGGGCTCGTACAACCTCATTTTGAGCGAGCATATATTGACCAACTGTGTGTCTTACTTGTTGCACCAGTACTTAGTAGGCTTCGATCTGAGCTCTCCCTAAGAATTGGGAAAGAAGGCAGATTAGTGGTTCAGAACAAGGATGAGCAGAAAGGCTCACACTGGGGGTGACAAGGACAAGAAAAAGGAGGATACAAGTAAGTATCAGGACAAGGGTGGGGGCAAAACAAAACCTAAAGAGTGTTCACCGGGTCCACAAAATTCCTCTGGGGGTGGGTCCAAAAACTCTTTCTCTAAGAACAAAAAGCCTTGGTGTTTTAACTGTAAAAACAAGGGCCAAAGGCCAGGAAACAGCTCCTGCCCTAAGAAAAACACCAAACCTCCCACCACCAGTACAAACCCCACCTCTACCCCTAGTGCCCCTACTAATAGCAGTAGTGGTGGATCAGGTAGCAATAGCCAGTCCCAAGGGCGTACCAGGTCTCACTTTAGGAAGTGAGGTAGGGGCTGGGTTAGTTAGGGAGACAACTGGGGCTGTTGTTGCCTCAGATGGGGCATTGATTTTGCAACCCTTGCGGCCTGTCCCTTTAACATGGGTAAGTGCAGACAGCTTCCTAAAATAAATGGTGCTCAGGCAGAGGCCTACAGGGGCACAGGTGCCAGTGTCAATATGGTGACTGAAAAACTGGTCCTCCTGAGCAACACCTACTAGTTCACCAGTACCAAGTGACTGATAACCACAACAACACAGTATGCCACCCAATGGCCGTTGTTGATCTCAGCTGGGGGTCCCAAGAAAGTAGTAGTTGCCACAGACCTACCTGTGGAATGTCTGTTAGGGAACGACTTGGATTCTTCAGCGTGGGCTGAAGTAGAACTGGAGACCCATGCAGCCATGCTGGGCATCCCTGGGCACATTTTTGCTCTAACAAGGGGACAGACCCAAAAGCAAAAAGGGCAAGGAAACTTGGAGCCTGGAACAATGGCCCAAGAGCTTTCAAAACCCAAGGATAGGAAAGGAAAAACATTTCCCTCCACCCCACCTCCAGTGAGGATTCCCCCTTTGAGGAGGAGTGATCCACTCCATGTGCAGAACCTACACCTGAGGAGCTGAAGGCTGACACAGCTGAGCGCTTAGGTGCAGAAGAGGGGCTGCTAGGGAGGAGTTCAGTATGGCACAGAAAACCTGCCCCACACTGGAAGGGTTAGACAGCAAGCTGTCCTTCAAGAAGTAGGGGATGTCGGTGGTACCCACAATGTGTATTGGGAGGACAATCTCCAATACTCCGAAGTAAGGGAACCCAAACCTGGTGCCAACAGGAGGTTGGTAGTACCTCTGCAGTATAGAGAGTTCTTGTTGAAACTGGCACATGACATACCCCTGGTAGGTCACTTGTGGCCTCACATGTTTGAAGACACAAAGGAGTTCTGTCGCCCCTGTGTCACCTGTCAAGCCAGTGGCAAGACAGGTGGCACCCCAAAAGCACCCATAATTCCACTACCAGTGGTTGTGGTTCCCTTTGAGAGGGTGGGGTGGACATTGTTGGCTCCCTAGACCACTACACTGAGTCTGGAAACAGGTTTATACCGGTGGTGGTGGACCATGCCACCAGATATCCAGAGGCTATACCTCTAAAGACCACTACAGCTCCTGCAGTGGCAAAGTCTCCCCTGGGAATCTTCACCAGGGTAGACTTTCCAAAAGAGGTGGTATCAGACAGGGGTACAGACTTCATGTCTGCATATCTCAAAGCCATGTGAAAGGAGTATGGTGTTACTTACAAGTTCACCACCCCTTACCACCCCCAAACCAATGGTTTGGTTGAGAGGTTTAATAAAACCCTCAAAGGTATGATAATGGAATTCTCTGGAAAACTCATGTTGAGATGGGATGTCCTATTACCATGCCTCCGGTTTGCCTACAGGGAGGTTCCCCAGAAGGGAGTGGGCTACAGCCCCTTTGAACTTATGTATGGGCACCCTGTTGGGGGTCCACTTGCTCTTGTAAGGGAAGGATGGGAGCAACCTCTCAAGTCCCTTAAACAAGATAATGTGGACTGTGTACTTGGCCTCAGTTTCAGGATGGTCGAGTACATGAAAAAGGCCACTAAAAACCTTCAGGCCAGCCAAGAACTGCAAAAGCAGTGGCATGACCAGAAGGCTGTCCTAACGGTATATCAGCTAGGGCAGAAAGTGTGGGTCCTGAAGCCTGTGGCTCCTAGGGCACTCCAGGACAAGTGGAGTGGCCCACACACTATAGTGGAGAAGAAGGGTGAGGTCACCAGTTTGGTGGACCTTGGCACACCAAGAAGCCTCTAAGGGTGCTTCATGTGAACCACCTAAAGCCCTACTATGACAGGGCTGACATGACCCTGCTGATGGCTATGGATGAGGGACAGGAAGAAGAGAGTGAGCCTCTCCCTGACTTCTTCATAACCACTGCAGCTGATGGCTCAGGGGATGGAGTTATCCTAGCAGATTGCCTTTATGAATCTCAGAAGGAAGAGGGCAAGAATCTCCTAGGGCAGTTTTGTTCTGTTTTCCTTAACATCTGGTCAGACATCATGGTGTGAGCACACCATTGGCACAGGAGACAGTTTGCCTATTAAAAGTAAGATTTACAGGCAACCTGATCATGTCAGGGATTGCATAAATGCAGAAGTGCAGAAGATGCCAGACCTAGTAGTGATTGAGCACTCTGACAGTCCCTGGGCTAGTGGTGCTGGTACCAAAACCTCACTCCCAAAATGGGAGAAAGGAGATGAGGTTCTGTGTTGACTACAGAGGGCTCAACACGGTCACCAAGTAAACTTTACAATTGTCCAGTGGTAGGCATTCACCTAGTGGACCTTTGGTGTGGTGAAACAATAAATGATTTTCTTGTCCTTCAGCCCTGAAGAAATTGCCACAAAATGACCAAGCAATGAAAAATGTCCACTGTTCGTAACATACTAGTCAGATTTAGTCTTTCATTGTACGATGGAAAGCTGTGACTGCTCAGCGTATTACCGGGAAGAAGTATTGTTACCAATACACAAAAGGAAAAACAGGCAAAGTTATGTAGCATCACATCCTACTTCTGTGAATGATGAGAAGCAAGATGTGATATGTGAAATTCCTCTAATTGATTGTGGTAGGATAGCGGATGAATCCCTAAAATACAACCTAGCTGCTGATGTGAAATTGTAATAACAGAGTGCTGCCTTTTACAGCTTGATTGAAAAATATATACATTCACTAATCACAACCTTAGATGCTTCCTTCATACACGTCAGTGTAGTACTTTAAGTAGAATACAACACTCCAAAGTAGTCCCAAAGCATATTGAAACATCAGGTTGTGCAATTAGTCAATGAATATTGGGTGATTATGCTGGAAGAACTAAAAAATGCTTTCTTGAAGAATTTTCAGTGTTATAATTGAAGTGTGATTTCGCTATTATTTCAAATTGTAATGCTTTTGAAAAGAGCCTTATATAAGATTTCAAAATAGTATGTTTTAAAATTTGAATTTTTTTTTTTACTGTTTCGTCAAGAGCAAATATATATATGAAAACTGATGTGAGAGGTATCTGCAGGGTTAAACAAATATTAATAATCTTTTTTGAAACAACAAATGGTGAGAGAAATACTCAACAAAATAGAAATACAGGAGAATTGTTGATGAAAGAAAAAGCTCTCACAAAAACATTTTATTTTCTGAACAAACAAAATTGGGGAATTTGGCAGTCTTTGAAATCGCCTCAGAGTGAAATAGTCACTAACTTAATACAAATACCGGGGATTAAATTTAAAACTTTGCAGAACCCTAGCAAGAAAGTAGATTCATTTCTGTCACCAAAAATCTACCTTAATCCTTGCTTTCAGCAGAAGCCAGGGCTGACTCTGCATGCTGTTCTATTTCCCTATCCTAATGATCCTTTTTACACCCTGCTGTTAAGTAAATGCTTTATTTTCTGTTAAAATATTGTCTTGCTAACATAGATACTTTAGTTATTTTATTTGGATGCCTGTGACCTAACGTCTAAAGTCACTTTGTTTTTTTTTTTAAAGCATATGATGAGTCACCTGAACCTCCAGCCTTTGGCTGCTCACGGTGTGGATTTCTCCAGAGTGCGCATGTGGAGCCTGAGTAACTGGTCTAAGAATTATCGACAGACGCTACTGTTTAGCGCCCTTCAGGATCCACGGATTAATTCTATTTTCAACAAGCATTGCTTCAATTACAGGGGTCAGGTAAGTTGTCCTGTGCTTGTGCTCCTAATTTTGTATTTGCAAATTTCAGTGATTTACTCTAATGGAAAAACAGACCAGATAATTATCACTATTTCTAATTTTGTATTTTTAACTACAACTCATTTGAAATAGAGACAAGTTGGGTTAACAGATGGTTTCTTTATTGCAGCATCCTTAGTATAATAAATGTTAAAATGTAATACTTGAAGTAATTACTCTACAGGGAGTGCAGAATTATTAGGCAAGTTGTATTTTTGAGGATTAATTTTATTATTGAACAACAACCATGTTCTCAATGAACCCAAAAAACTCATTAATATCAAAGCTGAATATTTTTGGAAGTAGTTTTTAGTTTGTTTTTAGTTTTAGCTATGTTAGGGGGATATCTGTGTGTGCAGGTGATTATTACTGTGCATAATTATTAGGCAACTTAACAAAAAAAAAATATATACCCATTTCAATTATTTATTATTACCAGTGAAACCAATATAACATCTCAACATTCACAAATATACATTTCTGACATTCAAAAACAAAACAAAAACAAATCAGTGACCAATATAGCCACCTTTCTTTGCAAGGACACTCAAAAGCCTGCCATCCATGGATTCTGTCAGTGTTTTGATCTGTTCACCATCAACATTGCGTGCAGCAGCAACCACAGCCTCCCAGACACTGTTCAGAGAGGTGTACTGTTTTCCCTCCTTGTAAATCTCACATTTGATGATGGACCACAGGTTCTCAATGGGGTTCAGATCAGGTGAACAAGGAGGCCATGTCATTAGATTTCCTTCTTTTATACCCTTTCTTGCCAGCCACGCTGTGGAGTACTTGGACGCGTGTGATGGAGCATTGTCCTGCATGAAAATCATGTTTTTCTTGAAGGATGCAGACTTCTTCCTGTACCACTGCTTGAAGAAGGTGTCTTCCAGGAACTGGCAGTAGGACTGGGAGTTGAGCTTGACTCCATCCTCAACCCGAAAAGGCCCCACAAGCTCATCTTTGATGATACCAGCCCAAACCAGTACTCCACCTCCACCTTGCTGGCGTCTGAGTCGGACTGGAGCTCTCTGCCCTTTACCAATCCAGCCACGGGCCCATCCATCTGGCCCATCAAGACTCACTCTCATTTCATCAGTCCATAAAACCTTAGAAAAATCAGTCTTGAGATATTTATTGGCCCAGTCTTGACGTTTCAGCTTGTGTGTCTTGTTCAGTGGTGGTCGTCTTTCAGCCTTTCTTACCTTGGCCATGTCTCTGAGTATTGCACACCTTGTGCTTTTGGGCACTCCAGTGATGTTGCAGCTCTGAAATATGGCCAAACTGGTGGCAAGTGGCATCGTGGCAGCTGCACGCTTGACTTTTCTCAGTTCATGGGCAGTTATTTTGCGCCTTGGTTTTTCCACACGCTTCTTGCGACCCTGTTGACTATTTTGAATGAAACGCTTGATTGTTCGATGATCACGCTTCAGAAGCTTTGCAATTTTAAGAGTGCTGCATCCCTCTGCAAGATATCTCACTATTTTTGACTTTTCGGAGCCTGTCAAGTCCTTCTTTTGACCCATTTTGCCAAAGGAAAGGAAGTTGCCTAATAATTATGCACACCTGATATAGGGTGTTGATGTCATTAGACCACACCCCTTCTCATTACAGAGATGCACATCACCTAATATGCTTAATTGGTAGTAGGCTTTCGAGCCTATACAGCTTGGAGTAAGACAACATGCATAAAGAGGATGATGTGGTCAAAATACTCATTTGCCTAATAATTCTGCACTCCCTGTATGTATTGTTAGAGCAATTGCTAGTAATATAATAAATGTTAAAAAGCGCTTTATGTATTTATAGGACAAGTACAAAAAGTACATGTTTTTCCCATTCAGGGTGCACTAAAGAGCAGACAGTAAATTATTGGGGCATGGCTTGGGTGGAAAAAAGCAAATTATTGAGTTTATTTCTTCTGTCTTTCTACAAAAATCAACAGTTCCTAACAACTCCAAGAGCAATACCACAGTCTCTTGAATAGTGGTTTGTAAATAGGGCTTCTTTTACCGATGTGCAAATAAAATAAATCCTGAGGCAAATGCAATGCGGTTTTTATAGGATTTTCCCTGTTGTTCCTGTTGTCACTTCTCTGTTTCTAAGGAGTTGTCTTTTTTGTTATAATTTTCACACTTTTTTAACACTCCTGATCATCTATTTTCTTTAAGCATTGAATTGTGAACATTTTACATTCTAAGCTTATATTCCAGTTCCCCACTCGTTTTTTCAGAAAGAAATCTTATTGTCTTCTACTTAAGTGGATGAGACTGTTCACTGCTGTGTGTGTGTGTAAAATAGTGCCATTTTTGGAAAGCAAACTTTCATTACCATCGTTAATTGCTAATAAACCCTGGTTTTATGTGCCACTATAATACTTTGGAAGATGCTACTTTGCCCTAGATGGAGTTGTCTCTTTATTTGCAGCTATTATCAGTTGTGTTATTGATGCTCAATTTCTGAATTATACAGGGTAGAGCTCGCCCTTTAGAAGACACAGTAGATTTGCAATTGGGCCTCTTGATAAGGCAATCCCCAGAATCATATAATTCTTCAGCATTAGGTGTCTTATAGAATCTCATGTTTACGTAATTTCACGATAGCCGACTAGGGGTTCTTGGTGACAGCAACATATATATCTGTCAGTAGAGCAGTATTTAGTTAATAATGTCTTCACTTCTTTAGAAAAAAAATCAAAACTTCAGCTTCATTCTCCAGAGACCACTACTAATCTGTTTTCTTCTACATGTCAAAGGTAAAGGTTGTCTTGTCAAGAGCTCTCTTCTCTAAACTTATTTTCAGCAGATATCTTCTGAACTAAAGTATCAGACATTCAGGTTAGCCTTATTTCACTACTGAGGTGTTGCTTCTGTCCACACTCAGTTGCAATCCCAGCCTTGCACAGAGACCATTACTCCTTGGCCAGAGGATAATCATTTTTTTATACTGGTTTGAATTTTCATTATAATGGAACTCTCTTCTAAAGAATGGTGTGGTTTCCAGACTTTGTGCTCTCTGCAGACTTAAGGAATAGCAGTCTATCTCGTACTGAGTGCATTTATTGACATATTTTTTTGCCCAGAGACTGCTCTTTTTCATAAACGTTTGCCACAAAAACGCTGAGAATGGAGACTTTGTTCACTCTCAGAGATACCTCTGCTAGAGATCACCACTCTTCACGTGACAATTCAGTAAACCGTGCAGAACCTTCCACTTCACCAAAAGTAAATATGGAGTTTTAACAATTAGATGTAAAAATGCAAAGGTATTTGCGTGTAGAGTAGTTTCTATTTGAAACATTATGTTTGATGGCATGTGTGGCTATAGATACACATGCTTTGCATAAGTCCACCATGTAGTGTTGGGTCCGGAGTGTGATAAGTTGTTTTCTAGTCACAGTATCCAATGACTCCTTCTCTCTGTGATACTGCACATGGGCATCTAGTCGTTTATCAGACTGTTTTCTCTCCACAGTTGTGTTTGGTCGTGTGTTGCTATCGGCCCAGTATGCCTTCTGCTCGTTTTATCCAGAACGCTTCTTTTCCATCTTTTCTCTCAGCGATGGTATTGTACTTCGAATGGGTTTTCTATATTTTTTGTTTTTGTTCCGAATTTCTGCACTGGCAGCCGGTCCATTGCCCTTCAGGGCATCCACGCCCATCTTGGGCCTACACCTCCACATGATGTCAGACTATGCAGGGCTAATGAAACGTACTCCATTTCGGTTCTGTCCTCGATGATACTCTAAATTGTACACACCAACAAACATCTGGTGTGTAATTTGTGTCTCTCGCCGGACCACAACGAACAAAGCTGTGACGCCTGCCGCTCCTTTCGTTCCAAGAAGACGCTCTAGGACCAAAGAGCTCTTCAGTTGAAGATGGCATCCAAAACCCGGGGAAGATCACGTGCAGAAGGAGCCAGAACAGTAGGAGGCCTTCTCCATCGAAGACTCTGAGTTGGACGCCCAATTCAATATTGAAAGCCAACCTGTCATGTCCACGCAACCAGTGAGTAGAACAGCTTCTACTCTCCATACAAAGACTCTAAACACACAGCAGAAGCAGGTCGCCTGACCGCCACTGCCTTCAGGCCATGGTCAGATCCGAAAATCACCTTCGGATGCCCCTTATGGCTTGGCACCGAAAACAAGCATTGACCTTCAGCTCAGCAACATTGCAGGCAGCTTCAGGATCGAGCACATCTATCGAACCGAGCACTTCGATACCAAGCAAAAAGGCCTCCACAACCACTTCAGAGCCGACAGCTTCAACCCGACCCAAGACTTCGGCTTCGAAAAGTTTGGAACGTTAGACTGTGCCTTCTAGAGACTTCAGTCATTCCTTTGAAGCAGCTTCGCAAGTGAAGCCTATTTTAGAGATACTGGACGTTTGTCAGCGCCAGCTCCATATTCAAAAAGGAACATGGAGAATAATTGCACCACCCCTCCACCCCCCTGTTCCAATTAAAAGGAAGCTCACCTTTGAAGAGGCCTTGGACACTGCACCTCCCCCTAAGAAGTCCGACCTCAGCCTTCTCCACCACACTCGCCAGTGCTGCCTTCTACCCCTCTACCACCTCCCCAATCTCCTACACCACTTATTGAACCACAGTTTTCACTACAGGGTTCAACACCACCTCAAGGAGATGATTTGGGTGACATACTACATGACACAGACCCATGAGACTTATATGATGTAGATCCTATCCTGCCAAATGTACAGTTCTATATCCAGCACGGCCATCACCTCATGAAGACACATCTTATCAGCAGGTCATAGCAAGGACAGCCATTTACTACAGTGTCCATCTGCACACTGACTCCATTGAAGAGGATTTTCTCTTTGACACCCTGGCTACCACATATAAAGAGAGTCCGTTTCTTCCTATGTTACCCGGCATGCTTAAACATGCTAATGATATTTTTAAAGAACCTGTAAGGTCTCGGATTATCACCCCGAGGATAGATAAGAAATACAAAGCAGCACCCACAGATCCTCTATTTATACAGGCTCAAATCCCTCCAGGTTACGTAGTGGTCAGTACAGCAGGGAAAAGTGCTAATAGTCAGTCCACTGGAATGTAAAAAATTAGATGGAGCAAGAAAATGAGTAGCTGCACAAGCTGCCAATCATTAGTGTATCGGCAATTCACAGGCACTTTTGGCATGCTACGACAGGCCCCAATGGGACAAAATGGAGGATTTCTCTCAGTACCTCCCAGAGGAGCATTGCAAAAGGGTGCAAGAGTTAGTATCAGGAAGGCAAACTATCTCCAATAACTCCATTAGGTGTGCTACTGATGCTGCAGATACAACAGCACGCAATATTAATACCAGTAGCACTATACGCGGGCATGCTTGGCTTAGGTGTTCAGGATTCAAGTCAGAAATACAGCAGGCAGTCCTTAACATGCCATTTGACAAAGAACACTTATTTGGCCAAGAAGTGGATAACACCATAGAAAAACTTTAAAAAGACTGCAAAAGCCATGGGGGCATTACTCACCACCACCCAACGTGGTAATTTTCCACACTCACACTTCAGGGGAGGCTTCAAACCATCCTCTACCGAGCCTTCCACCTCTCAGAACAAACAAGGTTCCCATTTCTACAATAGAGGGTCCTTTAGGAGATCCCACAGAGGCTCAAACAACAAAGGCAGAGCGAAGGCGTCCACCTCCAGAGGATCAGCCTCCATTGCACGCACACATGTGACTACTTACACTATCCACCACCTCACATCTCTCCAGTAGGGGGAAGACGCAAAAACTTGTACCCACAATGGACCAGTGGGTTCTGTCAGTTACCCAACATGGTTATTGTCTGGAGCTCACTGCCACTCCACCAAACATTCCCCCTCGCACTCTCAAGTTATCACAAGAACATCTTACTCTTCTCAAAGAAGAGGTACAATCCCTTCTTCTCAAAGGGGCTTTAGAACCAGTCCCATTCTCACTGCAAGGGTCAGGGGTATACTCCCTATACTTCCTTATACCAAACAAAGATGGGTTACACATGCCAATTCTAGATTTCAGACCACTAAATCTCTACATTGTCTCAGTGCATTTCCACATGGTCACTCTCCAAGAGTCATTCTACTGTTACAGCAAGGCGACTTTATGGCAGCTTTAGATCTAAAGGACGCTTACTTCCATATTCCCATTCACCCAGCACACCACAAATATCTGTGATTCGTAATTGTGGGGAAACATTACCAGTTCACGTTCTTACATTTTGGGGGTCACAACCGCTCCCAGGGTCTTCACAAAATGTCTAGCAGTAGTTGCTACATATCTCAGATGTCAACACATTCATGTCTTCCCCTACTTGGACGACTGGCTCATCAAAGACAGTACGTTACAACACTGGAAGCATCACACTCAACTCACAGTAGATCTCCTTCGCACTCTGGGATTCATTATCAACTTTCTCAAATCCCATCTCCAACCTTTGCAGATACAGCCTTATTTAGGAGCAGTGCTCAGTGCACAGGTAGGGTTAGCATATCCAAGTCCAGCTCAGATTCAAACTTTTCAAACCTCCATTTCCCAATTACAGAAAGACCACTATTCACCTTAACTCCTGGAGACTGGTCTTGTAATTTGCTGTAGTCTACATGTTTGCAAAACTTGTTTTTCCTCCCATAGGATAACATTGCAGAACTCAGAAATTGCACCTGTGTTCACTTTTTAAAGTGAAAAGAGTTCCTATTTTAAAACGTACTTACCTGCAGGATTTTTCTCCAATGCCTAAATATATATATATAGATACCTGCTAATTTTATAAATTGGTGTGGATCTCCTTCTTGAGTCCTGTGTCTCATTTATTAACTATTGTGTGCATTTCTGAATGTCTTGCACTTCTCTGTGTTAAGCCTAGGGCTGCTTGATCATACTACCCCTAAATGGAGCACTTTGGGATTACATAGCAAGCCCTGTACACTCGCTGGGGAACCCCTGGACCCCTTACACAGTATTCACATAACACATAAATGGCCAGCTTCCTACAATAGGTAATTCAGGAGGGTTGGAATACGGTGCATATGAGTGTACCTGGCTTTCTGAAACAGAGAATGGGAAGAAGGGAGGATGGTGTGGTAGACTAGCACTAGTTAGACTAGGAAATATATGGAGGAGAAGGTGAAAGAAAATAAATTCTTAGGATACATTTGCTAGATGTTTGGGAATCTGTTTCTGTTAGTCATGTTTTTAAATTCAATGGAAGAGAATAAGCAGGCCTCTTTGGCCCAAATGTAAAGAAAGTCAGTTTAAGTTTGAGTGGCTTTCCAAAGGGATTAATCAAAATGCAGTTATGGGATGGCTGAATCACACTAACCTCGGTGTTCTTTGTTTTACTCCGCTTGTCAAGATCCGTTATTCACTTTAAAAATGAGATTTCTATTAAGTATGCAAAATGTAGATAATTGTTTGCATTGAGATTAAGTTATTTGTATATTTCTATATTTTTGTATCGTATCTTAATAAATCAGTTTAAAAAATACTGTAGTCCTTTCTGCTTTCCCATCACCCCTGTCTCCCATCATGTCGTGTTTTGTTTAATTTCCATTGGAAAAGGGATTTGAAGAACAGAAAAAACATGCGTAGTTTGATATTCTGTCCCAGTACACCCTGATTTAACTTTCTCATGCTTATGTTCATGTGATGTGTATGGTCTCCCAAGTCATCACACTTTTTGTTTGTTTTTACATTTTTTTTTTATTAAACACTGCGTGAAATACAGTATACAATTCATAGACATGAAATTAAATCTGTTGGACGTGTGTAACTTGAACAAAGTCTGCTATGGATAGATACAAGAAGGATCAACTGTACCACATTTCCTTTCCCCTACATCATCTTGCTCCCCTGGCAAGGGCATCACCCACTTCCCCTCTCCCTCCCCCCCCTTCCCACACGCACTTCATAGGCCCTTGGTGGCGTTGCACTGGCCCCATACCTTCTTCTATTTTTTGGGACAACCCCGGCTTTGGTACACAACCCTCTCCGCCCTACAGCACCAGTCCATGTCTGAAACCCATTCCTCCTCTTCCCGTTAGGTGTGAGGCCCCCCACGCTTAGCCACATTCCTCTTAGCCACCCCTGCTGCCAAATACAGCCATATGCGTTAATATTTTGTGCATGCAGAGTCCCTGGGAATTGACTGGAGGAGCCACCTAGGGCCCTGCAAGACTGTTCCTCCTATGACCCGTGACATTTCGTTCACCACTTTGCTCCAAAACAGCTATATCTGAGGGCAAGCCCAGAGAATATGATAGAATGTCCCCATCATTTCGCAACCCTGAACACATAACTCTGACGTGGATTGTCCCATCCGCTGCAGCCGCACCCGGGAGAGGTATGACTTATGTACTATTCAAAGCTGCACCAAGCAAAAGCTGGTTCGAATTGCAATTTTCCTGGCACTTCTAAGGGCTTCCGCCCATTCATCATCGTCCATGGAGCCTACATCCTCCTCCCATGCCACCCGAAACTGCCCATTTGTATCAGGGGAGTTATTTGTCAATTTCTTGTAAATTGTCGAGATTGCCTGCTTCGACAGCAGCTCTGTAAGGACCCTGTCCTCCAGCAGTGTCATGTCCCTAATTTGCTCACCCCTCCTGGAGCTGTTTACAGAGCGCGTGGCCCAGCCGCAGGTATCTGTAACGTTCAGACTTTTGCTTATCAAATTCCGTCTGTGGACCCTCAAAGGGTATCAAGGCGTTGTCTCTCCAAACGTCACCCGAGTGTTCTATCCCTATTAGTGCCCACCTGGAAAAACCCGTCATTGCACTCACTTCCTTTAAGTGATCACCGGTCCAAAGTGGGGTACGTGTGGACAGGGTCTCCACCTCACCCAGTTAGCGATTGACATCTCTCCAGGCCCGCACCACTGTCTGTGTATGAGTCATCAGGTTTTGGACGACTGCTGGCTATATAGAACCCTCTCGTAACCCTTGGTGCCTATTGCTTTTCTATCAACCCAGTAAGCCGGTTCCGTAGGTCTCGCAAAGGCCCACTTGTTGATCACCACCAGTTGGGTTGCCCAGTAGTACAACCGGGCATCTGGGATTGCTAGCCCTCCCTCATAGTCCCCCCTTTGGAGCTTCCTCAACGCTATACGCGGAAGTCCTCCTGCCCATAGAAGAGATCTGAGGACGTGGTCAGTTTTCCAGAAGACCCCGCTGGGATCGCCACTGGTGTGTTCTGGAACACGTACAGCAGCCGGGGCAGAGTCATCATCTTATACAGAGCTGCTCTGCCCATGAGCGTGAGTGGCAGTTGCTGCGTCCCTAGTTAACCTGCCCAGCTCCAGAGACAAGTTCAGACAGAGGAATTCTTGTGGGTCTCGTGTGATATATATATCCTGAGGTTTTTAAATCCAGCGGGTGCAACCAGGCTAGTGATAAAAGGAAGGAGGCTGGGAGTCTCCCCCCCAGCTAGGGGGTAGAGCAGGGACTTATCCCAATTTATACTGTACCCTAAATGTTCTCCAAAAATGCAGAAGATTTGGAGAAGTTTATCTATGGAGAAGGCTGGGTCCATATAGGGGATGCGCTCTTCCCAACTCCCCCTTCCCGGAATGCCGCGGACCAAGGGGTCCTGTCGGATCCAGGCCGCATGCAGCTCTAGGGCCAGCGCGAAGAGCACTGGGGAAAGCGGACATCCCTGTCTTGTTCCCATCTGTAACCCAAAGGTCCGGGAAGCCGTCACTACATTCTGTATTTGTCCAGGTTGTTTGTCTGCGCTGTGTGCAGGCCTCGATTGCGTAACATCGTGTCAGACTCCCCTCCTGTGTCTCACTCACTCTAGGGGCTCTCCCTTGGACCACCTCCCCGCGCCAGGTGCAATAATTTGCCACGCCGGTCATTTAGGGCCGGTACCCAGTTGACTCCAGGCCCGATCTGGTGGTGCCGCTCCCTCCGCTGTTCTTTTAGTTGCACCAGTTAGCCCCAGTCATGGCCCTTACTCTGGGGGTGCCACCACTACCCCACCACCTCACTCTCTGCTTCTGGTCAGGTGACAACCGGGGCTACATTTCTGCCCTGCTGTGCACCGGCCCGTCTGACTTGCTCATGGTGGCCCCTTCTTCCAAGGGCGTTGAGGAGGCCCTCTCTCCCTCTCAGGTCTTGTTTGCTGATCTGCCCCCGGCTATGTTCCCTCAGGGCCCACTCCTCGGGTGCCACCTTGTCCCGGAAATACCAGCTGCCCAGCCTTCCACCTCTGGTTCTCTTCCCCCACCGGTGCGCCGCGGCAGCTGCTCCTACCTTCTTGCTGGTCCCACTTCCTCTTGGGGACTGGGCTGCTCACTCCCCCGGCCACCAGCTGCCCGCAGCTCTGCCGCCTGCTACTTTGTTTTCTTCCCTGGCTGGGCCGCTGGCCACGTAAGAAATGAACTTAAATACCAAACAACATTTGATACATTCAATATGTTTCTGAACATATTTACAGGTTTTCCCCTGTTTTGAGGAACGCTTGGTGGTCCTATGTATATCCTGGTGCATTCCTTACTGCACCCCTGGATAGGGAATCCCAGAGGCTGTACGCTGGGCTTCCACCAGCCCAGCATTGCAACCCTTGAACACTGCATGCCTACTGGACTGCTATCCCCATGTTTTGTGGGACACGGTTCCAGAGGTGCTGCCAGTGGTCCCAAAAGAGGCCCGACTGTACCATTCTCTCAGGCTGTCGCCATTAGGAGAGATGCAGCGACATTCATAATGTGTTGTGGACTTGACATGAATGACTCACTGGGCAGAGCGGGTTCATCGACATTGGCCTGAGGCGCCATGCCTGGTTGAGGATGACTGGTTTTTCTGGGGATGTCCAATCCTCTCTTACCGGCATACCCTTTGATGGATCTTGTCTTTTCGGAGAGAAGGCGGATCAGCGCTGGAGCTCTTCAAAGAGAGCACGGCTAAGGCCAGATTCTTGGGCCTTTTTATGGCCCTTCATCACCCTCAATCCACCTTTCAGTACTTTTGTTGCCACAGAAGGGGCTTCCAGCCGCACCTTTAACCTCCCAGTCACTGTGCTGCACATGTTCCCCAGCTTCTGCTTAGCCGAGGATGCGGTACCTACAGACCTTGTGGGTCGAATGCCAAAGGCCAGTTCACCACCTCCACTCACCCTCCGGCAGCTGAAGCCTCCAAACCTTCTGAATTTGCCCTCATACCATCATGGGCATCCGGCTGGCAGCAGGATTCGCCATCACCTGCCCACTAGCAGTCCATAACATCGGATGCGTGGAACGGCGGCGAGGTCGGTGGAGCGGAGTTGCCTGGTGGGTGTGTAGAAGTGGAGTCTTTGGTTGAGGTATTCGGATCCGTCATTGTGGAGGGCTTTGTATGCGTGCGTGAGAAGTTTGAATATAATTCTCTCGTCTATTGGGAGCCAGTGCAGGTCTCTCAGTAGGGCTGAGGTGTGCCTGTGTTTGGGGGCATTCTTGATGAGACGGGCAGAGGCGTTCTGGATACGTTGTAGTCATTTCTGTACCTTGTTGGTAGTTCCGGCGTAGAGTGTGTTGCCGTAGTCCAAGCGGCTGCTGATGAAAGCGTGGGTGACTGTTCTTTTAGATTCGGTTGGGATCCATTTGAAGATCTTCTGGAGCATGCGCATGGTTTTGAAACAGGCGAATGAGACTGCGCTGACTTAACGGTTCATCAAGAGTGCTGAGTCCAGGATGAATCCCAGGTTGCGGGTGTGGTCGGTGGGGGCCGGAGCGCTTCTAAGGGCAGTGGGACACCAGGAGATGTTCCAGGCGGAGGGGTTGTTGCAGATGATGAGGACTTCTGTTTTTTCGGTATATAGCTTGAGGCAGCTCTTCTTCATCCAGGCTGCGACAGCCCTCATTCCGTTGTGGAAGTTGGCTTTGGCTGTGAGCGGGTTGTTGGTGAGGGAGAGTGTCATCGGTGTATTAGACGATGTTGAGTGCGTGGTGTCTGGCGATGGTGGCTAGGGGGGCCATGTAGAGGTCGAAGAGAGTGGGGCTCAGAGAGGAGCCTTGTGGGACGCCACAGAAGATCTTGGTGGCCTCTGAGTAGAGGGGGGTGGAGACTGACTTTTTGGGTTTTGTCGGAGAGGAAGGAGGTGATCCATTCCAGTAACCTGTCTCGGATGCCGGCGTTGTGGAGACGAGTCCGTAGAGTGCATTGGGAGATGGTGTTGTAGGCGGCGGACAGGTCAAGGTAGATGACAGCTCAGTCTCACTCCTGTCTAGGAGGATGCAAATGTCATCTGTGGCAGGGAGGAGGGCAGTATTGGTGCTGTGGTTGCTCCGGAAGCCAGGCTGAGAGAGGTCAAGAATATTGTAGAATTCGATTTGTTTGGTGAGTTGTCTGTTGATGGCCTTTTCGATGACCTTGGCTGGGAAGGTGAGTAGAGAGATGGGCCTGAAGTTCTCGAGGTTGTCTGGGTCTGCAGTTGGTTCCTTCAGTAAGGGCTTGATATCCGAGATGTACGCTCCCTCAATGACTTCCTCAGAAAGAAGTTCTAAATGCTGATGTTAGCTCAGGTCCTGTCTGGCCTAGATCCAGGAGACTGGATGGTAGCTTTGGACTTGCAGGACACCTATTTCCACATTCCCATCCTGCCTGCCCATAGGCGTTACCTGTGGTTCACGGTAGACCAAGATCATTTTCAGCTCTCCGTGCTCTATTTTGGCCTTACCAGTGCCCCTTGTGTATTCACCAAAGTGATGGCGGTGGTTGCAGCTCATCTGCGGAGATCAGGGGTGCCAGTCTTCCTCTACCTTGATGACTATCTATTGAAGGTGGGCTCGCCCCAGGCTATCGTCTCCACCTCCAGACTACGTAAACCTCTTGCACTCTCTGAGGTTCACTATTGTGCTGAAGTCACATCTGACTCCCTTTCATCAGTGCTGGTCTGCAGTTTTGGGAATATCCTCCTGAACAGCGAATCTGGAATATTCAGGCTGTGATACAGATGTTTTAGCCTCTATCCTGGATTTTGGTGAGACAGACCTTGAGGCTGTTGGGGCTCATGCCCCCTCTGCATCCTGCATGGTAACACATGCACGCTGGCATATGCGAGCTCTGCATTGGGACCTGACGTTCCATTGAGCACAGCATTAGGGAAATCTTTCCGATATGGTCCAGATCTCGTAGGGAATTGCAACAGATATGCAATGGTGGCTAATGAACAGCAATTGGGTCAGTGGCAGACCTCTCTTCCTTCCCCAACCAGATATCACAGTAGTGACAGATGCACCACTCCTGGGATGGGGCAGCCATCTGGGGGAGGTGGAGATCAGAGTACTCTGGTTTCTGGTGGAATCTAGACTCCACATCAACCTGTTGTAACTTTGAGCAATCTGGGTGGCATTCAAAGCCTTTATACCCTCCATCAAGGGAAAGCTATTGTGGTTGTTCATGGACAACACCTTAGCCAAGTGGTTCTGCAACAAACAGGGCAGAGTGGGGTCATTGGCCCTTTTTCAAGAGGCCCTGCACTTCTGGACCTTGTTGGAACATCAGGGCCCATCCTTTCACTAAACGCCAGGGTGGATGAACTCAGCTGACCATGCCTAACGAATCACTAATGGCATCTCCACCTGGAGATGGGGCAAGGTCTCTTTCAGTAGTTGAGGGAGCCTTGGGTAGCTATGTTTGCCCCTGCTGAGAACTTGCAGTGTTAGCAATTTGCCGTGCTGGAATTTCCAAGGCATCTCTCACTCTGAGACGCTTTTTTGTCTCAAATGGAGCTCAGGCTACCTGCATGCCTTTTCTCCAATACCATTCCTGCCCGAAGTTCTCAAGAAGGTCAAGAACCCCTGGGCCCAATTCATCTTTGTGGCTCTGTACTGGGCACAGAGAGTCTGGTATCATAAGCTCTTGAGCATGGCTGTTGAATCTCCGATCAGGCATCCCATTCAGGAAGATCTTCTGTTGCAGCAGCAGGGGAATGTTCCCCACCTAAACCTGTCCAGGCTCCTCCTCCTTCCATGGAGATTGAGTGGTAACAGGTGCTTGGGACCTTCCTCCCGAAATCTGTGAGGTCATCTTGGCAGCCAGCTGTCCCTCCATCAAGACAATATACGCCTGTTGTTGGAAAAAATTGTGGCATGGTGTGCAGAAAAACAAATTTATCCCATTTCTGCCCCTCTTTCCCAATTCTTTCTTTTAATTCTCTCTTTTGCCCACCAAGCTGTGCACTGGGCACTCTTAAAGGCTCTGCTTGTTTGTGGTGGCCTAAACAGCCAGCCCTTTTCAATTCCCCTTTTGTACATAAGTTTCTAAAAGGCCATTTATCATGCCTCAGTGGGACCTTACTCTAGTGTCCACTTTTTTTTATGTGTGCTCCCTTCATGCCACTTTATAATTGTCCTCTGAGACTCCTTACCATCAAGACAGCCTTCCAAGCCTAAATACTCCATCTATCCTGAAAAACAGGTCCTTCACACTAGGGCCTCCTTTCTACCTAAAATAGTCACTCCATTTCATATAGGCCAGTTCATCACTTTGCCTACTTTTTACGCTCCTCCACATCAGTCTAAAGAGGAGCAACCCCACCATCTGGACCTTTAAAGAGCGTTGTTCTACCCTGACCATACAAAAGAATTCCGGGTAGAAAACCAACTCTTCGCGGGGTACATTGGAGCAAAGAAAGGACAGGTCATACAGAGGTGGACCATTTCCAGATGGGGCGTATTCTGCATTACAAATCTTCTGCACACTGACCAAAAGGCAGCCCCTTGAGGGCTTATTAGCTCATTCCACCAGGGCTAAAGCTGCAACCACTGTGTTCACAAAGCACTACTGCCTGGGCAGTCAGGTCCATAGGGATGGGCATTTTGCCTGTTCGGTCCTGCATGCCTTCCTCATCTGAAATTGGTCTGCAGACCCACCTCTGGGGATGGTATTGCTTGGGTATGTATTCTAAGGTAAGGAATCTGCGGCTAGAAGTCTCTGTCAGATGAACAAGTTACTTATCTTTGGTAATGCCATATCTGGTAGAAACTATATCTAGCCACAGATTCCTTACCAATCTACACATCCTCTTCGCACTGCGGACAGATTTCTAGGGACAGGACTATTACCCTTTCAGGGCCCTGTTTTTTTCACACTAGTGGTCAGTGTTCTTTATGACTGCGTGCTCCTGGCGTGGAAAGTCGCAAAAGGAAAACTGATAGTGCGCCTGAGTGGCATCTGTATATGCACTGTGAACATTACTTCCTCTGCAGACAATGTCACATGGAGTTGAACAACGCCACCCAACGGCACACAGGGGTAATGCTCACAAAAAATCTACCGGATCATGTCTGCTGCCTGGGTATAATTGTAAGGTAAGGAATCTGCAGCTAGCTATAGTCTCTACCAAATAAGGCGTAACCAGAGGTAAGTAACATATATTGGTTACACAACAATCCTGTTTTATTAACTTACTCACATTATTATCAGTAGGTACATACAGGACGTCACCATACTGCAAGCGGGGGTTCCCTCTTTCAAGTGGAGTATCTCTTTCATACACAGGGTAGATCTCCGTCTACTGTAACTAGCATGAAATGACATACAGGGAGAGAATAATGTTGGTCATTTTGTTGTCTTTTTGAGCCATCTTCTCTTCACAAGACCAACCTCCTCACTCCTGTTGCTCTATGCAATATTCTTGTCTCCAAAATGGCTGAAAGACTTGATTAAAGGCCACCCCTATTCCCAGAGGGCATGTTAGAGATTATTATCCGCGTGGTAGTCGACACATACCCTCAACTTTCAGGGGGAAGCAGGGGCAGATACCCAGCTTAGCAATGCAGTGCAGGCCCAAATTTGAAAGGACCTTGTATCATACTAAAGTGCAGTGGGTGTCCTCACCCAGCGGGGGAAGCTATGCTGCAAGTGCTGGGAGGACCTTCATTGCTAGGCCTGATTTAAGACCCAGGACGTTACAGGCGTTTCCTTCCAGCCACATTCATGCCACTGATAGATGAAAAATGTATGTTGGAACACTATTTGGTTAGTGCTGGAATCAAATAGTTCTCTAATTTTTCTTGGTTGAACATTTAATGCTGGTTTGTATACTTTCTGATACGCATGTGATAACCCTTACATCACTACGGACAACACTCGTTTCATCCCAACAGTGTTTCTCAAGGGTCAGGAGGAATAATTCAGAAAAATAGACAGCAAAGGTGTGGTAGTGGTTCCATTTGCCTTGAACTTCGAAATCATAGATGAATTATACTTTATTGTATGATTATTTAAAATCTTCACAATAAAAAGAAAGAAGACATTACAGTGTACTTTTTAAAACAAAAATACATCAGAACTGCAATGTAGTTTAAAAAAAAAAGTAAGAAAAGATAAGAGATCACATTATTCACACAGGGCAGTGTTATGCCTGTTACTTCAACCAAGCTTGTGCAAACACCCGATAGAAATGCTTAAATGAACGTGGCCTACAGAGCAGAATGCAAAGTGCAAGGTTTGGTCTAAAGTTCACGGGCACAACAACACTGTTACTGCGGACCCTGATACAAGTACTTGATTAATTCTATGTCACTTGTCACAAAAGAGATAAAATACAAGATTAGATCCAGGATACAAAAGTGGTAAAAGCGTTTCAGGATCATACAGAAGTGGAATGTGCCTTATTGTGAGTCATTTTAAACAGCATTCATGGGTGGTCGTTAACAAGCAAATAGTTCCTTTGTCGGATTCTGGCTAGGAGTATACAACTGTTGGTTAGGTCTACAGTGCAAGTATTAAATCAGTGCCTTTGCTGCGACCACCTGAGACAAGTATTTGATTAGTTCCATGTCACTTGGTGCAAAAAGGAATAGATAAAGTGCAAATTTTCATCTAAAATACAAATGTGATAGTAGCATTTCAGTTTCAAACAATAGCTCAGTGTGCCTTATAAGAAGTCATTATAAACAGCATTCATGAACGGGTATGGACAAACAAGTCTTTTCTGTCTGGGGTCCTTGCAGGGGATATACAGCAGATGGTTGTCAAACGTTGCCTTCCCTTAGCTGGTCCCCTACTATGGAATAGTATTTTACCATTCTAGCTAGTCCCATTGGAACATCACACGTGTAGACAGACGTAAGTAACCGCTTCCCTGCAAGCCCTTAACCCATGATTCAGGAATAAAGGTCTCAGTAAAGTGTGTTTGTCAGTTATCAGTGTGGGACAGCAGCATAATAGGTAGCTCAGGGATTCAGTAACATACATGCACAAATGACACCGCTGCTGCCCCCACTGTTTAATTTCCAATGCTGTCTGAATGTACATAGTGGTTGTACCAGGAGTCTCTTGTAGAGTATTTAAATAAACATTTTTTGGGGGGTTTCTCTTGCTACTATGCCTACGCAGTGGTGGTAGGGAGTATGATTAAGACTGCTGATATTGTGGGTGAGTTGGAGGTGTTCGATATTGATGTGGTGGAAGTGGTGTAGATGATCCAGGTGGAGGTTGGCAGGTGTTGTGTCCCTCCTATGTTGAGATGCCTCTGTAAAATCTCCTGCATGCATTGTCCTTGAAGATTGACATTGGCATTTTTTTCCGGTTGACGCTATCATCTTCATGGCCACGTCATGGTGGCTTGCATTCTGTTCCCTAAAAGGTCCCAGAAGTTGTTGGTGCATCTTTGCTATATCTTGGTAACATTTTGTAACACCATCCAAGGCATGGGTTTGTCTGTTATCTGAGGGAGTCCTTTAAGTGAGCCACCCTACCATATCATCACACATATTAAATTAGTAAAACTGATCCTCCCAGTCAGCAGCATTAGCCATGACAACCCACTTTTCCCTTATGTGTGGCCATCTCAAATGTGCAGTAGGTTCTCCAGCATGAAGAGGGGTGGCATCTTGGAGAAAGTGGATGGGGGTGTTCTCTCCCTCAAATGATTGAGAAAAGACCATAGATGCACTTGCATGTAAGGAATGTCTAAAAGATTTAAAGGGGCACCTATGGAGGGCTTTTAGAAGGTGACTGCTGTGTAGGCAGAACTAGCATCCCCTGACTGTGCAACTAATGGATGGAGACGGGCATTCCTCAGAAGGAATGTAGGATGAATATTGCTGCCTGGCTGTGAAGATGTCCTGTGTGTGGACATCTGTGTCTTCCTCTTTGTCCAGGCCCTGCTCCTTCTCTTCCTCTTGTTGAGTTGAGATGGTCCCTGATATTGTAACTTGGAGGAGGATTGGATTCTCTCCTCTGATTGCCCACCATCCTCAGCTCATAGGTGGTTCAGCATTTTCAGGTGGTGCAATGTACCCAGAATCTGGTAGAAGATAAATTCAACAGAATACGTACAACAAATCTAGTTTTGTTAATAAATCCCAACAGAGTACTTTAATACACTTTATTATGTAAATAAATTATAGTTAGTACCATGTAAGCATAAGTCAATAAATGCACTTAAGGGTTGACCATGGATATCTCAACAATGTGAACTAACTACCTCTAGCCACAGAGTTGATTTTTTTAATAGCTCTCGTGTGAGGTCAGAGGTGAACCTGGATCCTTGTAGTCAGTGCTTCCAAAGTATTTCCAGATCCAGCAGCCACAGGGATATGATTTAAGTTAAAGAAATATTTTACATCCATGTAATTAATCATGACCAGAAAAGCAGATACATCAGAGATACTAGGAGAATTTGCAGCACCAGGAAATACACATTTACTATTTGATCAATGTACATACTAGAGAGAAATTAGTTATTGAAAGGGCTAATGATGAGATGCAAATGCTTAGATCATTGGTTCCCGCACTAACCTGACAGACAGATGGTAGAGGTCCTTATAGCAGCTGCCAGGATGTCCTCTGATGTTATTGTGGTGGATGTTCTGATGGTGAACACCAGGGGCTGTGTATCACAGAAGCTGACAGGAGAGGGACGTACATATTGGGGTAACCCATTCAAAATCATACAGTAAGATGCTAGGTATATGATTTCCATACTCATAGTGAGAGTTACAAAGATTGTTATCCTTAAAGTTACAACCACGCTTAACAAATATCGTATAGTAATACCCTTACATTGCCAAATTGAAGGCTAGTTTTTTAATGCTATAAATATAATATCTGAAAAACGGTACCTGTCTGTATAAACAGGATAGATCTGTAGGCAAAAGAACATACCCCTGTATAGCATCTGTTTGCTGTGTGCTTCCCGTTCAGCTGTTGGTGCACTGCTAGGAGAAGAAGCAGATGTTGTGGCAGGTGGTGGATGGGACAACAACGCAGGGTCTTAAGAAGGTTAAAATAAAAGTATAAGACTTCTCGAGGGGGTGAGTTGGAGGCAGTACTTCAGCTAGCTAAAATCTCGAACTTCTTCATTGACACTTCTCGTCCTGCTTCTTTTCTTTTTATTTCCCCCACAGTGCAGGCGTTCTCCCCTAATGTATCCACGGAGTCTAAGACCTCCTGCCATAAGGCTGTTTTCTGTGTTCACCTGAGGTTGAACGGAAGCAGCCCACAGTTGTTTATAGTATTTTACCACAGAACATGCTGCAATAGCTATCTCCTCCTTGTGGTCTGCATGATTGTGTATGATCCACATCAAAAAGAAGAGGCAAAAAGCATATTTGTGTGAGTCGTGTTTATGCCCTTGCAAGGGACTGGGGATTTTTCCTATTCACTACCATGAGCAGATCTCTGCCCTGCTTGCGGATAATCAGCAATGAGTACAGAGGTCCAGCGACATTGTAAGTTACCTGTAGTAACTATAGGGTTGTAAACTATAATTATTCTGATTTCACCCTGTATTCTGAGGGAGTGGATACATACAAGTCTGCACTTTTCTGTAACTTTACTCTCAGAAACGGCAAATAGCCAAAAGTAGTGAACTTACATGTGTAGCTTCCCCACAGGTGTAACTTACCTTTGTGAATAGAAGTGTATCCATCTGACTTGTAGGATACAAAAGTTATATATGGCATAAGATAAATTGCTTGCTACTGGGCAGTATCTCACTGTATCAAACTACTGTATTTACCACTCCATGTATCTTTTTTTTACTTTTATTTTAAATTCGATTTGAGCTGTACAGGCGGTGGAGGGGGTAACGAATGATGTTGTCATGTTTATACTGCTGTGTTGGACCTGGGCCCTTTTTACAAGGCCATCCCCAAACGTTTTGCCTTTCTCCGCTTATTTTCTGACCTCTTTTGTTGGCTTTAGGACTCTGAGCGCTTTCTCACTACTGATCAGTGCTAAAGTGTGTGTGCTCTCTCTTCTAAACTTAGTATGATTAGCTTACCCCTGATTGGCACATTTAATTTACCTGTAAGTCTCTTGAACAGTGGTATCCTTATACTCAGGGCCTTTAAATTAAATGCTGCTAGTGGGCCTGCAGCACAGCTTGCGCCTCCCACAGAAGTAACCTTTCAAACCTCTCTCAGGCCTGCGACCACAGGGCCTTAATGTGCAGTTTACTGCCACAGGGACCTGGCATCTGAATTTACTTACCAGTCCTGGATCTCCCCTTTTACTACCTATAAGCCACCCATAAGGTTAGCCCTAGCTATCCCTATGGGCAGGGTGCTATGGATAAGAGGTAGGACATGCTACTGATTGTGTGGCCTGTCCTAATAGTGACAAACAGCCTATTGGGGTTCTCACTGCTATGAGTGCGACCTCTCTCATAGGATTGCATTGGAAATGCCCTAACATATGTCTAAGTGGTATTGTCTGATCTATGAGGGGTGCCATAGGCATGTTTGGTATGGTTGGGATGGTAGTGAGAAATGCTGCTTACTGGTGTAGGTAGATTTTTTATTACCATTGTAGAAATGCCACCTTTAGGAAATGAGCATTTCTCTGTGCTTATGACTCCGATGTTTTGCAGCTTGAGGCCCATCCACATTTGGGGCAGAGTGACAGCTGGGCTTTATGCATACTTTTCAGATAGCCTGTACACAGGAAGGGTGGATGTGTCGCAAGAGTACATCAGCATATTGCATGGTATTCCTGGGCTAAGAGAGGTAGAGGCTGGGCACACCTGCATCTGTAAAGGCTGTGCCCTGGCCTCACACAAAGGGCTTGTTTACCCCCTACTGATGTTTGGCGCCAGTGTTGGGGGAGAACGGGGACATTCCTGGAACCGGTTTATGCTGGTTGGAACCCCTTCTCCACCTTTGTGGGAGCTGAGCAAACTGAGTATAAGTACAGGGGGTTGTCCTCCTCATTGGTAGATACTGTGTGGACCTGCCAGAGTTATGCTGCTATGAGGAACCGCCATCAGAACTGACCTGTGGCCTGCTAGGTCACAAGTAGGGCTGCTGCTTTGCCCCAAGGACCCCGATGTGCTGGCCCACTGCTGGCTTTTACTTTCCCTTGGACCCTCTACATTGATCTCCAGGGGCTGGGTGGTGTGCCTCTCTTTCCCCCTGTCTTATGACTGCCATACAGAAGGAGTGCTTAGCTGTTTCCCTGCTTCTGCACAGGGAGATTGCTTTGTGTTTTCCTTCTTCTGTGTGTGATGAGCGCTTTATGGTCCTCCTGCATATGGTGAACACTTTGTTTGGAGATCGCAAACATGAGGGACTGCTGGTCGGGAGGAACACCTGGTATCTATGACACTGTGAGTAAATCGCATCAGGCGTCCTGGGAGGCTGTCTCTCTCACCTTTGCTGTCAGTCCTCTGGATTTGCATTGCTCGGGCTGCAGGTGCCAAGCCCCATACTCTGATTCTGCTAGGTTCGTGGCTGAGACCACGAGGTGTTTCCCCAGCATCATTAGCAGGACAGCCCCGATGCTGCCAAAGAGAAGTACTATGTCCCTCGAGACCCCGCAGGGGGGGGCCTCTGACTAAGGTGACCAATACTGCGGGGCACAGTAACTCTCCCCCAATGGCAGCCCTGACCAGGGATCCAGGCTGCTATCGGAGGTGCTGGCTGTGTCGGGGAGACAGCACTGCACGGCCGCAGGAGAGGTGAGGCATGGCTTGACAGAGTTTGTTTGGCAAACTCCGGAGGCTTGTCTTGCAAATACTGCATTTCCCGTTTCAGCAGAGCGGGCACATTACAGAACACGGGGAGAGACGGAGTGAGGTCTTTTCCCCCCACCCGGTAGTGACGCAGAGTGTCTTCTCGCCTGCTGTCGTGGGACGGACCGCAGCAAGGAAAACACTGCCCTGCGGGTTTGCGGGAAGCCACCATTTTTGCTTGCCCTGCAGGGGTCCCCCCACAGGATTGACCGGAGTACTGGTCACAGGCCATCACTTAATACCATGTGGGCAGCCCACCTGAGGCACCAAGGGTCGGTGGCTGTTGGGCTCACCTTGGGTTAGGGTCCCTGAGGTAACTTGCTGTCGCTCCTTGCCTAGGGGCACGACGGACTCAAAAATTAACATAACGCATGCAGTTGGCACGAAGGCACTTTTGCAGCCTACGTTTGATGCCGGCCCATGCTCCGCAGGACCTTGGGTGCAATCCTTCGAAAGAGAGCTCTTAGTACCATAATGACTGTGGTAGGCACCCAAGGATCCCTGTGCCGCACCTTCTCCCTGAGCGACTGTAATATGTATTTTCTAACCCCCAGTGCTTTCCCTCTGCATTGCATAGCCTTTTATTACCTTGGATGTCCTTCTTGTCGATTGGGTTGACCAGCGTATTTCTGGGCCTGCTTTACCTGTAGAGGCAGGGTACTATTTAAATGACTTGCCATTTGGGGAACGTTTCACTCTGTGTGCATTCCTGATGATGTCTTGGCAGTTATGATAATGTGTTCATCATGATATGCGTTTTGGTGATAATGATCACCTGACTACTGCTTGTGTTGCAGGATAGTAATAACCTAGGTGTTTACCTGACTACTGCTGGCTTTCGCAGAGTACAAGTAATCTATGTAATGTTTAGACAACTGCTTGTGTAGTTGGGTACTACTGATATATGTCGTGTTTAGTCTAATGATGGCTTATACAATACAGTATTTTTTTTTTTTATAACTTGCTGTGGAGTCTCCTTTGTGGTGTATTTATTGTGTCATGTGTGTTGTGCAAACGCTTTACACATTGCCTCTGGGATAAGCCTGACTGCTCTTGCCAAGCTGCCAAGGGGATGAGCAGGGGTTATCTTGGGTGTGTAGCTCCCTCGCCCTGACTAGAGTGGCCGTCCCTGCCTGGCTTAGATGCCCACCCCAGCCAATCAGGAACTCCATTTCTAACATGCTGTCTTAATTTTTCCATGATGGCACTGTAATCAGTATACATCAATTATTCTGGTATCATGCATGTATTTCTGCTACTGTATTGCACATTATCAGTGGAAGTAAACTACATCCAAAGGTTATTTTTAGCTGTGAATCTGTCAGACACTTTCAGATGGAATTTCAAAACTGATTCTGGATTTTAGGATGCTTCTAGAATCTGTAATTTGACGTTTGATGTGAAAGGTACATTTGATAAACTTCTATTTCATATTGTCTTGTGTTTGCTTTGTTTAGGTGGCCGTTAGAAACCTGCCCCTGACTGGATCTATTTGCCAGGTTTTGGTTCAGCTTCCTCATGTATTTCAGAAGCTAGAAGCTGAAAGCCTTATTACCGTGATGGATGCAAGGTAGGTAGCATTCTGTATACACTTAGCAACACGATGAAGCTTGGTAGGATAGCATGTCCTGTTTCTGATTACTGAAAACTTCTATAAATACGCATTGTTTTCTCTTGCTTGTGCTATTATAATCGTATCTCTTTTTTGTTGTCTTCTCTGCACATGCATAATTGAAAGATAGACATATAGTTCGGGTTGTGTATCTTCCTGTAAGTAGAAAAAAAAACAGAAAAAAAGTTCTTCCTCTGGTCTAGAATACCCTTTGAACGCCGTTTGGATATGTGGAAATCCAGCCCAGAGGATTAGAAATGTTCTTCATTTCCTTATTGCTTGTGGAGACCAGAGGTCTCATCAGTTTCAGAACCTCAGCGCACTGTATACTGAGTTCCTCTTCTGGCCATAACAAATGATTTAGCCGTGTCAGTGTGGTCTGTTATCCTCTGTAAACGATGCAGAATCACATTTCAGGGCATCTGCTAAAGTTTCCCCATTCTGTCTTCTTGGACTAGGACCAGTTCCAGACCCATCAATTCAAAGCAAAATCATGTTCCCAATATGTGGCTTTCCGATCCCATTCTATAAACTTTTGACTTAGGGAATTTCTGTGCGCCCATGCTATATTGTGTGGTGTGTTTATTTTTATTTTTAAAAATCCTCCTTGTGGGAAAATGTTACAGTGTGTAGCAGATGATCCAATACATAATAGGTATTTTCCAGGCGTACCAGCAAAGATCTCGTCTGTACGACGGAGACGGTTTGTACACGAAAAGAGCAATATTTAGAGTTTTCCAAAGCGCACGCATGACCGGGGGTATCGGAGCACTGTACAGGGTGCTCGTTTCAGTAATACAAAGGTCTCCAAATGAGGGAATCACATGCACGGCTAACATGTTTACCAAAGAGTCTGGCGTGCATCACAGCGCAAAGCTCCCGAAACTGCGGAGTTGAGAGTCCGCTAGTGTAGGCTGCAAAGAAACATTTCATGATGGGAGCTCACGAGCCGTTGAAATAGGCGTAGTTGGCGCCTGGTCTATTGCACTGGAATCCAGCACACACATTAAGTATCTTTACTTTGACGCTACATGTGTAGCATGCAGTACGTGGAAGTACTAACCTCGCTTTACAGTTCAGGGTGATCCTCGCATCATCCCTTCAGTGCGGGACTCATTCTGAGGGATGAATGGCTGGTAGTAAAAATCCAGAAACCAACATGGACATTCGTTAGAAAAGGGGACGAAGAATTTAGTAAACTGAAGTAAATAGAGTGCCAAATTACATTCATCTGTTTAATGCATTAATCTCTTCAGTGCTGTTTTGATGACTGGGATATTGACTGCATTGATAAGGAAATGGTTTAGCAACATTAGTTAACAGTAAGCAAATTAGATGGTTGTGTTAATCATTCGGCTGCAACTAGTCTATACAGCTTGTTTTTTTAAAGTATTCTAAGGACACGGTGGAAGGTCTTATGCTTTCTTCTTTCTTTAATCAGGTTTGCATTTTTTACTGACAAGATTTTACCTCAGTACCGAGACGCTGTTATGTCGCACACAATGATCTACATCCCTTCCTACTTCGACTATGTGCGCCTTCGAAATTACTTCAAGAAGGAAGAGTTGAATTTTACACACATCTGTGAATACACCGACAAAGCTGGGGTCTCCAGGGCAAGGCAGCACTTCCTAAAAGGGGAGAGGCAATTTCTTCTTGTGACTGAACGCTTCCATTTCTACAAGAGGTATATATGACAAAATAACGCCGAAATCTCTGTGCATCGATTTTGCTCCTTATGTTTGCATGCCAAACCCCAGGATAACATTTTTTTGTTATTTAAGATTTACATAAACACTGACCTTTCCAAGATGCAGCCCTGAAAGGAAGAAATCAAATCATAATATTACTGATTTGGTTTTTATGTCATAGTACAACAGTCACAATATTGACCGTCATAACTATTGCAACTGCAGTATCGATTCCCACTATATTGTCTAGTAGATTTTATATAGAGAAGTATAAATGTAGTATTCCTGGCTCTAGGCCCACTTACTGTGACAATATAGTCTTAACCATTATTGGGGTTGTGATAATGTGGCAAATACTTGCTAATTTATTTTAAAAATATGAAATCATTGTCCATCCTTCAGTTGTGTCCAAGGAGCAGTTGTTGCAGCTCCTAGATGTCAGTCGAACTCCATAAATGATTTTCCACGAATCAACTATTTGTGGCGTTTCTAATTACATGTTAAGTACCCAAACCCTATTAACCCTATTTCCCAGGAGCTTCCTTTGTTATTTCCACAGGGGTTGTTAATGAAGAGGTGGGAAAGTAAACACGGTGCTACTAACAAATGTATTTGTATGCTTTGAAAACCCGATGAGATCCGGAGTATTTTATTGATGTGTACCCGCCGTTTTGACTGCAGCGGAGAAATACTCAAAGCCCCTGTTCGTACCTAGTTGTCTTAAAACAGTATTGAGGCCTTTTGACTATTTATTTACGGTACAGTGAGAAAAACAAGTAATAGGGTTTGCTTTTTTGAGACGGGTTTTAAGTATTATATAATGTAACTTGTTTTAAATGTGAGAAGTTGTATGTTTCATTTTTATACTAGTTGCTTTGTATTTATATCAGCTTTAGAGGCTAAATAAACAAATAAGTACATTTTTGCAAGTCAGTATGTCAATTGCAATATTGGGCGTGCCCAATATACTAGTTATTTTTTTTAAATGGGTCCAATAAAAAAAAAAACGAACGATGCAGAGGGACCCTACTGCGAGATTCTATTTTGGTTTAGTTCAAGGGGCTGCTTCATTATGCATTTTCAGCTGTGGCAACACACAGCCGCCCAACTACTACCAAATACTTCCCCAAACAAAAATCCCATTTCATTGGCTTTTCCAATGCTTGTTTTTATTCAGGTGTTTACCTTATAGTTACATCACTAGAGTGACCTACCATTCTGTCCATGAGTAGTCCACAATGCCAACCATTATTAAAGCTTCTCATCAAACAACCAGAAGCTGGCGTTCTTTGATAGCCTCTCCCTCGGCCACTCAGACCCAAGGGGCCTTATTTTTGGCATTTGGTTGTGATAGGACACACCGTCTGTCATACCCATCAGGTTTTTGCAGCGCACACTGCAGAGTAAATGCTCTCCTGTAGTGGTATTCTCGAAGATCGCTTTGGCAGAACTTCAGTCCTGGGTTTACAGTAGAACATTCCTCTGATCACTCAACCGTGTTTCCATCAGGGACTTTCAGCAAAGGGCAATGCAGTGATTTTGGGGCGCCTTGGTAACTGAGTTCTGTAGCAGGACGCTGTTCCATTACACTCTGCATTTGTAGAAGTTTCTATAGTTTTTGACTACCTTGCTCACAAACTGCTCCAGAGAAAGTTACTAGCTTTAGTAAGATCAACCTTTTTAGTTCACGTCCTGGCCGGTCTCCACCTCAACACCGGGATACAGTTAGAAAAAACCTCTCCATCTCTTGCCTCCTGAAGATTGGCATAACATGGTGTATGCCAGAGATGGGTCCTCCCACCCACCTAGTTGAACATTTATATGAGCTTGAATGTTGTTCTTTCTGGTGTTGGTAAAAGCATCTTTAAGAGTTCTTGGTTTGTTGGTTGAGCCCATTAGCAAAAGTGAAGCCATACAAATACTTCGGAATCACATTGCATATGATAACCTGAGATAGGGGAAATTGCCAGAGTCCAAGAAACTCATTTGGGCAGTCATTGAAGAGCACATTGTGCCTTTCCACCACATAAGAGGGTGTTCTCTTCCGCCAGTGAGCAAGTATTATCATTCAGAAGTTATGTCAAGACCAACGTTGCACCTCAATTTCTTTTAATTTCTTTAAAAAACAGACTATAGGCTTTCTAGAAGGCCAAGTTTGGTGATATCTGTTAGAGTTGAAGATAAACACTCTTTGGGGGAGCTGAGATCAAAGATGGCTGTGAAATTCAGTTGTGCGGTTGACCCAATATTAATCCTGGTTTGACTTTTAATGTAAGGAAAGCTTCACCACGTCTCTATAGAGAATGTATTGTTAACACAGGCCACTCATAATCTTATATTGATTTTGTTTTTGTGTTCTGCTAACACCAGAAATATTTTAAGGTATCTGTGGAAAAACAATGTAAAACAAAAATCTCACAGAAGCAGACCTTTCCTCACTTTCAAGAAACAAAAAATATTCATTCATTACTACTGCCTTTTTATGAAGAATTGTGAACTGTTAAAAAGTTCGATTAGAAATACAGAAAGAGGTTAAATCATGACCCCTGCTTTTGAAGTGCCTGCTGTTTGGATTGGCACGTGGAGATAAGCTTTGCTGGCTTTCTCTCACAACACCACAGACTTTGCTACATGTCATTCTCGTGGGAGACTCCATTATGCACCATTAACCAGCATTCATAAAGTTTTAATTCATTTTAGTAGTGATGATAATAGATTAGGAATCTTTCATATTATAAATATGATCGATAGATTTACATTGGGTTCTCTGATTATCAATCTTATTAAAGTACGTTGATATTTTTTAACAATTGAAAATATTTATATGGATGTTAAAGCTGTACATTGACATTAAAAAATGTATATGCACCCTGACCATTTGCATACTACATGATGAAATCGTGCCTGGGAAAAAAGTCAATCAGATTGCCGTTAAGCAATAGAAAATACGTGTTCTACATTCTTAAATAGAAAATGTGTGTGATCTGGCAGGGTCTGTGGTGCCTGAGAATAAAGTCAGAGACGATTTCACGATTGGTGTTTACATTTCTTACTCTTTTCACAACTGGTGCATGCAATTCTCAATGGTTTCTACGATGATGGTTTCTTCTGATGTGCTGAATAATTCAGATCAGATCCCAGTTGAAAGGAGTGTTTCAACGCAATCATGTTCTCTCTGTTTCTCTCAGATACACACTGAAGGGCATCCGGAACCTGATTTTCTACGAGCTGCCTACCTATCCGCATTTCTACAGCGAGGTGTGTAACATGCTGAGGGCCACGCACCGGGGAGAGGAGGCCACGTGGACCTGCACGGTGCTCTATTCCAAGTACGATGCGCAGAGACTGTCTGCGGTGGTGGGAGCCGAGCGGGCCGCGGTGATGCTGCAGTCCCAGAAAAACGTACATCTCTTTGTCACTGGCGAAAATCAATAACAGGCATGAACGCAGGAGGGAAGAGGTCTGCAGCCATGCCGTGACGCATTCTTATTTTATTTACCGACTCCAAGACTTCCACAAGCCATGCTATCAGTTGAAATGTGAAAATATTCTCTTGAGCGTACTGGAGTTTAAAGTTTATGTGGTCACGTATAATAAATATTTTATATGTATGTTATCAATGCCAATAACGTGACACTCCCGCGTCGTCTTATTTTATGCCGTGCCGTGTATCTCTTTGAATGTGTGCATTGTTTGCTGTTTATGTGGCTCCAGAAATAGACTCTAAACAAAAGTATAACCATGTGCTCATTTCCCATTCGTTTAGGCAGGTCTGAGAAATCATAACAATTTCACCACACCTGCAGGCTTGACCGAACTGTAATGCACTAGACCCAAACTGGTCTCAAATTGTGTGATCCTAGGCTAATATTTTATTTTACAGAGCCACTGTTTTCTTCATTGTCATGTATAAGGGCACCTTCGAATATGCGAGTCCAGCAATTCTGCTGTACAAAGAACTGTTCTGTTTGATTTAATAGACTAAACTTTTGCTCCATTTATATTAGGAATCTAGTCCACATATATAGTACACTTGACCCCGACTTGCCTCTTAGTTCACGGATAGCTTTTTTATAAGGGCGGGGCAGGAATGTTTCTCAGTTTGTTTAAAAACTCATTTTTACTAAGAAGATTACTTAAGCATACTGTGATAGCACACTGTGAGTTACAAAGAGCCCATTTTTCCATTGAAATCACCACAAACTTTCATACTAACGTGCAGTTTCACTGCTAAACCTGTATAGCGTATAAACAATAATCTGTGGAAATTATGGTTCAGAAAAAAATTGTCGTGCACATCACCAAGTAAAGTGTTCTGATTTGTTTTCATTCTTTTATTTATCACACAGAATTACAACAAATGGGCTTTCATAACCATTGAAATATATTTTTAAAATGTTTTTACAGGCCATTTTCAAGATTTTTAAATGTATACTAGAATAAAAGCATATCATCCTTTAGCCTTGCATTACACACTGTTTGTACCCCACAATTGTCAGACAGTTCACTTTACAAAATCAGAGGAATAAAAGTAAACACCAACCTCCAAGATAAAAGAAGCAGAAAATTGTAAGAAGACATGAGCTGACATTTGACCTCTGCTTCTGAATACAGAGCTAATACGACAAGATAAAAACAAGATTTAAAGGCACATTTATTGCTCATTCTCTTTCATATCTGTTACTTACCCCTCACAGTAATCTGTGTTTGATGGTGTTCCTTTTGAATCTCTGAACCCATGTTAATGCCAGTAATGCAGATATTAATTGAAGGGCTGTGCATAGAAAAGAATAACAGAAGTCTGTGTAAAAGGGCAAGTTGATATAACATAAAATAAGGCTTCTGCTAAAATAATAGAGGAATAAAGCTGCATGTCTCTGGGAGAAAGGGCACAAGCTGCAGGCCTTGGCTAAAATAACGTGCATGTGTAATAGCTAAAGTAACCTCAGGACAATCTCCAGCCAGGAACCTGCTAGAGTGTTCATTCTTGGACTTTATAAAATATTCATTAGAAGTCCAATTCACTGGTAAAGTCATATTTGTAATATATATTTTGTAAAAGGTACTTTTAAAAAGTCAGCTTTTGCCTGTCTAAAGCCTCTAGAAGCACATTTGTATGGGATTTCAACTGTCATCCGGGAGCTCAGTAGTCCCCTGATGAGGTGTGGACTTGCTCCCAGAACAGAGACTAAGTCCTTGGGTGTGGGAGAGTATTCTGATCTGACCATATGGACTGTGCCCAGGGACCTAAAGGACTTCAAAAAGGCTTAACATGTCAGAGGCAGATGTAGCTAACACATGGGCCTGTCTGCTCCTCTAGTCAGCTAGGCACCAATCTCTATGGGAGAGGAGCTGCCTCCAGAACTTGTTTTGGGTAACACCAGAGGAGAGGATTGCTCATTTTCCCTGCCACACCTCTTGGATGGGCACAGGACCTCTGCACAGGGAAAGAATGGTAGAGAGGAGCACTGTTGGATTTTATTTTGGAGTAGAGCACACAGGAACTGCTACAAATTGGGTAGGGTTACCCCTGAGAATGTTTCACTTATTGGTTGGGGAGGGGCCAGGTGTCACCCACACCCATAGGCTAGTGCCAGGCATACACGTGGCACCCATCAGCCCTTCTAGAGAACACTTCTGGACCTTGGGAAGACAGAAGAAGGACCGCACCTGATGTTGAGACCTGCAAGGAGACATGAGAATTTAGACATGCTCCCACTTGTACCTAGCATAAAGAAGTAGGCTCTGAGGGTCAGTTGGCTGACGTCCTGTTAAGCTACAGGAACACAAAAAGCCAGTAGAAGCCCTTTTTGTGAAGAGCCCACCTGACTAGTTCCAGCTGGATCGGCCCTGGACCCTGCTGGTGGTTTCTACTAGAGTGAGTCTTTACCCATCAATTGCTGTCCCTGAGATCCTGGGACCATTTGCTATCTCAAAGTGTACACCTCCTAACTTCTTTAAAGATCTTGGACTTCGAAATTTTTCCATCTCCAAAAACCTTCCCAAGACTGGGACAAACCTGCCAAGTCATTCTGACAAAGATACAGTTTTGGGAGGCCAAAGATTCAGGTTTCTCCCGCTTGGGCATTTCTGCAGCAGCAAATCTGTTTCAGCGGGATGTTGCAGAGAGACTAGTCACCCTCCTGGAGCCCGTTTTGGCTATAGCTTTCAGCCTTGCCTGCTAGAGGAATGCGAGCTCTGAAAAAGTGATTAAGGCTGAAGGTAGAAATCTTCACCGGGCAAAGGCGCCTTCCTTGAGTGTGAATTTGGAATTTCTTGCACTCTGAACTTTTTGTTGAGATAATATGCAGTGCTAGAAAAGATAACAAAATCAAAAGTGAAGCACCATCAACACAATCTTAAATATTTAACACAAGAATTAGGTATATTTGATATTCTAATTTGTTCTACACTACTTGAATATTTACAGTTCAGAAAACTTGCACAAAATTAGTGTTATGCTTAACATAATAATTTATTAAATGGTCATCAGAGCATAAAACAATCATAGCTGAGAAGGTTTTGTGATTTTATACCAATTTCACATTGCAACATGCATCGTCAATAGCAGCGAAAGCTGACATCGGTACGTGATTCAGCCAACACAAGTTTTGGGGAAACATATGTTTTTTTTCAAGGCTATCATGTTTTTTCTCAACACATTCAGTCATGATCAAAGAGTGGTCAAGCATTGCTTAAAATCCTGAAGTTTTACAAGTTGCCAATACATTTTTTCCCCTCATCCTCTGAAAACGCCTAATTCAAGTCTTGATTTTCCTGTCCAAAGACCTATGTCACAATTTAATTTCTTGCCTCCAAAGTTGGGAAACCTCAAAAACATAAAATATAAGCCCATTCAGCTCTGTGCAATAAGAGGGCACTTCAAGATAAATTAATCCTTTTAGACTTAACGGTGATCCGTGATACAGCCTCAACAGAGTTTCCCCACATCAGGTGACAATAGCGCTTGATTGGTGATTTGTCTGCTTTCAAAAGAAAATGTGCATAAAAAATGTAAAAAAATGAAAAATATTGCGCAACTCTATTTGCCCTTTCTCTGAATAATCATTTAATAAAACATGTTGATGCATGCCAATATTTAACAAAAAAAGATTAATAATTGTGAATTGGTGTAAATCCAATATAGGTAACATTACAGGTAACATGAAAATCAATTAGTCCGATTCTTTAAAAAAAAACATTTATCTGAAGGTGAAAATCCTTAGATTGGTGCAGATTTACGACTTTGAAGAATTCACAATAGTTTGCTGAAGGAGGACTGGAATGCATGTTCCTAGCAAACTTTTGTGAGTTCCTTTTTCTGTGAGTAAATATACAAAGGTTCTGTGTAAAGTTGTTTAGTTTTAGTTACGTGGAATACACACAAATCACGCAAGAACACTTTCCAACCTCTACATATTCAAACAGATGTAATCTCGACCAGCGGAAATCACCCTGACCGATGCAGCTTTTCCTTTGCACACTGGATCTACTAACACCACTCACTATTAGTGATTCACAAAAATCTGTTAAGATCCCTATCTCCATTTTTCAGTCAATGATACTGTAGGAAAGTACCATCTTTTTGCCATGGTTACCATCACTTTCTTCCTGCTGTCAGTGTGCTTGACTGTGTTCACAGGGATCCTGCTAACCAGGCCAACGGTGATTATGCTCTCTCTCCTCTAAATGTTGTTGTTGCATACTGGTAACCCAGTATTTCACCCAAAAGTGGCATAGTGGTGCCCTCTTATAAATCCGTAGTATATGGTAGCTAGGTACTCAGGGCACTGGGGTTCCAGGGGATCCCTATGGGATGCAGCATTTCTTTTGCCACCCATAGGGAGCCAATGCAAAAGCCTCTGCAGGACTGCTATTGCAGCCTACGTGAAAAGGTGCATGCATCCTTTCACTGCCATTTACACTGCACCAGATCACTTATAAGTCACCCCTATAGCAGGCCCTCCAGCACCCCTGCACTAGCAGAGGTGCCCCCACGACCTCCAGGACCATTTTCTCAGACTTCGTGAGTGCGGGGACGTGATTTTACAGGTATATTGGACAATGGTAACTCCAAACATAGGCATGTTTGGTATCAAACATGTTGGAATCATACCGAGATGCTTTTGCAAGCATTGGTTGTATGATTCCATGCACTCTGGGGGTTCCCTAGAGGACCCCCAGTATTGCCATTCCAGCCTTCTTAGGTTTTCCAGGCAGCGCCATCTGCTGCCACCTCTCAGACAGGTCTCTGCCCTCCTGTTGCTTAAGCAGCTCAAACCCAGGAAGGCAGAACAAACAATTTCCTTTGGAGAGGGGTGTTACACCCTCTGCCTTTGGAAACAGGTGTTACAGGCTTAGGAGGGGTAGCCTCCCCAAGCCACTGAAAATGCTTTGAAGGGCACATTTGGTGCCCTCCTTGCATAATCCAGCCTACACTGGTTCAAGGACCCCCAGTCCCTGCTCTGGCACGAAACTGGAAAAAAGGAAAGGGGAGTGACTACTCCCCTGTCCATTACCACCCAAGTGGTGGTGCTCAGAGCTCCTCCAGAGGGTCCCTGGGTTTTGCCATCTTGGATTCCAAGTGGGCAGGGAACTCCGGGAGCATTTGAGTGACCAGTGCCAGCAGGTGACATCAGAGCCCTGCCCTGATAGGTGCTTACCTGTTTAGCTGACCAATCCCCCCTTTCAGGGCTATTTAGGGTCTCTCTCTTGGGTGGTTCTTCAAATTCGGATTGTAAGACTCCAGCAGGAATCCTCTGCATCCTTTACTTCACTTTCTCACCGAAGAAACTGCATCTGGACTCTCCAGGAACTCTACAAACTGCAACGAAGAAGCAAAGATGACTTACGCAAAACTGTGTCTTTAGCTTCTGCCAGCAACTGCAACTGTTTCCCGGTTGTGCATCCTAAGAGGACAGCCTGTCTTCAGCCTGCACCAGAAGAACAAAGGAATCTTCCTTGGAGTGAAGGAGTCACTCCCCTGCTTCATCAGGCACCTCTCTGCAAAGATGACTGGCTGCGTGGTCTCCTTTCCTGACGAGTTGCGTGGATCCTGCATCACGGGTGGTGGACTGAAGTGGTCCCAATGGTCCTGACGTCCTACTGTCCAACTTTGGTTGAGGTAAGAGCTCGCCTCCGCATGCAAGACAGTAGCCCTGTGCAACGCGTGTTTTGCAGTTGCCAAGGCTTGTTGACATCCTTCCACAAAGTTGTTCATGCATCTCCGGCCCCCAGCACTCTATCCTGCAATGCACAGCTTCCTGCGTGGTACTCCAGCAGCGTGGGATCCTTTGTTGTAGTGCTCCGTGAGCCTGTTTTAGCACCTTCTTTGTCCCGTGCTGTGGGACTCCTGTGAGCACTGCCTGGTCTTCTGTAGGCTCTGAGTTGCTGAGAGCCCCCTCTGAGTCCCCCTCCTGGGTAGAGTCCACAAGGTCCCTTCTGGTCCCAGGCAGTGCCATTTTCTGCTAACCGCAAGCTTTGCATGTGCCAAGGCGTGTTGGTGGAATCCAGCAATGCAAACCAGACTGCAATCATCCATCCGCCGTGGGACATCATCTGCACAAACCAGGAATCTGTATCCGTCTTTTTGGGTGCAGTACTGACTGTTGTTCTTCGCTGGTGGGTCTTCTTTTGCACCTTCATCTGGGTTAGCAGGGGCTCCTGTTCTTCCTGGACTTTTCTGTGCTTCTTGGCATTGGTCCCCTTCTTCCACAGGTCTTCAGGCCTAGGAATCCACTGTTGGTGTCTTGCAGTCTCTTCTGGTTCTTGCATTATCTTCTTTCAAGTGTTCTTGTGTGTTCTAGGAACGTTACTGTGATTTCCTCCTACTTTCCTGGGCTCTGGGGTGGGTTCTTTTACTTACCTTTGGTGTTTTCTAATACGCCCCGCTACACACTACTCTTGCCTAGGTGGGAAACAGACATTCACATTCCACTTTCTTAGTATATGGTTTGTCACCCCCCCCCCCCCCCCCCCCTAGCCCATTTCTAACTATTGTGCTTTTCACTAATTGCACTGTTTTATACCTATTTCTGCATACTACTTTATATAATTTATGTAATACTCATCTCCTAAGGGAGTATAGTCTCTATGGTATTTTTGGCATTTGTGTCACCAAAATAAAGTACCTTTATTTTTGAAATACTGAGCATTTTCTTTCATGTTTGTGAGTACTGTGTGACTAAAGTGGTATTACATGAGCTTTGCATGTCTCCTAGATGAGCCTTGCCTGCCCAGCTACAGCATCCCCTAGAGAGCCTGGCTTCTAGACTCTGCCTACATTTCACTAATAATGGATAACTGGACCTGACATAAGGTGTAAGTACCATAGGTACCCAGTACAAACAGGCCAGCCTCCTACAGGTACCTCATAAACCAACACCACAAAGGTTAGCAGCTAAGTAATACCACAAGTTCTCTTATCTGTTCTGGGATCTTGGACTGCGAGGAACCCGATATGGACTTAGGGGGTCATTCTAAGTCTGGCGGGCGGCGGAGGCCGCCCGCCAGACTTCCCCCCTCCAAAATACCGCTCCGTGGTCGCAAGACCGCTGAGGGTATTTTGGCTTTTGCACTGGGCTGGCGGGCGACTGCCAAAAGGCCGCCCGCCAGCCCAGTGCAAAAACCCTTCCCACGAGGACGCCGGCTCAGAATTGAGCCGGCGGAGTGGGAAGGTGCGACGGGTGGAGTTGCAGACAGTGAAATTCAAAGTGAGGCCCGCTTACGGGGGCCCCTGCAGTGCCCATGCCATTGGCGAACCGCCAGGAACAGGATGGCGGTATGGGGTGTCTGAATCCCCATGGCGGCGCAGCGAGCTGCGCCGCCATGGAGGATTCAGAAGGGCAGCGGAAAACCGGCGGGAGACCGCCGGTTTTCCTCTTCTGACCGCGGCTGAACCGCCGCGGTCAGAATGCCCTGCGGGGCACCGCCAGCCTGTTGGCGGTGCTCCCGCCGACCCTGGCCCCGGCGGTCTAGTACCGCCGGGGTCAGAATCACCCCCTTAAACTGCTCAGCATTAAACATGTATAAACATTTACTCAAGTAGACCATATGTATCACCAGAATGTAAAACAGACAACTTCAACACAACACCGTAAGCTTGACATAAAAAAATTGCGATGCACAACACTATTAATACTCCTCCACCACTGCAGATGCCTTTGGACCCACTGAAACTCCTTCAATCTTCAAGGTTCGACTAGGAACTTTAAGGACATGGGCAGATATGTACTGGGGCAAGTTTATTCATTCAACATTTTAAGACTATTTTAGCTTCTTCTCCTATAACAATAACCGTCACCCCGCTACCACTTGCTGGAGCATGGATTTTTGTATCTCAAACATGGGGTATAATCATCATACAGCCTCACCGTTGAGCATATGGTCCTTTGTTAGTCGACACGGAGAGATTGGCGGATCACTCACAACTCTTTCAATTGCAGCTGCACTTGTTGAGGCAGCTACTTCTCAAATTTCCCTGGTTGTTTCAGTTTCTATTATGACTGTTCCCACCACAATGTTACAAATCATATCAGCTCAGACGTTAGCGATTCCTGTTGTATTTACACTAGTAACCATTGACTTGAATCATGCTGTTCAGGAGCTGTAGGTGGAATAGCTGCGACAGAGTTAATCCTGATGCTGCAAAATTCATAGATTGTTGCCTGGAGCTCATCACAAAATGTCAAGTCTCTAAGAGGCGGTCGGGGCTGTCAAAGATGGCCACACACTAACACGGCTCCTACTGCTCATCCCCTAAAATCACCAGTCACCCACAAGTAAACTGTTGCCACAGGAAAACAAGCATTTGCAATGCAACGGGTCTTGCGTTTGCTCGTGTTAGAGCTGATAGTGTTGTAAACTCCTAACCTGACTTTTCACTGGTAATGAAACCTATCGGCAAAAGTGCATACCCGAAAAAGTGCAATTAACTGTGTAACAGGGCCGATATTATGTAAAGCGCTCGACTTCTGCCAAGCGAGATCGCGCTGATAAAATACAGAAAAAGTAGTCCACGAGCCAGACAGGAAACAGCGAGCCTCGCATGTTTTCTGTACTTGGTCGATGCGCTCGAGAGGGCTATCCACTGGAAAAGACATGACATGTGCATGCCTTCCACTAATGAAATCAAGCACATTCTAACAGGCAAGCCCACAAGCCAATGACAGACACTGACGTGACGTGGACAGGGCTCCGAGCCCTTTTTATTTACTAAAGCGTCTCGCTTAGCGAAACGCATGCCCTCGACCCTAAAAAGGGTCCGTCTGTGTCCCGCACCTATTGGGAGCTGTTTCTGCCGCGGACCACTGGGGCACGAGTGGCTGACCGCTCCTTGCTGTGCGGCCTAGCTGAAGCACGGCCAGAAGTGTTCTGAAGCTGGCACCGCACAGAGAGACGTCCGGACAATTAATGCGGCGAAGTGTGGGGGCTGCAAACGGGGCTTTTTATTAGTTTTCCTGACCTCGGCTTCTGCCCTGGGTTTGGCTGTGGGCCCTACCAGGCTGCCTGACTGGGGAAGCAGCAGGGCCGTGTGGCCGAAATATTGAAGAACGAGTGTAAGTGAACGCACCAAGGCAGCCTGGCTGGGCCCTGCAGATGCCAACGGCCCTTTCTGCCCATCAGCAGTAAGTGCCTGGGGCCGTGCTTTTCCCCTACACCACGCTACACCTGGGATTCCAACAGAGGAAGAGACGCACGTCCAGGCGCATAACTAATAAAGCCATCACCTTCTGTCTCGTGATGAGGCCCAGGTCATCCCTGCATTTTGGGACCCAGATTAGTGGATTGAAACGCCTGCTTGGGGAGACGCCCTGCGAGGAACGCTGAGGGTTAGGATAGCAGACGAGCCCAGAAGCTGCCCCCCTAGATAATAACCCCCTCGAGCCGCACACCACACTGGCTATTGACTCTGTGTCTGCATGCACTTCTTCTGCCCAGTTCAACCCTTTGTGCCTTAAGCAATGCAGAATTAAATACTCTTTGGTCTTTCCAGCAAAACTAAGGGTTGAGTCAGAGGGCAAGACATTCTTCTTTACCACCCTAGACATCCAGGAATGGCTGAAAGGTTGGAGGGTGGTGGGTCGTCAGTAGCACAAGTGACAATCGCAACAGAACCTCAACAGTGCAGAACCTACATTAACTGGTGCTGACTAGTGATTCTGCTTCAACTCCTAGTACCAGTGACACTTTCTCACACGTTCTTCTTTACGTGCCTTGGGTCGCGGACAGGATGGATTCCATAACCAGATGCCCTTCCCTGCAAGTGAAACACAATGCACTTTGACACTTATGGCCCATTGGGCACCTTTTTCATCGCACTACAATTACTAAATTGTAGGGGCAGGGAGCGATTGAAACTTTCACATGCTTCAAGATAACTGTAGTAACATAATAATCTTCTGGGGAGAGATGGGGTGGCACACGGGTGCTACTCACGTCTTCCTTTAGTTTGTAGTTTGTATGATGTTTGGGAGTGACAGGCACTCTGCAAAGTTGGGGAGGTGGACAGTTTTATCTCCATCATGCAGGAAGGGGGAAAATGGTTGGGGAACAGTTCAATGTTCACTGAGCCCCTCCTGGGGCAATGTTCCTCGAGTTTAATGGTGACTGAGCGTAATATTTGGAGTGACAGATTGCCTGGCGAGACCCTCATTTACCCCCCCACCCCTCTTCACGCCCCAGGTGAAAGCTGTAATGAAGGCGGCACACCCGGTCTCCATGGTCCTTGGACCAGACCCCATCCCCTTGCAGCATGGCCTATGTCCATCGGACTTTCCGGGGAAATCCCATCCAAGAAGAATCCAGGTAACTCCTGATGTGCACTGGACAGGTGGGGATATACAATGGTAGCTCATGTGGGGTTCACAAGGGAATCACAATGGACTGGTAATGGTATCCTCCTACACAAATCTTTCCCCCTCATAGTACAACAGATCTGGACAGACCCAAATGGGAGATTTGCTGCTCTGTCGGGACAATGGGAAGGCAAAACCCTCAATAAAATTTCCCTTAACATCCCCCCAGACTCCACAAGACAACCATGGCAGACATGTGTGCCCTTCTCCTCCAATTCCCTGAGTGTGACCTGCTTTTGAGGGGAGACTTCAACGATAGAGTGTCTGACACAATAGACCGTTGACACCCACGTCCCCATAAGACGGCACAATGCCCATTGGCTGAATTTATGGCTAGCAGACACATGGCACACCCTCCATCCCTCAGTATAGCAGTACACACATCTCTCTGGAGCACATGGCAGCCTTTCATGCATTGATTACCTCCTTATTTTATCTAAAGAACTTCCATGCATTCGCGAGGCCCAACATTGCACTAGAGGTAATTCTGACCATTCCTCACCGATGGCCCCTCTGTTGTGGGGACCAGCCGAACAATACCTGGTAACAAAAGATACCACACATCCGTAAACACATCCGTGAGGTTGTGCAACACTATATTCAAGAGAGTGAAGGGACACTGTGGGAAGCCTACAAAACTGTTATTAGCGGTCAGGGCACAGCACTGATAGCAGGACACAGAAAGGAAAATCGAGCCCAGCTGGAACGACTGGAGGAAGATATCGCCAGGTTGGAATCCCTTTAGCTGTCAGGTGCTCAGGGGCACTTGCAGCATCAGTATCCCTCAAGCATAAGGAGTACAGAAATGTTGTGAGGGATGCAGCTCGGAGTCAATATCGAGCCTACCAGCGCCACCTCTGTGAGGTGGGAGATAAGGTCAGAAAACTATTAGTGTGGCTGGACTGGAGGGAAATGGCATCTTGATGGACTTACTCATTCGAAACTCGCAAGGTGAACTGATTAGCGACCACCAAGGCAAAGCAGGCGTGCTCGTGGACTACTATATGCAGCTCTATTCTCCAACCCAGGTTCAGGTGAACATTTGGGTTGCTCTTGTGCTTTATTAGCTTAAACTGATAGGTCTGTAGGAGGCACAGACTTCAGGTGGTTTGTTTTCTTTGGGAATAAATACTATGCTTGCAAACTGCTCATCTGGGGGTAGTTGGCCGGTTTCACGGCTCTCAAACATGCCCACAAGTGGCAAAGCCATGCTATAGGTTGTCAATTTGTAAGGTTCTATAGGAAGGCCGTTAGGGCCCATTGCCTTACCCAATGCCAGGTTACGGATTGCCAGTCTAATCTCTGTTTCCATTAAGTCCTCCTCTATGGCTTGTCTATCGTCTCGTGAGAGTTCCACTATATGAATGTCTGCGAGGAGTTTGCAGCATTTGTCGGTTGTGGCTGTTTGTGTTGGAGAGCGGCTCTATTGTTTATTTATTTTTATTTTGTTGTTGAGATTAGAAGAAGTCCTTCAGTCGACCAGTACGAATACCATACCAGAATGCTTGGTCAGAGATTCCCTTGCTTTATCTGACGTGTGCCGGCTGGCCCGCCCATCACTGAACTGTTTAAATAATTCTGTCCCGCAGTATATACCCCCTGTTTAAACATGAGTGAAAATTCTGCAGCCTTAATAATAATCAGATGTTGCACTTACAATTGAAAATGCTCCCCTTGGCAGCTTAAGCGTTAGCTCAGTGGTACACTTCAGGACTTATGAGCCGCAGGGACTCAGGGTTTGACTCCTGTATCTTTATCCCCTTTTTAAATATTTATCAAACCTCGATTTTGAGCAAGGGTTAATTCAATTTCAAGTCATAAATTCTTTTGGTTATCCGAATTCTAGAATATTTAAGTTATTGTATAATTGCACATCATTTTTGCCAGAAGGCCTCTTGCAGCTGACATCCGCTAGCCTGTTCACGCTCGGAGTCAGCTGCTCTTAATCAATCCTGTCCTGATGAGAGCCTAATATCCTTCCCAAAGGTCGAAACATCGTCAACAGCCAACAAGACAGACTATGTTACCTCTCATCCCATAGGGGAACTGTCCTATGGATATATTTATTCAAGAACCATATGGAGGCTGTCTTTGTGATAATATATCAACACCAATTAAGGTAGAAACAACAGTAATTCCTTTATTTTATGTCTTTTTTGGAGTTTTTTCACTTGGGGAGAACTTTTTTCATTAATTAGTCCTCTGCCAGTATCTTCAACAATTTGCTCTGCTTTGATGGTGATTCATAATAATAAAAATATATGTCTGTGGTGTATTTCATTGCTGGTTGTATGGTATATCATCATGATAATCCTGACAGATTGCTAACTGTCTAGATATAAGCATTGATTAATTCAGTTTCAGGTATTCTTGCTTTATTGTAAATTCTCTTTAAGGAAGTTTTACGTGAATGTGTGCTCTTTCAGTCTTACAGACCATATCACTGCTAAACGCAGAAGTTAAAATCCTAGTAAAACTGCTTGCCATGCAACTGGTGGGGGGTGATTAAATCACTGATCCACCCAGATCAATCCAGCTTTATGCCAGGTAGGAATACGGCACTTAATCTGCGGCGACTACATGGTGTGCTGGGACACACCTCAGAGATCCATGAAGATGCCCTTGTACTGTCCTTGAACGTAGCGTTTGATACAGTGGAATGGCCCTTCATGTATGCAGTCCTAGGAAAGGTGGGCTTTGGCCCCCATTTTATCTCTTGGATCCGGTTGTTATACTCTAGTCCTCTGGTGCAAGTAACAGTGAATGAGACGTGTTGACGCAGTTTCCTCTATGGAGGATTACTCCACAGGGATGCCCGCTTTCTCCCCTGATTTTTGCCTTGATACTGGAACCATTGGAGGCATGGGTCTGCAGTGACGCCTCGGATGGGGAGCTGCAATGGACTGCAGATTGGGAGGACCAGATCTCTCTATGCGGATGACATTCTACTGTACATGGCAAAGTCCCCAGCCACACTTGGCAGAATGATGAACATAATGGCAAAATACCGTAGATACTCAGGCTATACAATTAATTGGAATAAATCCCTGATATATGTCCTTTGTGGAGGGTCTCCGATCTTCCCTGCCAGTTGTGATGCTCGTGTGGTGGTGCTAGGATTTCGCTACTTGGGCGTATTTGTCACAAGAGACCCAGGAGCGTTCTACTCACATAACCTTGAACTCCCTTTGCTGCATCTGTGGAGGAATGTGGCACACTGGAAAACCTTACCTCTTTCCCTGATAGGCAAAGCGGCCCTCTTTAAAATGATGGCCCTACCGCTATTCCTATATGCACTCCGGAACACGCCATACCCAGTGCCTCAGTCTTACTTCTGTGCCATAGATAGTGAAGAACGCACAGTTCTCTGGTAGGAAGACCCCCTTGCATAGTGCTCCAAAAGTTAACGGGGGTTGGTATGATGGAGGTCTAGCCTTTCCTGACATATGGAGGTACTACTGGGCCTCCCAGTTAACCATGATCAATCATTGGGTGCACCTTCCAGGAGACAAACCAGCCTAGAGGATGGATAAAAGGAACATGCAACCGGAAGGCTACCTACAAGCACATTTATTGGGGGGGGGGGGGGGCAGGGTGAAACACCCACCTAGATTCGACCTCACAGCTGTCACTATTTCCCTATGCCACAGAGTGTTGAAGGCCATGGGCTGTGAGGGTAAGATGACACTAGCTACGCCCCTGTGGGACGCATCACATTTGGGCAATTTGGTTCTTCAGAAGGAACTCAATAAATGGGACTTCTTAGGCCTGTCCTGAGTGGGAGACCCATGGAGGGGTGGTGAAGTAACCCCCTTCCCAGAACTGCAAACTGACTTTCAATTGGCTCCCACAGAGATATATAGGTACACGCAGATATGTCATGCCCTGTAAAAAGCGATCCCTAGGGAAGAGGATCTCCTGGAATACACACCTCTCGAAGATAGACTGCTTTATAAATACCTACCCAAAAAGGCAATCTCCCTCACTTACCGAAAACTGTTAAATAACTCCCCTGACACCCTAACCAGTCTAAAGGAGGCTTGGGAGAGAGACCTGCATGGTATCCATGGGAAGTGGCCATATGAACACGCTCCCGACTTGTACAACTGAAGATCCATCATACAAGTTACTATGCAGCTACAACGCGACTGAAAATGGGTAGACCGGACACAGAGTCTTGCCCCAAGCGATGTACACAAATAGGTACATTTCAGCATATGCTCTGGGACTGCCCAGCATTGCAGAATTATTGGGCTGGAAGGTTGGCAAGTGTGTGTGGGAGTGGACTGGAGCTGGGGGCCAAGTGATGCATTTTGAACATCTGAGGCGACACAGATCTTACCAGTATTGACCGCCTCTGGGTGAGCATGGGCCTGATGGTGGCCAAATGGAATATAGCCAGGCTTTGTGGCGGTGATAGCATACCTTGTTTAGGGGAATGGAAGAGAGATATGGACTAGTGTATGCAGGCAGAGAAGGCAGTCTTTGAAAGTAGAGGATGCTTAAATAAATGGAACAAAGTGTGGGAGAAATGGAACGAATATCAGGGAAATTTGTGCACTCCTGTCTTGGTTGCTGCCAGACATGCTTGGAACCAAAGACATACAGACGTGTATTGACAATGGTTTTATAATAGAGGAGGGGGTGGACATGGGTAAATGTTTACTGTATATTTGATGCATAATGCCACTGTATTGTGTATAACTGTGCTCGTATTTTATGTCACTGATTCACAAAGTTGACTTTTGACCGAAATGCCAATAAAAAGAACTTATAACAAAAAATTATGAGATTCTGCTCCTGTGGTTTGAGGAAACTCCACAAAGTAGAGGAATAGGAGGAACTGAGTCACCATCCACACACCAAGGGAGAATGAGACACTTAGATGTACCAAAATTAAAAGTAGAATTGGAAGAAATCATTAGGGGATGTTTAGACATCTCACATCTGAAGGAATACCAGGAAAATGAGCTGACATATCTCAGTAAAAAGAGATTACAAGGTGTGCAGCTACAATACATGAGAAATTAACCAAATTGGTAAGGAAATATGAGGTAGACACGTCTAAAAATCTTTCTTTACAAAAAAGTTTAAGGAAACAACTAGATGATGAAGTGATCGTTACCATGCAATCTTTAGGGATGAAGTTACACATTGCTGAACTGGTCAAATTCATTCAGAATGAAGCAATTTTTACAGATTGGAGACCAAATGTGCAAAAAAGCAGGGAAAGAAAAAGAAGTAAACAGACAGTGTAGAAGTAAATGGCAAACCGCCTTCAGCAACCCCAGATGAAGAAGAGTCCTTGACATTCCCTATGAGGGAGATACCTGGTGGAGAGTATGTTCATGTGCAAAGGAGTTGAGGTGATCTTGCAACATTCACAAACACTTTCTCTAAATTGAGAGAGAATCCTGTCCAGTATTGTGAAAATTTTAAACGTTTTGGGACAGACTTGAATACTTTTTTCGACATTGTGGTACTGAGTGATTGATGGGCTGAGTGTAAGTGTAGGATAGCTATACAATGGTCCCTAACAGGACCCCCAAGGAATCCAAGTACTCGTGCACCATTGCCTACAGTGGTGACAAAGTATTATAAGGTGTTACCTTTCCTGAAAGGATATGTCCTAGTAAGTGATATTGATTGGCTAAAGATCAATAGGAGGACTCTGGAAGCTAAAGAATCAGTGCATGCCTATTATGAGTGATCGTTTCAGGTTTTTAAACAGCACAGTGGTCAAGAAAATCCTCAAAGGGGAGATATGGGAAGCTTTGTGTCACAGTTCGTTCTTGGGTTGCGTCTAGAGATCAATGTGCACGTACAACAGAATGTGATTTGCTGGCAGACTAAACTTTTCAATAAAATCCTGGGGTATGCTAAGTCCTGCTATGATGACCAAGAGATAAAGCAGAAAAGACTTAAGGAGAAGTTTATGCTTGCACAAGCAAAGTTAGCACAGAAAGTTTTTCAAAACCAGCCGGATGTGGGAAATGTTGGTGGTACGCAAGGTGTTGTTACCCAAGTGGAGGTCAGCGGATACAAATTGGAATCTATGTTTCTCAAGGCAAATGCCAAGTTGTTCTAGTGTTGTTTTAAAATATATCTTTATTACTTTTTATGCCAAGTACAAACAACAGCTTTACAATATTACATGTTACTTTTCCAACAGTATCTCCCCACCCATTCACAACAGCACACGTGTAACACAAGAAAATCAGCTTTCTGTGATTGGATCATCCCCATCATGTTCCTCTGATTGAAGGGTGTAGTGACCGACTCCGTGGTTGACGACTACTCTGTAGTAAACATGCCAGCCCCTTCCCACATAGAGATGTTCGAGTTGATCCTAATTCTGCCATACAGATTGCGACGTTAAAGAGATCAACGTCTTGTCATTATTGTAACAAGCTTGGGCATTGGAAGAGGGAGTGCCTTCAGAATCCCAATAGAGTAGTTGGGGATGGGCAAATGCAAAATGTTAATTTAACTCAAATGTAGAATGTTCCATTTCAGAGAATGCAAACTCCAAATCAGTCCCAAGCCCCACTGATGTAAGTCCTGCAAGCTTCAGTGCCTCCCCAGAATGTGGGTGACCCCGGGGTTAATATGAATCAGGTTCCAAGAGTAAACCAGAACCCTTTCCAAAATCAGAACCAATTTCAATAATTTCCCATGTTGAAGAATGAGAGCAATGACATAGCCTGAGTGACTTGGTGCAGTCTTAGAGGTAGAACAGAGTGGTCCATTTGTAGAAAGTGCGGTGAATGACCACCAAGTGTCATTTTTAATCAACACTAGAGCTAACCGTTCCACTGTTAAAACAGCAAATGTTCTTGACCTACCCCTCTCGGAAAAGAAGATCCAAGTTGTAGGTGCTACAAATAAGGAAATAACTAACTCTGTGTCAAAGAAAGTCCCTGTGAAAATAGGCTCATTTGAAGAAGATCACCAGTTTGTTGTGCGTGATTTGACTCCTGTATATCTCTTGGGGGGGTGCAAATTAAATTGCATGACTTTACTGTACACTAGATGTTGTTGAGTTTAAGATGCATGAAGAGGATGGTGACCACAGATCAGCTGTTCCCTGTGGGAACAGTACAGGACTTACCTCCTGGTTTACGAGATAGTGTGAAACCCGAACTATGGGATTTCTTAGGGATAAACAGTGGACTTATTAAAGGTGTAGAACCTGTCCGAATAATGATTAAACCAAATGATGAGTTTCTGAGAATGCCATGAGACAATCTCACACCTGAGACAGTGGCTGAATCAGTCTAGTGATTGAATCTGTGCTATAACAAGGAATTCTGAGAGAGATAGTCGGAAGGCTGTGCAGTTCACCGATCATGGGCTTGCAAAATTCAAATGCTGGATTTGCAAAAAATTTATAAAGTATAGTCATTCCATGTAGTTCCGTGGTACCGAAGTCAGCTACAATATTGTTCCAGATCTCCTGTGATGCCGAATGGTTCACAGTGGTTGTTCTTTGCTAAGAATTTTTTCATTCTCATTGTAAGAGGATAGTCAGTTTTTGTTTTCATTTAGATTTCAAAATAGAGCACTGGCATGGTACTGAGTCCCACAAAGGTATACAGAAAACCCATCAATCAAATCAACCAATCATCAATCAGATCTTAAAAAATAATCTTGAGACTCTACAAACATGTTGCAGTTCTGTTCTTGTCAGTATATTGACAAACTGCTTGTGCTGTTAAGCACACAAGAAGCCTGCTAAATCATTTAATCATCATTGCATTTGCAGTTGCTTCGTACAAGATGTTTTCTCTTTCTTCCCACTGCAGATGTTGTACTTTTCCAGAAGCCTTCTGTTAGCTAGTAAATAGACACTTGTTATGCATTAGACAACTGATAGTGAGGTCAGGAAGATGCCAGGAAGCGTGACTTGTGGGAAGAGCTGTCTGAATTGCAAGATTATGTTCAGAGTAACAACTTCAGGACATAGCTATGTATGAACCATTGTAAAGACGTGTGAAACTAGGGAGTTTATGTGCACCCATAATTTGGAGAAGACTGATTGGTTCACAGGAGTGAGAACGAATAGAAATGTTACAACTAGTGTTTTGTTGAATTCTAATAGCGTGTGTTTTTTTTTGGCTACAGAGAGCAGATTTTAGAAATGCTTGCTGACTTCGAGCTGAGAAGACTCTTCTAGCCTCTGCTAATCTTCACTTCCTGAGTGCTAAAACCTTACACCTATGCATTCTTAATGTATCATCAGAAACCTTCATTTGGTTTTCTGAAGCTGACACCTTACCTAGTTTTGCTTAATTTAAATGCCATTCTTGCCCAAACCTTTTTGAATTTAGATTAGGGATTTTCTGTATGGAACATACTTGCTGCACATTTTGCATACTATTTGTAGCTCTTACACGTGTGCTATTTTATTTTATTTTGAAATATGGACTTTTAGATGATTTAGATCTGTAATAATGACTAAAATTCGAATACTTAATAAGCCAATTATCTTTTTTAAACAAATTTGTTAAAAATCCCTTTGAACTCACTTTAATTCTTCTTGTTGTTTCCTGTGAAGCCCCAAGTGGTCATCACAGTTTATGACAATTAATTTAAATGATAACTCTTTATCCACTCTCCTTTGTCAACTAACAAAGATATATACGAACAGTGGCAGGGGTTGTATGTTAATTATACCCAATGTTTGAGATACAAAAATCCCCGTTCCAGCAAAAGAGTTAAATCAATTTAATTCTGTCTTACAATAGATCTGTTATGGTACCACATGAAAATGTGTCTCTCATGAAGTGATTCAATGGGGAAAAAAATCTGACAATTTAAAATTAGTTTAACAAGTTGTGTTTACATACACTATGATTTTTTGTGTATTGGGCAAATCAGAATTTGCCTTGATTGATATCTGCTTGTTTTGCTTTTGCCCAAATATTTCACTTTGTCCCAATTGATACAGGATAAACTGTTCTAATAACTGACTTTTTAGTGCTCCAGTCACGGTTTTTAGTTAGGATTTTCACCTGCGATCTATCTACTCAATCCCATTTTAAGGGGATAATTACTCGATCACCCATAGTCTGCACATTCCCACACCAGCTTTTTTTTCAAGTGGTCACCCCTGTACCGGGGCATATGGTATGCACATTTGCACTCCCTAGAACTCTGCTTTTGCTTCAGCAGCTCTAACTACAAAGTCCAAGCCTTGTCAAGATGGAAGACAGCGCTACTTTAAGCATTTAAACATTTTCACCTGAAATAACCCACCTTTCAAGGATTCCAACAATCATTTATGTATTTCAGTCTATTTGGAATTGTAATGTCAATGCAGCGGAAATGCTTTAAGAATATTGAAGCTCTAGGTAATGGCATAGCAAGCATTTTTAGGCAATGGTTGTTTTAGAACAAGTGATTGATAAAAGTATCCCCCTTAATATTTTTTTCATTAGAATGTTTACATACATCTCCTTCCATCCGACCTTGCACCATTTTCCCAAGGGAATTCCACTTGGAGTACTCAAGTAACACAAGACCTATGGTTTGTTGTCTTCCACCATAGCTGTGTAGATAACAGTGCTGCAATACTACCTTGATCTTGAGTTTTAGTAGGTATCTTAGGCTATGAGATTTGCTGAAACATTCAGTAATAGGACACTACACATCTTGGGCAAATGGTTATGCAAGAAGCGAGTATTGTCAGTAGTTTTACATGCAATTGTGAAATGGCACTTGATGGTGAAAAAGGTCTGCATTGCATTTTAGATGCAGAGCCAAACATGTAGAGAAAGCAGCCCTTCTGTTAATGTACAGAAGTGAAAATGTACACCTTTTTTTTTAACCAAACAAAAAACAACTCAAAGATGTTTCAACATTGTGTATGTGTGGTACTCTGATGCTCATGGCTTGCTTTAAATAAATGGGGTGTTTTTTGCTTGCCATAAAATAAAACATCTGAGATAGCATGCCTTCTTAAGTTCATGTTAAAAACATATCCTTGCATTGTTTCATTTAAAGCAGGACATCCAAAACGGAAATCCCTCAGAAAACCGGGATATCCACAAGACGTCAGAGAGGTCAATGAAGGGGGAGCTTGGGCAGTGGGCCAGCGGAGCAAACCTTTTCCAGGTGAGCTCCTGCAGTTGCAGTTACAGCCTACAGAAGACTCTAAAAGAGTACCTATCTGATTCAGGACACACCAGCTAAGAACTGGTAGGTGATATGTGCTATTATCCTGGGGCTTGGTGGATAATTGCATAGCTAGCAAAGATTCTGAGGTGGAGATTGAAGGACACGCCTCCCTCGGTAAGTGATGAGAGTGACTGTTTTTCATGAGAGGGTGTTGTTAACTTCCAGGATTCCATTCTGCATCTTGGGTATACCTGATATTTAGGTGACTAGTCTCCCACAGCCGACAAATGCAGACTAGGTAGAAACCCCTCTAAAGAGTGAGTGCTGCTGCTCTGTTCCTGCAAACACTGAAGGCTTGGGCTGTATTGGAGACTAACCACAGCATGGAGGGGGAGGAAGTAGGGCAGCGAACAACACCTGGAAGCAGCGTGGGAGAAGCAGGGATTTCTGAAGAAAGACATCGTAGGGCAACTGTACTGGAGCAACCCTTTAGTGTGGGGGAAGTGGATATTTCTAAGGAGGAAGTGGTACCTCTGAGCAGAGAGATCCTGTCATGCTGCGCCTGAGCTGCTGGAAGGAGTGGATGCAGGAACCTCACATGATCATGAAAATGGAAGACTTTGGTTTTGTCATGTAGCCCCTGGAAAACTGCATGGCTAAGCTCGAACAAGAAGCACTCAATTTCAACAAAAGTGAGGAAAGTCTGGAGATGATCAGCATACCTGGACAATGGGAGTGAGACGGAAGGCTCTGGGTTGGAAAACATTGAAAGGTGAATTAATTCCATGACACGAGGTAGGCCAGAAGGGTTGTACTCTACTACTCTCTGAGACACTGGATGTTCGCAACATGCTACACATCAAAATGCCCTGTAGCACTGACGACCCTGAGAGAACTATACCGAGCCCGGGGTCCCTCCCTCTGAAGCGACAAGCCTGATCGTGATATCAGCTGCACTGGTTCGCACCTCAGAGAACAACTGTTTAAGTTATACAGGAACTTCCTGTTGAACGTGATGAATTTCAGAACGCCCAAAGGGGTCAAGCTTGTATAGAAGAGGCCCAGGGTCGACCTTAGAGTACTATCAGGGGGAGCACACTTGAATACCCTTAAATGGAATTACCACCTCCTCGAGGAATGTGTACTATCCAGGTGAATTTATTGTCACTTTATTACTATAAATTCTGAGAGTGTGACATCGGAGTTTCAGAATGGCTGTTTGTTGCGCGTTGTTTTGTACCCCCTTAAAATAAATAATATTTTAATTTTAAAAAAGTGCATTGGAAACCAACCTTCCAAAAATTGGAACCTGATGCAGGAGGCTACACAACTAACCAGAGTCAGATGGAGACCTGGATCTAAAATGTGCTATGCAGAAACCTGCCGAACCACCTGAGTCTTCTGTGAAGTAGGAAGTAGTAAATACCTGATATGTAACAGTGCTCCAAAGAGCTTAAAATGAACAGAAGATCCACACTTCGGTCAACTTCAGTGAGCTTTATCGTTGCAGCTAAAAAAGCAATACAATACAGCGAGCGTAATAAATGATAAAATTCAAATTGGTGCTACTTGCAAAGACAGTTACTGTAAAACACGATATTAAAATGCTGAATATAAAGACACGCGATAAAATATAACCCTTACAAGCCGCCTACTAAAATACAAACCTGATTATAAAACCAGTTTCCTGATTCTATCGCAGAGCTCGAGGGCTTGTCTACAGCACCGTGTTTTATATTTTCAGAAACAAAGGCCATAGAAAGAATTTGCCGGCCTGTAGTGTGTTAGTACATGAGCGCATAGGGCTCTTTTCTCTACGGGAAAAATCGCATCTTTAGGACGTTTGTGGAGAGGGTATTTTCCCTAGCTCCTTCCTTTGCCCTCACGTGCTCTCAGACTGCGATTGCACAAATTGTACGGTGGCCTTGCTCATCCGCTCAAGTTTATGCCATAGCCCTTCACCTCCAATTGATATAAGAATATTCTTTATTTGCCTGAACTATGGTAAAAAAGCTTGTTTTGGGGATCTTGGAAAGTCCTGCAAAACCTTCCAACACACGCTGAAGGTAGTCCATACTAGGACCCAATGTCGAACAGGGCTGAAGGCTGTGAGGTCTTCTAGCAAGGACATGCTCAGTTCAAATCTTAATACCTTAGTTGGTGTTCCTGGCTCTAAGTAGAGCATATATTAAAAAAGGAGTTCCCTGTTACCTGTAGAGCAGGCACTTTTTTATGGTCCCATACTTCTGCTCCGTAGAGACTTGCTGGAAGTGCTTTTTATTTGTAGGCCATTATTCAGTGGTGGCTGCCACTAAATAGGGGTGGCAGGGCGGGGATAAAAAAAAACAAAAAAAAAACATTTACTTTTCTTCTGGAGACACATTTGTGTCTCCTCTGTCCTCTTCCTGGCAGCACACAGGCTCCCAGGCAGTAACAACGCAGCGCCATGATTGGTGTGAGCACCCTGCTTCGGCGCTACTACACGGGGAGTGGGAGTCTGTTCCATTTCTACACCCGGCTGTTCAATACAGCTGGGTGGAGAAATGGAAAGTGAGCATGTCTGTTTGGTCGGCCCAACACGGGTGCCAAACAGACATGTGCACTTATTGTGCACTCCATTCCTTCTTCCAGCCCTCCTCTGCCCCCCTCTGGCCCAGCCCAGCCTCGCCCAACCCAGTCCTAACCCAACTCCCAGGAACAATCAAATGATAATAATACTTCGGCCCGTATTTATACTCCGTTTGCGCCGAATTTGCGTCGTTTTTTTCGACGCAAATTCGACGCTAAACTAACGCCAACTAACGCCATATTTATACTATGGCGTTAGACGCTTCGGGCGCCAAAGTGCCCGGAGAGTGCGTCATTTTTTAGCGTGAACCCCTTCCTTGCGTTAATGATATGCAAGGGAGGCGTTCCCGTCTTAAAAAATGACTCCCAGGCCTTTACGTGGTATTTATACTCCCGGGCAAAAATGACGCCCGGGAGTGGGCGTGGCCAAAAACGGCGCTTTTGCGCCGCTTTTTAACGCCTGGGTCAGGCATGGCGTTAAGGGACAAGTGGGCTCAAAATGAGCCCAGAGTGCCCTCCCCTGCCCCCAGGGACCCCCCCTGCCACCCTTGCCCACCCCAGGAGGACACCCAAGGACGGAGGGACCCATCCCATGGACATTAAGGTAAGTTCAGGTAAGTATTTTTTTTTTATTTTTTTGTGGCATAGGGGGGCCTGATTTGTGCCCCCCTACATGCCACTATGCCCAATGACCATGCCCAGGGGACAGAAGTCCCCTGGGCATGGCCATTGGGCAAGGGGGCATGACTCCTATCTTTACAATGATAGGAGTCATGTTGATGGGGGATGGGCGTCGAAAAAACATGGCGCAAGTCGGGTTACGACGATTTTTTCGACGTAACCTGACTTGCCCCATTTTAAGACGCCCATACGCCATTTTCCCCCTACGCCGGCGCTGTCTGGTGTACGTGGTTTTTTTCCACGCACACCAGGCAGCGCCGGTCCGCTTGCGCCGGCTAACGCCATTCCATAAATACGGCGCCCGCATGGCGCTTCAGAATGGCGTTAGACGGCGCAAAATCTTTTGACGCTAAACTGCGTTAGCGCAGTTTAGCGTCAAAAAGTATAAATATGGGCCTTCGTTTATTGTCACTTTATTTTTCCTTCACCTTCTGCTGAAAAGCAGCAGGGTGATGTTCCTCCGCTTTAGTGGAGGAGCTGCCCCTGCCATTATTGCTGGCTTCATTAGACGCTTGCCAGTTTTGTTTGAAAATCTTCGTACTGCACCAATTTGTTGACTCCGTCACAATGCTTTTTGCTAAATGTTAAGCCCAATTAAGATGGTCATAAATATGTAGGTCCACATAGTGATGGAATTGCACTTGTTCAAGTGGTTTACCATACATTTGGAAAGTGAATGTGAGCGTTACTTTGGCTTTGATAATCATAAATGTACTTTTGTCTGTATTGTTAATAATTTTCCTATTATGGCAGAGGAGCTCAAAACCAGCAAAGAGATGATGCATTGAGTTTTCTATGCAGATTAATAGCACTGCAACATTTGCAAAAAGCAGGATTGGCATATGTTTGTCCTCAAACTTGAGAACGTCAAGGTTGAGGTTAATAAGGAGGTTATGTAGGAAAATGTCTCCTTGTTGCAGTTACCCCCCACCCTTTACCTGATATTGATGCTGACTTGACTGAGAAGTGTGCTGGGACCCTGCTAACCAGGCCTCAGCACCAGTGTTCTTTCACTAAAAATGTACCATTGTTTCCACTATTGGCACACCCCTGGCACACAGATAAGTCCCTTGTAAAAGGTACCAGTGGTACCAAGGGCCCTGTGACCAGGGAAGGTCTCTAAGGGCTGCAGCATGTGGTGTGCCACCCTAAGGGACCCCTCACCTAACACATGCACACTGCCATTGCAGATTGTGTGTGTTGGTGGGGAGAAAAAGGCAAAGTCGACATGGCATCCCACTCAGGATCCCATGCACACAAAATACTGCCTGTGGCATAGGTAAGTCACCACTCGAGCAGGCCTTATAGCCCTAAGGCAGGGTGCACTATACCACAGGTGAGGGCATAGCTACATGAGCAATATGCCCCTACAGTGTCTAAATCTATTCTTAGACATTGTAAGTACAGTGTGGCCATATTAAGTGTAATGTCTTGGAGTTTGTCAAAAAACGAACTCCACAGCTCCATAAAGGCTACACTGAATACTGGAAAGTTTGGTATCAAACATCTCAGAATAATAAACCTACACTGATGCCAGTGTTGGATTTATTACGAAATGCACACAGAGGGCACCTTAGAAGATGCCCCCTGTATTTTACCCAATCCTTCAGTGCAGGACTGACTGGTCTGGGCCAGCCCTCCATTGAGACAAGTTTCTGACCCCCTGGGGTGAGAGCCTTTGTGCTCCCTGAGGCCAGAAACAAAGCCTGCACTGGGTGGAGGTGCTTAGCACCTCCCCGCTGCAGGAACTGTAACACCTAGCAGTGAGCCTCAAAGGCTCAAACTTCGTGTTACAATGCCCCAGGGCACTCCGGCTAGTAGAGATGCCCATCCCCTGGACACAGCCCCCACTTTTAGCGACAGTTCCAGAGGAGATAATGAGAAAAACAAGGAGGAGTCACCTACCAGTCAGGACAGCCCCTAAGGTGCCCTGAGCTGAGGTGACCCCTGCCTTTAGAAATCCTCCATCTTGGTTTTGGAGGATTCCCCCAATAGGAATAGGGATGTGCCCCCCTCTCCTCAGGGAGGAGGCACAAGGAGGGTGTAGCCACCCTCAAGGACAGTAGCCATTGGCTACTGCCTCACCAGACCTAAACACACCCCTAAATTCAATATTTAGGGGCATCCCTGAACCCAGGAAATCAGATTCCTGCAACCTGCAACAAGAAGAACGACTGCTGACCTGAAAGCCCATCAGAGACGACGGAGACGACAACTGACTTGGCCCCAGCCCTACCAGCCTGTCTCCAGACTCATAGAACCTGCACAGCGACGCATCCGACAGGGACCAGCGACCTCTGAGGACTCAGAGGACTGCCCTGAAACTGAAGGACCAAGAAACTCCCGAGAATAGCGGCACTGTTCAAGAACTGCAACAACTTGCAACTTTAAAGCAACTTTCAAAGAACTCTCTCTTCCGGCCGGAAGCGTGAGACTTCTCAATCTGCACCTGACACTCCCGGCTCGAGTTCAGGAGAACCAACACAGCAGAGAGGACTTCCAGGCAACTACGATGACGTGAGTACCCTGAGTTGACCCCCCTGAATCCCACAGCGACACCTGCAGAGAGGATCCAGAGGCTCCACCTGACCGCGACTGCCTGGTAGCAAGGAACCCGACATCTGGACCAAGCACTGTCCCCGCAGCCCCCAGGACCGAGAGGAACCACCTTCAAGTGCAGGAGTGACCAGCAGGTGGCCCTCTTCCTAGCCCAATCAGTGGCTGGCCCAAGAAGCCCCCCTGTGCCCTGCCTGCATCGCCTAAGTGACCCCCACCCCCTCCATTGTTTTCAAAAGCAAACCCAATGCCTACTTTGCCTACTGCACCCGGCCGCTCCTGTTCCGCTGAGGGTGTGTTTTGTGGGCTTGTGTGTGTACCCCCGGTGCTCTACAAAACACCCCAGGTCTGCTCCCCGAGGATTCAGGTACTTACCTGTAAGCAGACTAGGACCGGAGCACCCCTGTTCTTCATAGGCGCCTATGTGTTTTGGGCCCTCCTTTGACCTCTGCACCTGACCGGCCCTGTGTTGCCGGGGCTGTGGCTTTGGGATTGCCTTGAATCCCCAACGGTGGGCTGTCCATGCCCAGGAGACTGAATGTGTAAGTGCTTTACTTACCTGAGAAACCTAACCAAGCATACTTCCCCTAGGAACTGTTGATTTTTGCAGTGTCCACTTTTAAAATAGCTTAGTGCCATTTTTACCAAAACTGTGTGTACTACTGCTTTGAATCAAAGTTCTATACTTACCTGTGTCAAGTACCTTGCATTGTATGTACTTACCTCAAATCTTGAATCTTGTGGTTCTAAAATAAATTAAGAAAATATATTTTTCTATACAAAAACCATTGGCCTGGAGTTAAGTCTTTGAGTGTGTGTTCCTCATTTATTGCCTGTGTGTGTACAACAAATGCTTAACTCTACCCTCTGATAAGCCTACTGCTCGACCACACTACCACAAAATAAAGCATTAGTATCTCTGTGCACACTATCTCTCACTTTGAGATAGTATATACAGAGCCAAGTTCCTACACGTTAGGGGGGCGTGGCCGGCAGCCGATGAAGCTGCACGTGTAGAGCGGCTCTCCGGGGCCGAGAACAGGACCTGGACCGAATCCTAGCCATCAACCAACCCCAAAAACCCCATCAAACTCGATCCCAACATTGGCGGTCCCCTGTACAGTACTCAGAGCAGTGGTGGCATCCTCGAACAACTAAGAAAGAAGAAAATACGATCGAACCCCGGAGCTCTAGAAAACCAAGATGGCAGCCGCCTGGGGAACCGGGCCCCGCTTTGCAGAAATAACTAAGCTCTTCGACCTTAAGTCGCGATCTCGACAATCCGACACCCCAAACTGATGCGGGGAGGAAGCGGCGACCCATAAGGCCACATTAGGAGAAAAGTGAGGAGCAGCAGCGTGATCAAATCGGTGCGGGCCCGGAGGCCCGAAAACCCAAGGCAGAATTTGCACCGTGTCGAGGGCGCCCATTAGGAGCTCCCGGCCCGACACGGCTGGGGGCTTACAGCATCGATTGGGATCCTGGGCGAGCAGACGGGGCCCATCTGCAACGAGAACGGGATTGCAACCCAGATCCCGCAAACCTGAGCAACCAACCACCCGGAGGCAGGAGAGATGACAATGGAAATGGGGGAGCAAACTAAGCACTCAACCAACTCAAGCGCAGTGAGTAACCAACGATCCTAGCACCTCCTAGAGGCATAAACACCCCCCCAAAGGGCCCCCGAGAGACCACTCCAGAATCCTCACAGAAGCAACCGGGCCCCAACATCTGAACTAATAACATTACCATAAACCAACCCACTGGGGGCCCCCATTCCGACACAGCCAGGAACTTGCAGCACTGACTGGGACCCTGAGCGAACAAAAGAAGTCCATCCGCGGCCTAGAACGGGATTGCTGCCCAGATCCCGTGAACCCGTGCGACCAACCTTCCAGAGATCAGAGAGACGGCAATGGAAACGGGGGAGCAAATTGAGTACTCAACCAACCGCAGTGAGTAACCAATGACCCAACCACCTCCCAGAAGAGCCCCCGAGAGACCACTCCAGAGTCTCACCGATGGCGACTGGGCCTCGTCGTCGTCGTCAGAACTAATAACATTAACGCTGGCCTACCCGGCTGCGCACTGGCCTAAGCACACCTGTCGAACTAAGAGAACGGCACGCCGACTGCAACTTATTTTACCCACCAGCGTCCCGGTGGGTGGCGCCGCGGCGTTGTGGGCCGCACAAAACGCTTACCCCCTCGCTTAAAATCCGAATCATCTATCAGACTAAAATAACGACCTTTCGAAGGTCTGCCCTCTGAAGACCATAATCGGACGCCCATATCCTAACCTGCAGCAAATAGACGCCCTCACCTCTACCAATACAGTGCAAAGCTAACAAAATGGGCAAGCCCAAAAAACGAGATGGTCAAGACCAAGAAGAACCAACAGCAGACAAGACGCCCGGAGAGCCTCTCCACTCGGTTTCTCAGAGCACAACAACTCAACAAGAACAAATCCTGGATACAATCCTACAAGCCATAAGGGAATCTCGCGAAGCACTAGAACAAAAAATAGATAATCTAACGGTGGACTTGTCACTGCTGAGAGACGATCATCGAAAACTCACAGAAAGAGTGGGGGCCACGGAAAAAACATTTAACCGGTGACGTCTACTCAAAAGACACTGACTTTAGAGACGTCCAAATTAATATCTAGGATCAAAACCCTAGAATCCAGAGCCGAGGACGCCGAGAGTCGATCCCGGAGGAGCAACCTGAGAATAATCGGAATACCGTAAGGTATGGAACTCTCAGCAGCGAACACAGAGACATTCCTAGAAAATTTGCTTCAAGACACAGTCCCGCCGGAGGGCTTTTCGGCATTCTTTGCGATTGAAAGAGCACACCGAGTCCCCGGCAGACCACCTCCACTGGGATCCAGACCCTGCCCGATAGTAGCAAAACTACTGCACTTTAAGGACAGGGACTATATCCTCTCGCAAACTCGTATTAAAGGGGAAATCATACTAGGCAACCAGCGTATTATGGTATTCCCCGACTTCACCAAAGAAACTCAAACTCAGAGAGCTTCATACAATAACCATAAACGAACCCTACGCGAGAAAGGCATCAAATATGCAATGCTCTTCCCGGCTAAACTGGGAGTTGAACACGAGGGCAAGACGCACTTTTTCTCAACCCCACAGCTGGTAGGAGATTGGCTAGAAACCCTAAATATTACGTCTTTGTGCGAGCCGAGTGGATCATCCCGCGCCCCGGGCAGGAAACGCGGTAGATCCTCTAAAAGAGCACTAGAAACTGCACACTCCAGACACCAATCACTACAAGGAATGCGTGAAGCAGTAGATGCAGTAGCGGCCTTGAACAGAGGAGCCCCACACCGCTTGCAAACCTCAGGTGATGCCTCGGACCATGACTCGAGCTGCGGGAGTCTTTCAATATCATCCCAAGACACTTGCACCAATCTACCAAAAGTGACCCCCAGAACGGCGGAAGAACTCATCTAACCCCGCAAAAACCTGTCAGTGATCACCCAATTTACCAAGCGATCACCCTCTATATACAACCCCTGTAGAAGTGAACCCTCTAGGCAACTACCAGGGTACAGTAAACCTCGAATACTTACTCACGGGCAGCAAATATACCTCAGCCGGGTCCCCCAAACGTCCAGGGTAGTAAGCTCTCGGCCCTGACGCGCCTCCCACCTCCAATAGGAAATAGGTTAGTTTATATGGTTTGGACGGGGAAAGTTTTGTCATCCGGTCCTGGGGAGAGGGAGTTGGGTAAAGTTCTAATTAGAGTTGGGAATGGGACAATTCATGCAAACACAATCACTTTAGAAGGCAGATCTCAAACTAAATATAGGCTGACTAACTTAGCCTCACTCGCCGCAGAGCCCGTGAGTAACTCTGCCAACACAACCAAGATTAACCAAGATAATGTCTACTCACTATAAGATTATAACCTGGAATGTAAGAGGCCTAAATAATATGTCCAAACGATATAAAATTCACAACTACCTCAAGGGAAGGGGGATACACATAGCCCTACTACAAGAAACTCACCTGACAGAGCAGGAAGTTAAAGCCCTTAGCAAAAGATGGAGAGGTCAAATAATTGCTACTAACTACTCGGCCTATGCTAGGGAAGTTCTTATGTGGATCCGTCCCGGGGTCCCTTTCCAAATACTCCACAAGGTTATCGATAAAGAGGGAAGATACGTATTAGCAAGTGGAAGATTAGGTGGCAGAGAAGTGACAATTGGAGGAGTATACGCCCCCAACCAGGACCAAGGTAAATTTCTCAACAGGTTATCGCTAGAATTAGGTCCTCTTCTGGCTGGCACAAATATAATCGGAGAGGACTTTAACTGCATCACCAGTAACTCCCTGGACAGATCGCACCCCCCAGTATCACAATCCCAATCACTGAAAACAGCGAAGCAATTCATAGAATGGCAACAACACTGGCAATTAATAGACTGTTGGAGAACACTTAACCCACACTCTAGGGACTACTCATACTACTCACCTGTACATGATCTACATGTTAGACTCGATTCCATCCTGGTATCCCCTGAAATACAGAGTGACGTGGTATCCGCGGAATATCTTAGCCGAACGATCTCTGATCATAACCCCCTGATAGCTTCAATGGCCAGGGGCAGAGAGAGACTGACAATCCCAACTTGGCGCCTCAGAGCAGAAATGCTCGAAGACGAAGCGTTTAAACATACTTTACATACAGCTATCGGAGAGTTTTTCAAACACAACGAGGGTACGGCATCTACTAGATCCATTGAATGGGAAACTTTTAAAATAGTTATCCGGGGAAAATGCATTGCTGAAAATATAGGTGCCCGAAAGTCAATCGAAGCAGAACTTCTTCAACTGGAAGACTCTCTTAGAGACCTGGAAAGAAAGTGCCCCACACAACCTGACTTACACCCTGTAATAGCGGCTACTAGGACGAAAATTCACGTAGCTGCTAATACACTTGCCCGCTTCAATTATAAACAACACGTAACCAGACTACACTCAGAGGGGGACAAAGCTAGCGATTTACTTGCCTGGCTCGTGCAACCTCCAAAAAAACAAACTGTAATAGTCGAAGTCAAAAACTCACAGGGCACACACGTTTACACCCAAAAAGACATTAACTCTGTCTTCCAAGAGTACTATGCACTCTTATATGCCCCCGCCACTATAACACTGACCCCCGCCCAGTTACGTGAATTAGAGTCCCTCACCACCCCCAACCTGTCAACAGCAGACAATTCGGCTCTAGCGACGCCTATATCGATCGTGGAAATAAAAACAGCAATCCAAAGCATGGCCAGGGGTAAAGTACTAGGAGCGGATGGGCTTCCACTAGAATTCTACCACCAGTTTCAAGACCTACTAGCCCCCCACCTCTGCACATTGTATGCAGAAGCGTGGAATAGTAACTCCCTCCCACAATCCACCAACACTGCTATTATGATACCCCTGCTAAAACCAGATAGACCCGCCACAGATGTCCGCTCTTATCGCCCCCATCAATGCTCAACATGATTATAAAATTTTAAGCCGGATTTTAGCTGATAGATTACTCCCCCATATGCCATCATTGATTCACCAAGACCGATCGGGTTTCATACCCAATCGTAGCACATCCCAAAACATTAGACGCCTCATATCAATACTCCACTCTTTGCCCCCGAACTTACCACAAGCAGCGATCATCTCGGTAGATATTGAGAAGGCATTTGACAGCTTAAGATGGGACTATCGGGAACAAGCTATGCTAAAGTTGGGGCTGGGCAGAGGATTTGTAAGGTGGACCAAACTATTATATACTAACCCTACTGCTAGAGTAAAAACTGGCAACTACATTTCCCCTTCGTTTCAGATTGGCAGGGGCACAAGACAAGGATGTCCATTATCCCCCCTTCTTTTCGCAATCGCAATAGAGCCCCTAGCGCATATGGCAAGAACAGGCCTCTATTATAGGGGCATCCCAATAAATAATTGGACCCACCACATTGCATTATACGCAGATGACATGTTGCTCTTCCAGATTTACCTGGGGCCATGGGAATGATGGATAGTTACGGTACTGCCTCCGGACTTCGGATTAATTGGAGAAAGTCCACCATTTTCCCACTGCACAAAGAGACCCCGGAGCCAAATGACACAAGAGGCCTCCCTTGGTCACCTAACACATTCAAATACTTAGGAGTAAAAATTTACCACTCAGTAAATGACCTACTAGAAGGAAACATACAAGGAGCACTCAGAGGGATCAGAGCCAGAATGCGCTTTTGGGAAACATTACCACTAACAGTCACAGGCAGAGTAGCTCTTCTCAAAATGATAGTGCTGCCCAGACTGCTGTACTATTTCTCAACTATCCACCTCATAATCCCGAAAGCAATACTCAAAGAGATAGAGTCCATGTCTACAAACTTCATCTGGGGTCCGAGTAGACATAGAATGGCACTAAGAACACTCCAGAGACCTACAGCTGAGGGTGGCCTAGCCGCCCCAGATATGGAGTTATACTACTAGGCAGGACAACTTCAATGGGTCGCAAAATTATTATGCAGCCCTCCAATTGAGGCTGAACTACACCTTCCCTTAAACTGCCCCATAGACAGGATACTGGGCATACTACTGAACCCCCTAAAAACCAAACAGCTGCTCCTGATAGAATGGGAGTCTGCTAGACACTGTTGGTCCCAACATCTGAAACGCTCCCGCATTAATACGCCTTACACCCCGGAGGCCCCACTGTCCTGCATGATCCATATCTCAGGGAAGCAAAGTATTTCAGGCCTCAATAAACTGATTTCGCATAATATTATGAAACTAGGAGACCTATACGGCGGAGGGAAACTCCTCACATACACTGAGCTACAAACACAATATAACCTCCCCCTCGGTTTATTCATTACCCACAACGCCATCATTAAAATCGCTCAAAAAACCTGGAGAACTGGAACCCTTGAACCCCCCCACTCATAATAGCAGCAATACCATTTGCTCCATTGGGGATCTAAAAGGGGTAGTATCCAGAATTTACAAAGTGCTACAAGCCAGCACATGCCTACCCCTCGAAAAACTTAAAGACAAATGGCAATCGGACTTAAATATCGCTTGGGATGAAAAGCAATGGGATCAGATCGTCTCTCGTATCTATCCAGTTTCCAGAAATGTCAGGTTCAAATTAATAAACCTATACCTTTTTCACAGAGCTTACATGACCCCACACATGATCTCCAAAATCTACAGAACAAACTCCTCAAGCTGTCCCAGATGCACGGAGCCCGCAGCCAACCTTATACATATGCTCTGGAGCTTCCCCCAACTTAACACATTCTGGGAAGAGGCCTTTGCTAAAACATCAGCCTGCACTGATAGATTATTAATTAAATCCCCGGCAGTTGCGCTACTGGGGACTTTCCACGCCCGATAGCTCTTAAAATCTCCAACAAATTTATAGACCTTGCTCTAATCCTAGCAAGAAGGGAAATAACCACAAACTGGAAATCACCAACGGGCCCACAAATATCCAGATGGCAAAACTCTTTAGTGAAGTGGGCAGAAGCAGAAGGAACGTCACTGCTTCGCGAGGCAATACGCGAACTCCGACCAAGGGATGATGCATCCCAATGGGAATTAATCCTGGAAAAACTAAAATCACCAAATGCATTCTCCGAAGAAGCAAACAGAACCACTACGGACTCTGATACAGACTCCAACGCAACACAGGAAACCTAAGGGCTCTGCGAGCGAGGACAGAAACAATTAACAATTGAGACCTGCCAAATGTGAATAATTTTTATATAATTTGTAGCATGAGGGGAAGGAGGGGGGAACAGTTAATTTAAGCACCGTTACGATAATGTTGTTGTTATTGTTTTATTCAAAAATTGGAATAAAATCTTTAAAAAAAAACAAAAAACTTCCTACACGTTACATATTCCATTTCTATAAATGTTAAGTAACAATGGTGCAAGAAAACACTCCTGTCTTACTCCTGTGTGTATATCGAATTATTTTGTACATTCCACCCTACTTCCATACTTTACCATTGCTTTGTTGCCATTATACAGATCCATCAGAATTATCTGGTGCTTATTAGGTAAACCTTGTTCCTCAAAGACACTCCATAGATTCAGCCTTTTGACACAGTTGTAGGAGGCTGGCCTGGCTTATAGTGGGTACCTGAGGGTACTTACACCTTGTGCCAGGTCCAGTTATCCCTTATTAGTAGATTAGTAGTGTTCTAGCAGCTTAGGTTGATAGAGGTAGCTATAGCAGAGCAGCTTCGGCTGAACTAGAAGACATGCAAAGCTCCTACTATACCACTTATATCATATAGCACTATAAGAAACACAATACTCAAAGTTACTAAAAATAAAGGTACTTTATTTTAGTAACAATGTGCAAAAAATATCTCAGAGGATATACTCCCTTAGGAGGTAAGTAAAATACACAAAATATACACGTAAACCACAATCAGGTAAGTAAACAGTTAGAAAAGTAGTGCAAACACTGTAGAATGCAATAGGATGCAATAGGCCTAGGGGCAACACAGACCATATACTCTAAAAGTGGAATGCGAACCACGAATGGAGCCCAGGCCTAGTGTAGTGTATAGAGGGTCGCTGTGAGTGTAAGAAAACACCAAGGGTGTCCAAGATACCCCAGCCCAAGACCCTGAAAAGTAGGAGTAAAGTTTCCCTACTTCCCCAGAAACACACTAAAGTCGTAATAGGAGATTCTGCAAAGGCAACAACTGACTGCAAAGCACTTAAGACGGATTCCTGGACCTGAGGACCTGTAAAGGAGGGGGACCAAGTCCAAGAGTCACGCTAGTGTCCAGGGGGGACAGGAGGCCACTTAACCCCCGGATGAAGGTGCAAAAGGGCTGCCTCCAGGTGGAAGAAGCTGAAGATTCTGCAACAACGGCAGATGCCACTAACTTCTACTTTGCACAGAAGATGTCCCACTGTGTGCTGGAGGATACAGAAATGTTTCCATGCAGAAAGACAGCAAACAAGCCTTGCTAGCTGCAAGAGTCACAGTTGAAGAAAATGGGTGCTGCCTGGGCCCAGGAAGGACCAGGAGGTCGCCCCTTGGAGGAGGAGGCAGAGGGGGCACTCAGCAACACAGAGATCCCATGCAGAAGCAGGAAGTACCCGCAGAAGCACTTGAACAGGCGTTCAAGAAATCTGAGCACAGCGGTCGTCTCAACACTGCAAAAGAGGGTCCCACTAAGTCAGTGGTCAACTCAGTGAGTTGAGCAATGCAAGATGGAGTGCTGGGGACCTGGGCTATACTGTGCACGAAGGATTCCTTGCAAAAGTGCACAGAAGCCCTGGCAGCTGCAGATCACTCAGTACACAGGATTACTGTATGGTGTGGGGAGGCAAGGACTTGCCTCCACCAAATTTGGACAGACAGACCACTGGACTGTCGGGGTCACTTGGATCCAGCTCTTGTGTTCCAGGGACCATGCTCGTCAAGATGAGGGGGGACCCATAGGACCAGTGATGCAGAAGTTTGGTGCCTGCGTTAGCAGGTGGAAGTTCCTTCGACTCATGGGAGATTTCTTCTTGGCTTCCAGTGCAGGGTGATGGCAGACAGCCTTCAGAACATGCACCACCAGGAAACAGTTGAGAAAACCGGCAGGATTAGGCGCTACAATGTTGCTGGTAGTTGTTGTGCTACTTTGTTGCAGTTTTGAAGGTGTCCTGGAGCAGTCAGCAGTCGATCCTCGGCAGAAGTTGAAGAGAGAGATGCAGAGGAATTCTGGTGAGCTCTTGCATTCGTTATCTGAAGAGAAACCCACAGGAGAGTCCCTAAATAGCCCTCAGAGGAGGATTGGCCACCTAACCAGGTAAGCACCTATAAGGAGGGGTCTCTGACGTCACCTGCTTGCACTGGCCACTCTGAGGTCTCCATTGTGCCCTCACACCTCTGCATTCAAGATGGCAGAGGTCTGGGACACACTGGAGGAGCTCTGGGCACCACTCCTGGAGTGGTGATGGACAGGGTAGTGGTCACTCCCCTTTCCTTTGTCCAGTTTTGTGCCAGAGCAGGGGTTGGGGGATCCCTGAACCGGTGTAGACTGGCTTATGCAAGGAGGGCACCATCTGTGCCCTTCAAAGCATTTCCAGAGGCTGGGGGAGGCTACTCCTCCCCAGCCCTTAACACCTATTTCCAAAGGGAGAGGGTGTAACACCCTCTCTCAGAGGAAATCCTTTGTTCTGCCTTCCTGGGACTGGGCTGGCCAGACCCCAGGAGGGCAGAAGCCTGTCTGTGGGTTGGCAGCAGCGGTAGCTGCAGTGAAAACGCCAGAGAGCTAGTTTGGCAGTACCTGGGGTCCATGCTGGAGCCCCGGGGATGCATGGAATTGGCACCCCAATACCAGATTTGGCATGGGGGGGACAATTCCATGATCTTAGATATGTTACATGGCCATGTTCGGAGTTACCATTGTGAAGCTACATATAGGTATTAACCTATATGTAGTGCACACGTGTAATGGTGTCCCCGCACTCACAAGGTCCGGGGAAATTGCCCTGAACAATACGGGGGCACCTTAGCTAGTGCCAGGGTGCCCTCACACTTAGTAACTTTGCACCTAACCTTCATCAAGTGAGGGTTAGACATATAGGTGACTTATAAATTACTTACGTGCAGTGTAAAATGGCTGTGAAATAATGTGGATGTTATTTCACTCAGGCTGCAGTGGCAGTCCTGTGTAAGAATTGTCTGAGCTCCCTATGGGTGGCAAAAGAAATGCTGCAGCCCATAGGGATCTCCTGCAACCCCAGTACCCTGGCTACCTAGATACCATATACTAGGGAATTATAAGGGTGTTCCAGTGTGCCAATCAGAATTGGTAAAAATGGTCACTAGCCTACAGTGACAATTATAAAAGCAGAGGGAGCATAAGCACTGAGATTCTGGTTAGCAGAGTCTCAGTGACACAGTTAGGCACCACACAGGGAACACATTTAGGCCACAAACTATGAGCAGTGGGGTCCTGGCTAGCAGAATCCCAATGAGACAGGCAAAAACAAACTGACACACCAGTAAAAAATGGGGGTAACATGCCAGGCAAGATGTTACTTTCCTACTACAGTCAAAAGCAGTTTTCAGGTCAATGAAGACCATGCATAATGCAGAATTCAGTAGGCCCACATACTTTAGGCATCATAGATGCAGCGTCATCACTTGGTCTATTGTGCTTTGCCCTTTGCAGAAGCTAACCCGGAGATGTGATGTAATATGATATGTTTATTGTCCATCCAATCCTCCAAGCGCTGCAGCTTCAGTTTCCCAAAGATTTTTCCCATACCATCCAAGACTGAGTATAGACGATAGTTAATCCTTTTTTATGGATTGGGACAATAATGGAAGTCTTCCCCGAGTCACACTTTGGTTAACATCTTGAAGGTGCTAGGCCCAAGAACTTTGTGGTCAACTGGTTCCGGTTGCACAATACTGAAACTGGGCAACCCCTTTGTTCCACCAACTTCAAGCAGATTAGCATAAATGAATTCCAGCAAATGTGTGTATTGTTTATTTCTTTTCCCATTGAGGAACACCTAGAATACTTTTTCATATTTAGAGGCCCCCTCCCTATGAAAAAGTGTACAGACCAGCAAAAGATGATGTCTTGGAGTGAAATTAAATTACTGATAAATTATTTTCAAGAAAACGTATGTGTACAGAGCTTCAATACATATGTCAGTGGGTGTGTAAGAAAATGAAAAAATAGGATTTTTTCTTTTAATTGTATCATTTTTTTCTGTCTTTTTCAGTCTCAAACCAAAATAGTTTTATTGAACATCGACATAAGGTTATCATCCAAAGTCAATATAAAGTTGACTTAATGTTGCCACGCTAATTGAAGAAAAACAACGTTCTCGGACAATCTAATAGTAGAGGGATCGAAAAAGGGCTATTGAAGATAATTCTAGGAATCTATTGGCAGGCAAAGGGAATCTCTGAACTTTGTAGAAACAGCCACTGTTTTAAAGAAGAGTGATGACCACGATGCTGTATTCCTCCTTCTAGCGACATGAGAGAGACAGTCACACAGACACAAGGCAACTAAACATTACATTAAATACAAACTGACTAAAAAAGCACACGAAGAGGTGGTTGGTAGTATACATAGATTAATCCAAATTGCTATTTGTTGGACAAAAATGCCTGCAATATTTCTGAGAGATATTTGGAATTCTTCACAGTATCTAAAAATGACCTTTCATACTTTATCTTCCATTATTCCACAATTAAATGGCATATGGCACACTGCAGAGCCCCTGATGACGGTCTTTGCAGCTCTAGGTCTTTGCTAAATCTTAGGTTGGGAACACTGATATAGGTGGTGGCTTGAACTGGATTTTGCTGGGAAGCAAGTCCAGGGACAAGACCACGAAGGAGGTAACAAGCTCATGTTCATGGATTTTTTGTTGCCTCATGAATAAGCAAGAGTTGCAGTGGGTAAGGTAGGAAATTTGAGTTTGGTAGTTTTTAATTTGATCTGTGTGCCTTAGACAGACCAGAGTTAGTGAGCGGCGGGGGCTGTGGCATGCCTTCTACAAATAATTTAACTTTTTAAATGGGTACACCATGATAGATGGGGCATTTACCACTGTGGCCTTTAAGACGAGTGGCCCCATAATCCCAATAGGCCAATAACGGGAGTTACTATCCCCATGGGAATTAGGTTTTATGGGAACACCACCACTCTGTGGTGTTTCTTCCGCAAGTATGCAAAGACTCCAAGTGAAATACTGGGGAAAAAACGCAAAAATGAGCAAGCTAAGTCCGATATTCCCAAAAACTCATGATTCTCTTCCTTTTTCCATGACTAGAGATACAGAGACCTCCAGTAATGGTAATTCCAGGTCGGGTGAAAAAAGGGAATTATTATGGGCCATTTGTACTGAGGGTGTTTATGGCTCATGCAGTAAGTATGCTATAGACAAGCATCCTCCTACCTCTTCATCCTATTGGACAACCAGAAGTCTAAAGACAAATAATGATACACGTTCAAGGTTCTTCCCTCTGAACCTTGCTACACTACCTCTCTTCCTCGTGCAGACTTTTCCTGATTCAAGAAAACTCTGAAAACAAATGTTTCAACAGGACCTTAACCTACATCAAAGCTGATTGTTCCTTGAAGCAGCAGACCCACTGCCGTAGGAGCATTTTGTGATGGAGTGATATTCCCTCCTCTAACATCCTGCAACTGTCCTTTTCTCTGTCTGTTGCAAAGCAGCCCTGGGCTGCATCAGAATCATTTAAAAAATACATTAAAATAAAACGAGTTCTTAGGGCGGTGCCTGGATCTTAAAAGTAGTCATATATCGCTTGGATAGCACTAAACACTAAGCCACATCCTAAATTTATAAACTTGTCACAGCACACCTTACTGTAATTTTTTTAATCGGTCACGATACAGAGATTCAGAATCTACATTCAGTCATTTTCGACCAGGATGTGCATTGACATAAACTCAATAACTAAGCAATTGCACAAGACACATAGAATTAATAAACAGGTATTACAATAGGTAAGTAACATTATAGAAAAATTATTCAACTGAAGTGTTGTTATACCCCAAAATACTGTGCCTGATTGAATAACAGTCTTCCTGTTATCGATAAAGTTACATTTTTGACAAACCAACCAAAATGATCCTAAATCTATCCTTCTTCAAAGGCTAACTTGCCCCAAATGTACCTTGAACAGATAAAAAGTGTGCTGTGTACTTCTTAAATTGCTCCAGGTTACAGCTCCTGGGCCTGTTCCATTGCCAGCAGGTGTCCCCATTGGCTAGCACTATGCATGTGTGTTTTAAGCTTGGCTCCACCTGATGCTTTGAACCTTGTGCCCTTTATTGTTCCCCAGGGCTTCAGGAGCACCATTTCTTGTAGCCTTTTCAGACCTGCCAACTTGAGAACAAAATTGACTGTGTGAGGGGGCTGTGATATGGAGGGGGCAGGGCTTTATGACAGAACGTCCTGAGGGGGCCTCCTGCCCCCGTTCCCTGCCCCCATCAACCTCCTCCTTACGCCACAAAAAACGAGAACACAGTTGTTGAGGCTGCTGGTGATGTCCTGAGATGTTTTCACACCCCTTGATGGACATTGCCTGCTTGCAGTCTCAAAAGACGAGCTGGAAATCTTCTCTCTGGACTGGTTTCTAGCTTGCCTTGCCTGTCACTGTGTGATTATGGCTCCTTATCGGGTGACCTTTTGAAGGCAGCCAAAATCATGTGACACAAAGTGGCCTATCCATTAGCCCCTTACGCACACCCAATATGTGCTGCATCCTGAGTCTGTTGTTTGGGTTAGTGCACCCCCCCTCGATGCTGTCTGCCAGCGGCTAGCCTAGGCCATTGTTACAGCACTGCCACTACAAATATTAACAGCCACAGACCATTGTCTCTTCCTCTGGCTCCCACAAGTTCTTTCTTCCATGAGAGGACAAGCTCTTGACCATGCACAGAATAAAGCCCTGATTTCGACTTTGGCAGATGGAAAATCCCGTCCACCAAAGTCCTGCGGTCAGGTCACCTCCAGTGCAGTGACCTTCCCACAGCCCCTGTTATGAGTTTCCCGCTGGCCCAGTGGGAAACAGCCCACAACATTGACACCAGCTTGTAATCGAGTGCGTTGTGGTGCGTAGGGTGCAACAGCACCAGTCACCTTTTCACTGTCCACTAAGCAGCGATGGGGCTGTCCATGGAAGCCCCTGCACTGCCCATGCCAAGTGCACTGCCCATGCCATGTAAAAACTGGTGGAGAGGGGGTTGTAATACCCAGTGCAGCACTGCACGCAGTGCTGCCCTGGCGGATTAGGACCGCCAGCACCACCAGTACCACCAGTGGAGGGAAACTGGTGGTGTTGCCGAACTGCCACAGTCATAATGTGGCGGTCTGACAGACCACCACCGCAAGTCTGGCGGTCCTCGTAATGAGGGTCTAAGTATGTTACTTACTTCATTTAAGCAAAAGGTATAAGTTTTCTGTGCCGTAATTAGTACATTTCTTCTGCACGTGTGGAGGCATTCTCTAGTACCATTATAGGGAGACAGTATAGAAATGTAGTGAAGAAGGAGAGGGGAAGCAACAAAGGCTTAATGGGGGACCCTGCCTCTCATCTTCAACAGGATGCATTGTTGGCACATTCTTTGTAAGAAAGTGTGTGTGTGACCCAAGAGACACTTGTCTTTCTGAGTGGAGCCCAGGGCTTCAAAACCTGCACATGAGAGCATTCACTTATGGGCCCCACGGAGGTGCTTAAAGCAATAATACCAGCCACAACACGCATTGGCAAAACCACTAGGCATCATCTTTTGTACCTATTGCCTTTGCCATTGATGTTTGTGAATGGTGGGTGTTTTTGATGGAGGGGTAAGCATACAAGGGATGGAGCAACATATATATTGCAGGGAGTTGTGGTGGAAGCATGCGAGGGCAAGAGAAACCAGGACTGGGAAGAGGCTTGGAAAGCACACAGGGGAAGAACAACACAGAGCAGAAAGTAGAGTGAATTGCAGGGGAACATGCAACGGAGGGAACAACATGGAGTGTGGGGGTACGGAAGCCCATAATGAAGAGAGCAATCTGGAGTGTGGGGGGTTTGTGGAGGGAGAGGCACATGAAGGAGCAACACAAGGAGTTGGAAGCACATGTGGGAGAGCAACGCAGAGTGTGGAGGGGTAGGGCATTTGCAGAGTGGGAAGCATATGAGGAAGAGAGCAACATGGTGCATAGGGCAGATATTTGGGGGATAATTACCAGAAGGTGAGAGTTTGAAAACACATGCACTCATGGAGTACTTAGCCAAAAAGGATCTCCCTAAAGTGAGAAGTGGAAGGATGGAAGTCAGCCAATCCAAAGGAAGAGATAGAGGCTCTGGGATGGCTAAACACAGGACGAGGAAGACAATAAAGCCAAACATTGGTAAGAAATTGGCAGGCGGTAAGCCCACAGTAAGTACTTGGTAAGCACACAATTGTTCTTCCACAACAAGACAGCATATGAAGTCTGGTAAGTGAGGCCTAAAATCTGTTACCCCATGCTACTTCCCATTATCAGGTGAAATTCAGGTTTAAAAACAGACCCAGCACTGTGGGCCACATTCTGATTCATGATTGGTGTTACAGCGATGTATAAAAAGGAATAACTTGTTGTAAGTAATTGAGGACATTGTGCATGCCTCTCCCTAGATTGCCTTTTTGCTGAGTCTTTATCCATTATTGGTTATTTTAATTTACAGCTCTGTTGCGACGTGTTAAGTGGATGGCCTAGACCAGTGGTTCTTAACCGTTTGAGATCTGTGGACCCCAATTTTATTATTACTGGAACCCGGAGAGCCCCACTGAATCATTATTGGAATCAAGGGACCCCCACTGATTTATGAGTCATTACTGGAAGCCAGGGACTCCGGTCTAAACATTGTCTATGATTTGAACCGCAAAGCAATACACCAAAAATACAGAAACAAACATTCATCAAATGTACACACAAAAGATAACATTTTATTTAATTTGCAAGCAAATCCAAACCAAAAAAAACTTTTAGTCGGAGGTTTGGAGCTTTTCTAAATTCAATTGAAGCCACACATCATCCATACTATATTCTGTTTGATGCATCTACAGTGACTGCTACCACAAATCAATCTGAGAATACTAATTTAAGTTTTAGCCTCCAGTTTCAAATTCCTTGGCATTTACAGTACATTTTAAAATGTTCAATTTTACATTTAGCCACTTTATTTATGTACACTTTATTAATCTGTTAATATCATTTAATTTTCGAAGCAGTCACAGACCCACTGAGAAGGCTTTGCGGACCCCCAGGGTCCAGACCACAGGTTGGGAATTGCTGGCCTAGATTATCTTTTCTGAATATGCATTTGTTCACATACCCCTATTTTAAGTGTGCTCCATGAGCAGCCTTCCACCACAGAGGCACAGAGCCATCCTCAGCTCGGCATATGCCGTCTGCAGTCTTTGCTCTTAATGAGAGTGAATTTTTACAAATTCTGTTTGGCTAATGATCAGTTCGAGTCTGAAATGAGGTGTCAAACCATCTGTCCGCACTGGCTGAGCAAGGAATGTGGAACGAAGTGTGCGAGTCTTGTCAGACGATAGGAGGGGTCTTTTGCGGAGCGGTTGTCTGAGTCATACAAACCTCAAGCATGCCCTGTGCGACGCCTCATTTAAATTATATTTTATGTTGCAGGTTAAGATGACTATTGATAATGGTACATTTTGTGTCTTGCCCACCACCACCGCAATTGGAAAACAAGACAAAAAAATCCAGCTTTTTTTTGCGGTTTTATATAGCGCAAACACGGCCCGAAGGTATTGGAGCGCTTCACATGAGCACCAGTTATGTTACACAAGGACAAGCTTAATCACCACTTAAATAATTATATGGTTGGCCAGCTTCTTCATGACTAACACTTGGAGACAGAAATCTGCTGTAAGGACTGTTGCAAAAATTCCAGCACACTGCCCCTCTTCACCTAAAACAAACAATTGAGGCGTAAGTACAAAAAGCCTTTCTGCATAAAATCCGTGTACGTCCATTTTATGGAATAACAGGTACTCCACTTTCAGAAACTGAACATGTGGTATTAGAGGTAATTCCCCATCGAACTAGTGGTCTTTTAGGATTAATAGTGGTATACAGTTGGATATAAGACAATAGAATTACAAGTTAATGGTCTTCAAACAACCGAAATAGCCATGCAAATTTAGACTACCTATAACCAGGTGCAAAAAAATCAGTGATGGAAAAGGATAAGCAAAACTCTTGACCAAAACGCATCCAAACTAAACACAATAAAACTCTCAATGAGTAATATAACCAAGAGAACAAATAAAGTGACAATTTATTGCGGGGAATGAGCCATAAGTCCATGATCACTCAAAAAAACAAAAGCACTTGTGCATCAATGAGAGATCAAAACTCTGTGGGTTGCTCAAATGAAACCCGGTTCTTGAAGCAAATGGGCCAATTTGCCATTGGGAGAGGGACGGAGACTGTTCTTCTCCCAAACATTCTGAGCACAACTGGGACAAATAATGTGTTTTACTTCAGAGTTTTCCAATGTGGTTGGCTTGAAAGCCACAGGTTTCACAGGCAAATCTACATATACATGCAGTATAAATGATCAACTGTTTGACTAGAGTATGCCTCTGACAAGACATCAACGTGCTCCCGAAAGTTTCAATCGGAGGTTTTAACATAATGTGACCTGTGAATACAATCAAAATGCATATCATTTACAAGCACATGACAAGGAGATGGCCTTTGCAGACACCCGGTGTGGGTGGTCATACTTTTCTACTAACAGATCATAAAACTGAATATCTTTTTTAAATGATGCCTACCATTGTCCAATTCTAATTCATACATGTTGAATGAAGACTGACTCTAATTTATGTAACAAAATATTGTAATAAAGACTCAATCCTTATGTTATCCCGACATAACTGGTGCTTGTATTCCTTGTTGTGGCTTGTTCTGTGTGTGAGAAATTGGGTTGTTGGTTGAGGGGGTGTAGGCTTTCTCAAGCAACAGCCATAATTTCTCATTTGGGTGAACCATAAAAGTCACTGAATTAACCTGTGCTTAACCATCTGGTACCTTGGCACTAAAGCAGTCAGGCTTAACTTAGAAGCAATGTGTAAAGTATTTATGCAGCACACAAACAGTAACTAAGTGAAAATACAACACAAGATAAATCCCATACCGATTTAAAATAAATAGGGTAAAATGTTATAAATCACAAGTTCAGGCTGACTGCGATGGAGAGCAGGTTGGGCACAGGACCAACTTTGTCCCATTGAGGATTGTATCTTATGTTCTTGGTGCACGGTCTTTGCAGCTTTGCTTTGTGGGGCTTCATGTCATCCGGCATTGGTTTCTGTGAATTGGTGAGGCAAGATATTGAGTCGGTGTGCATTGTTTGATGAAGCTGGCAACTGTATGGTGAGGCTTTGCATCGCTCTACATCGATTCCAATGAGGCTGGCAGCTGTACAACGATGCTTCTTGTCACTCTGCGTCAGTTACGATGAAGCTTTCAGTTTTGGGGCAAGTCTTTGTCACGCTTTGCATTGGATTTGGTGGAACCATCAGCTAGGCCTGGAGGAGCTCTCTTTGCTACCAGCCAAGGGCTGAGGCCCTGGAAAGGCACCACTTGGGGATCAGGAATCCACTCTAGCAGAGGCCAGCGGGGCTCAGCAGGTCCAGTGCAGCAGGCCAGCTTCTTGGGGGACTCTGGCAAGGACTGGTGGCAAGGAAGACAAAGTAGGCAGCATACTGGGTACAGAGCTGCCCAAGATCACACAGACAGAGACAAAGGAAAACGAGGATACGAAGGGAAAGCTCTATACAAGGGACTAGAATACTCAAGGTTCAGAAAGGACAGGCATTCAAGGGGCAATGTGGCATTCAGACTAGCTAACTCCCAAGGTGAACATGCAAGACATATGTATAACAACATTAACAGTAAAGGGAATGTGGCATAAAGCACTCAGGAGCTCCAAGGAGGAGTGCTAGACAGGAAATAAGGGAAAACAAAGGGCACACTTAGCAGAAAGCAAGTAACAAACAAACGGAAGCTAGTAGCAAGACAACAGGAAGATATCAAACTAGGAACTGGAACAAAGGAAATGGGGAAAAAAAAGTAATGACTGGGAAGAGGTAAATACAGAAGTAGAACCTTCAAGTGAGCCCTAGAAGTGCTGATTCAGGAACCAAGAAAGCAAGGTAGCACTGCAGGCAGTGCTAGTTCAACGTATAAGGAAAAGCTAAGGCTCAGGAGTCAATGTAGCACTGCAGAGTGCTAGTTCAGGAACAAGGATTTGATAAGGCTCAGGAGTCAAGGTAGCACTGCAGATAGTGCTAGTTCAAGGAACAAAGAACAGCTAAGGCCCAGGAACAAGGAATAACTTTGACTCAGGAACTCAAGGAAAATAAGAATAGCAAAGGCTCAGGAAACCAGGGTTGGTACCACAGGAACACAGCTACAGTGACCGCCGCTGAACTGAAGTGAGCTGGGGCTTGAAATAGCTCACAGTAATCACATGCATCAGGTGTGAGCAGGCAACTTCCAGCCACAGGTGTGCTGAATTCCTCCACCCATCCTTGGCCTGCATGGGTGGAGACGAAGCAGTGAGCAGAGGATTATAGATATTGGAGTCCCAAGCATGAGCAGACTGGCTTCCACAAAACCCGGCATGGATTGGGAATGGATGGCAATTTTCAATTAGCCTCCAACGGTCTGGAAGTCAGAATATGCATGCAGGGGAAGGTATGGAAGTGTATTAGAGCACTGGAAAGTCCCGCAATTCAGCCCCCTGCTAGTGGGCACGAGAGTGCAGGGAGCGAATCGTGACACAGCCAGGTAGATGCAGAAAGGCATCTGGAGTTTGTTGGGTCCCTGTAGCTCAGAACAAGAGGCCAGTCAGCTGACCCTTGGAAGTATTCAGCTTGGGATGAAGAGAGCAGGTTCAGTCTCCCTTCTCAGAAAGCAAGGCAGGCCTCAAGCGGTAGGGCAGCAGAGTGCCCTTCTTCTGTAGTTCTACAGGTCCAAGTGTGAACTGAAGAGTAGGTCTGTTGGTCAAATTTTATAGCAGGTACCTCCTTTGAAATGGGAGATGCTTCTGAAGGTTTCCCCCTACAGAGGTGTCTGGAATTTCCTGCATTCCTGCCCTACTCTCTGTCTGTCTGGGACCACAGTAGGCTGGTGTGAAGTCCTTTGCGTGTGAGCTGGATCAGTGCCTTTGAAGTGCAAGTGTGGTAGGTGGCAGATTCTCCTCCCATCCTGCCAGAGATGCAAATCTTGCTACCACCCACACTCTCTATTGTGATACTGCCTGGGAGGAATACATAAAGGGTCAACTGGTGACTGTACCTAGTCATGTGACCCAGGAACAGGCAGCATGCAACAAACTGTTAGGACAAAAAATGCCAACTTTCTAAAAGTGGCATTTTCATTATTGTGACTTAAAATCCGACTTTACCATTAAATAGGGTTTTAAATTACAATTCCTAAGACTCCTAACATGACTTTCCTACCTCCTACCAATCTAGTCATCACTTATTAAATGTAATAAAGTTACCCAATATTTATCCAATAGGAGAGTAGTGAAAACCAAAGGTAAGAGCTTTTCATTACCAGGACATGTAAAACTTAAAAGTACATGTCCAACATTTTAAATACACTGCACCATGCCCTAAGGCTGTTTAAGGCCTTCCTTAGGGGTGACTTATATGTATTAAAAAGGAAGGTTTAGGCCTGGCAAACGGTTTATTTTGCCAGTTCAAAATGGCAGTGCAATAGCAAGCCTGGGCCATGTTTTACGTAAGTGAGCAGCACAATCAGTGTGGCAGCCCCACTAGTTGCATTTCATTTACAGGGCCTGGGTACATGTAGTATCACTTTACAAGGAACTTATAAGGAAATTAAACATGCTAATTAGATGTAAGCCAATTTTACCATGTTTAAAGTAGAGAGCACAAGCACATTAGCAGTGGTAAAGTGTGCAGAGTCCTAAAGCCAACAAAAAAAGCGTTCCTAAAACAGGAGGGGTGACCCTGCAGAGAGGGCCAGGTTCAACACTGTGGTTTTGATAAATGCATCTAGTCTTATTTTCATAGATTGCAATAGTGAGAACTGGCGCCAAACATAAATACAGGTAAACAAAACTTCCTCTACTCTGAACCTTTTCCCCACAAATACTCTCACTCTAACTTTCAATGCACGTGCCTTGTCTAATAATCTTTTTATTTGCATGCTCATGTACCCATTCCTCATGCTTTCAAATAACAGCTACCATACAGTTTCTCAAGAAACCCGCAGCTAACCACCGCTCCCCCTTAAACATCCAGATTTCTTTTTTCTCCAAAGTATTCAGTGCCTGTGTTTTTTTATTAAAAAAATTCACATTCTCACCATCCACCTTTCCTTAGATGCCCTTAATAAACATTTCCAGTCTGGCTTTTGCAAAACTGCACTTCACCAAGATTGAATCAATATATATCTTCTACTTAGTCAGTAGTTAGTATGTAGACAATTTGAATGACTGTATATACATATCTTTTCGCTAGGTTACACAGACTGAATCAATTGGAAGCAAACCAACATCTAATTTTAGGAAGAGCAACATTGGCCAATATTTACCACTACATATATAGATCTCCTGATCCAGCTCACCTTAATGAGTCTATTATTCTCTAGTAGGGGTTGAAACATATTTCCTTTAGCTAAAACTGTCCTGAGGATGGTGTCTGGTACTGCTGACATTAGAGACTGATATGTCAACGTTTTTTCCACTTCTTCTCTGTAAATTGATCCTTGGATCTATGTCCATGAATCATCTGCTCTACACATACTGATTGCACAAACAAAGAGTGAACTAATCATAATTAGGTCTAGAGTTAAAACATATTCTTCAATTCATTTTGAACAAACATGAATAATGAATTATGGTTTAGCTGTGTACCCCAGGTATTGTTTTCAATCGCTACTTGCATTAAAAAAATCTTTATATAAAAATTTACATCGCACACCTGCTCTTTTCACCTGGTTATTTAAGGATATGCTCCTATCCACTTTGATGATTGTTCTAATCTTATTTATTTTTTTCATATGTTTCAATTACAGTTTTACCATTTGGGACATTAGAGACATTTATAAAGTCTCAAATCTTATTGTGAATGATAACCATTTACTGTTACACTATTGGATACCCAAGCTCACAAGAGGTTATTGGGTTGCCCTTTTCCTTTTGGATTGCATCCTGTTTGGTGCCACTCAATCACAGCCCTGCTTCCCCCACCAAAAGGTTTCTTCCATCCAAGTTGCCACAATTCCTCAGTATAAGCTCTATATGCAGTGATACACCAACCACTTGGATGTGCATCTGCCTGTCCATATGGGGGGCCACAGTAGCGTGGAACGTAAGCAATGATGGGTCCACCTGAATGAAAAGCTGCTTATTAACAGCCACCAGTTGACTGACGCAGCAGAAGGTGTTTATAGGGTGAAGCCAGGGCCTTGGGTTAACTTGATGGGCAGCTTCATGGAGAACTCAAGGGGATGTTATTGTACACAGAAACCTAACCAATAGATATATGGCAAGCATCACATCCCGGGGAGAGGAAGAAATGCCTACATGGGGAAAGAGAGATGAGCGGATGATGAGCCAACTGGTATAAATGAATGGTTAGAAAGTGATTTGTTGTCTTTGCCCTCCTCACAGCAAACAAATGAGGCTGCTCTAGAGGCATTTCTTGACAGGACCTGTTTGACCAGAAGACCTAAACTGTAGATATCAAACCTGGCCTCTGTAGAAAGATGGTTCTTAAAGGATATTGGTATTTGGTCTCCGGAATCTGGGTTTATCACCTGAGGGCTGTGTTGGTACTTATCCATGAATAATACAGCAGCAAAGCATGCATAACCCACTCCCACCCTCCATCAAGACATACCTTTGGGAGGAATATGGAAGTATGAAAGACAAGTCAAGGGTTACCAAGCACTGGGTGACACTAGAATATGCAAGCAGCCACTTATCTACCTTGACTAAAGACAATGACTACAAGTACCATCATGCATTTGGGGGAGAAGTGGGGCTGTCTTGCCAGCTATTGTGCAACCACACCAACTTTGATTAATGGCAGCAGTAACCTGCTCATTAGGGGAGCTGGTGATTTGTTTTTGGAGTCTGGAGTTAGCAACTGGGAGCTGCATTGGCACTTATCCACGAATGAGAGTCTTTGCTACATCCTGGAGGAAAGCAACGGTAATTCCTCTGAAAAAGAAACCGGAACGGGCATCACATGATCTGAACAACTTACAGCCTATCCCCTTACTCCCTATTCTGGCTAAGATCCTCGAGAAACATATTAACAATGAGTTAGACAACTTCTTACACAACTCAGGCAGCTTGGACCGGCCTCAACATGGATTTAGAAAGGCCCATAGTACCGAATTTGCACTTATCAGGACTTCAGACACTATTCGCAGGCTGTTGGGTGAGGGGCAGGGAGCAGTTCTAGTCCTACTGGATCTATCTGCTGCATTTGATACCATTGCACCTCAGATCTTGGTATCTCGCCTCCAACAAGCACGGATTAGAGATTCAGTACTTAAAATTTTGGAACCTTTTCTAGGCAACAGACCTATCACAGTGAGCTGGGCCAATTTCCGGGCCCGAGCGTTTTGTCTGCCATGTGGTGTCTCACAGGGATCGGCTCTTAGCCCTACTCTGTTTAATCTCTATGTTGCCCCTTTGGCCAAACTGATCCGCTCGTATGATTTCATGCCTACTTCATACGCTGATGATACTCAATTGATCATCCCTGTTCCTAGAAAAAACTGGGAGGAAATGGCAGACCAGTTCTGCAATTGTATTTGAGAGATTAATTGTTGGATGGGTCAGAATTGGCTAAAGCTTAATAGTGACAAAACAGAAATTCTGCTGTTCGGCTCTTGCAACGAGCTGTGGAACTCTCGATGGTGGCCTTTGGAGTGTGGTGAGCTTCCCACTCCTATTACTGCCACCAGAAATTTGGGAGTCATCTTTGATAACTGTCTCTGTTTCAAGCCTCAAGTGAATTCCATGGTAAAAACAAGTTATTGGATTTTAAAAACTTTGAAAAAAATCCTTCCCTATCTGCAGATGGAGGAGAGAGTTGCGGTCATTCTGGCTTTAGTTATGTCCAGACTTGACTACTGTAACTCTTTTGTTGCTGGATTTGGATAAAACATCACTAAGAAAGCTCCAACTGATTCAAAACAAGCATTTGCAATGCAACGGGTCTCGCGTTTGCTCATGTTAGAGCTGATCGCGTTGTAAACGCCTAACCTGACTTTTCATCTATCGGCAAAAGTGCTTTTATGTACGTAACCCAAAAAAGTGAAATTAACTGTGTAAAGTGCTCGACTTCTGCCAAGCGAAATCGCGCTAGGAAAATAGAGAAAAAGTAGTCCACGATCCGACAGCAAACAGCGAGTCTCGCATGTTTTCTGTACTTGGTCGCTGCGCTCGAGGAGGGCTAACCACCGGAAAAGGCATGACGTGTGCATGCCTTCCACTAATGAAAGCAAGCAGATTGTACTAGGCAAGCCCACGAACCAATGAAACACACTGACGTGACGTCGACAGGGCTCCGAGCCCTTTTCTAGTAACTAAAGCGTCTCGCTGCGATACGCATGCGCAAGCGCATGCAACGCAGGCTCGACCCTAAAAATGCGGCCCACGTGATTCTAGATCTCCCTCGCTCGGCCTCCTCCGGCAATAGCCTGATTATATTTAAAACTTCATGTTTAACGTTTATGTCGGTACATTGAGGCGGAGCTGATTACCTAGCTTCTAGGTTACGCTGGTATAGGCCAAGTCGGCAACTTAGATCAAAAGAAGCTCATCTGATTCAAGCTTGTCGTACCCACAGGGCTAGATGGGGAGATAAGGCGTTTAACGTTGCTGCGGCTAAGCACTGGAATTCGCTTCCTCTTGACATAAGGAAGGAGCACAATTTCCTGATTTTCAGGAGGTTGGTAAAAACCTGTCTCTTTCCTTGATAATGCTCTGTCCTCTTGCTTCCGCCTTCGTTCTGACACTTATTGCTTTCACTCTAGCGCTTCGATGCCAAGGCTGGAATGCACTTTATAAATACTAAATAAAATAAATGATACTATAGCAAGCCATGCCTCCCTGGCTCCTCAAGACATAGGTGGTCATTCCAACCTTGGTGGTAAAAGCCGCTTACCGCTGTCAGAAGACCGCCAACATACCGCCGCGGCCGCGGTAAACCGCCACGGTCATTCTGACCCACAACAGGCAAACCGCCAAAATACAGACATCCACAAACGTCCGCCACACCAAAGGCCAGCGAAAAACTGGCGAAGACCAAACCTTCACCGTCACGCCAACAGAAATACGCCCACACTATCACGACACACGAATCCACGCGGCGGTCTTTGAACCGCGGTATTCCATTGGCGGTACACACCGCTGCGCTCAAAATACACACACACATACAAAATACCACCACATTGGACAATTCGACATACACACACCTGATACACATACACACACCACTCCCACACACCCAATTAAATATAAAACACACACCCACATCACCCACAAACACCCACTTCTACAGAATCGGGACCACGCACTGAGAAAAAGAGAACTGAGCACCCAGACGCGCATTTAACTTTCACCAGCAATATTTCCACGCACTTCTGCACAACACACCAATACACATCACCACACAATCCACCCCACACATCACCCACACCACCCCATGGCACCGCAAAGACACCCCAGGTTCTCCGAGGATGAACTCAGGGTCATGGTGGAGGAAATTGTACGGGTAGAGCCACAGCTCTTCGGGACACAGGTGCAGCACACCACCATTGCCAGGAAGATGGAGCTATGGAGCAGAATAGTCGATAGGGTCAACGCTGTGGGACAGCACCCAAGAAATAGGGACGACATCAGGAAGCGGTGGAACGACCTACGGGGGAAGGTGCGTTCAATGGTATCCAGGCACAACATCGCGGTGCAGCGGACTGGCGGCGGACCCCCACCTCCTCCCCCAGAATTTACAACATGGGAGGAGCAAGTCTTGGCAATCGTGCATCCTGAGGGCCTCGCAGGAGTATCTGGAGGAATGGACTCTGGTAAGTCTCATCTTCACTACTTCTTCCCCCCCACCCCGCCAGCATGCCAACTCATACCCCCACCCTCACCCTCACCCCATCACATCCTGCTCCTTGCAATGTCTCCACATCACAGCCCACCCATCCCAACACCAAGCCCTGCATGCGACCACAAAGCATGGACACCCATCACCAAAGCATGCCCACTGCACATACCCATCCCCCACCAAATCACCATCACAAAAGCCCCCACACGGGAATGCCAGCACTGGGGTACAAGGGCACCCACCCATTACACGCTATGGCACACACAAATGCAATAACCATACTTTTATACCCCTGCAGGACCCGAACGCCACGTCACCGCGCAGGAGGGTCCACAAATGTCCACTCCAACCCCAGAAGAGGCCCACAGTGAGGACAGCACCTCTGTCGACCTGGATCTAGATGACCAGCCCGGCCCATCGGGGACCTCGGGACAGTCGGTTCCCCTCAGACAACCACAGCCCATAGCAGACCGTCCCCCCTCTGGCAACACCAGCACAGCACCCACCCAGCGGGCCCATACCTCAGTCACCAGGACACATCAATCAGCGGTGTGTCCACCACTACAGGGCACCCAGGTTAACCCACCACCCCAACAACAACAGGGAACTGGGGGCAGTGGTAGTGGGCACACGGTCCAGGGGACAGAGGCACGGGGAAACAGGGGAACTGGGAGGGCTGCTGTGCGACAGGGGGGGGACAGGCCAAGGGAACCCACTCTCCACGAGGCCCTCTCCAACATCATGGGAGCATACCACCACTCCCAGGAGACGATGGCGACGGTCCTGGCCAGGTTTCAGGAAATCCAGCTTCTGCAGGAGGAACAGTATTTGGGGTTCAGGGAGGAACTACGAAACATCAGTTCCACCCTGGCCACCATTGTAGGGGCTCTGAATCAGGTAGTCACCACATTGCGGGACACTGTGGCAGGACAAAGGGCCCCTGACACTAGCATGGACCAAGAACTGCCTACCACCTCCGCCGGCGCTAGTGGACAGGAGGCCCCGCTACAGGACCAACAGGCCACCAGCACCCCACCCCCTGCAGAAGGAGAACCACCCCGCAAGCGGGCCCTGAGACCCAGGAAGAAGACAGAGTAAGATGCCAAGACCCCCGCCAGGAAAGGATACCTCCCTGATTGTCATCCCACTGTCCCACATTGACACTCTGTCCATTCTTATACTGCCCATGCTGCACTTTCCACAGGCATTTGGACATTGCACCTGTGAGACTAATAGTCTGGACTCTGCCATGGACAATCCTCCACCATCACCCCTCACCGATTTGCAATCACCCACCAATATAGAGCACTGAAATAAACACAGTTATTGCACAAAATAATCAGGAGTCTGGCTGTGATTTTGTACTAATGTATTAGACATTACCGTCCCAAAATGCATATTTACATTGTGATGCCAACATACCACTGTCACACAGCTGTAGTCTATGGGGAAACAAAGCAGATGTCACACACTGGGGGCCACATCTCTGAAATTGGAAGGGAAAGTCACAACTCAGTTACCATACACTGGGGGAAAAGGTCAGACAGTAGAGAGGTAGTAGGGGTTAAGTATATGTAAAATGACGGGTTGGACTCTTACCTGTGTGCCATTGAAAATACTTCTGTATTACTGTGTTCCTGTTGTCTATGTCGTCCTCTTCGGCTTCCTCTTCTTCACTCTCCACAGGCTCCACAGCTGCTACAACACCACCATCTGGACCATCCTCCTGCAGAAAAGGCACCTGGTGTCGCAAAGCCAGGCTGTGAAGCATACAGCAAGCCACGATGATCTGGCACACCTTCTTTGGTGAGTACAATAGGGATCCACCTGTCATATGGAGGCAGCGGAACCTGGCCTTCAGAAGGCCGAAGGTCTGCTCGATCACCCTCCTAGTTCTCCCATGGGCCTCATTTTACCGTTCCTCTGCCCTTGTCCGGGGATTCCTCACTGGGGTCAGTAGCCAGGACAGGTTGGGGTAACCAGAGTCACCAATTAGCCACACATGGTGCCTCTGGAGTTGACTGGACATAAGGTATGCTGCTATCCTGCATGATGTACGCGTCATGCACTGAGCCAGGGAACTTGGCATTAACATGGGAGATGTACTGGTCTGCCAAACACACCATCTGTACATTCATCGAATGATAACTCTTTCTGTTTCTGTACACTTGTTCACTCCTGCTGGGAGGGTACTAAAGCCACATGGGTCCGATCAATGGCACCTATGATGTTGGGCAAGGGCATAGAAATCACCTTTCACTGTAGGCAAATCCTCCACCTCAGGGAAAACAATGTAGCTCTGCATGTATTTCAGAAGGGCAGACAACACTCTGGACAACACCTTGGAAAACATAGGCTGGGACATCCCTGATGATATGGCCACTGTTGTTTGAAATGACCCACTTGCAAAGAAATGGAGTACTGACAGCACCTGCACTAGAGGTGGGATCCCTGTGGGTTGGCGGATGGGTGACATCAGGTCTGGCTCCAGCTGGGCACACAATTCCTGAATAGTGGCTCGGTCAAGCCTGTATGTCAGTATGACATGTCTTTCCTCCATTGTCGACAGGTCTACCAGATGTCTGTACACGGGAAGATTCCTCCATCTCCTCGCATGTCCCAGCGGACGGTGCCTATGTAGGACAACAGCGAGCACAGAGTCAATCAGCCCACAGGTACGTAACCACAGTTTCCAAAAAACACAGTTCCCATTGCATTGAATGGTTTGTAGGAGTGTTGCTGCAAGGCCTAGGTATGTGTGACGCAGTTAAAATTAAGCCATGTGGGCCCTTGAAATGGCGGCTGCCTGACCTGTGAAGTGTGACAATGGGATGTGAGGTCAATGCGCTGGCGTGGCACACCGTGGCGGTAGGCGGTCGAAGACCGCGGCATAAAGCAGCATTCGTTAACATTGAACCCTATGGGTCTCAGGAGCCAATGACGATGTGCGCCGGCGGTCGCGGTACGCACCGCCGCGGTACGCACCGCCGTGGGCGTGCCCGCCATTTTCTATCTGCTTAATCACTCGATACCTGATCTTCGACAGGAGAGGACCTACACTGCAAGTGCTGCTGTGACCTCGGTCTGGAAGAGACCATGGCTCATGCGACTGGGGAAAGGGCCCCTGCCTTCACTGCTCAGGAATTGGAGAAACTCGTGGATGGGGTCCTCCCCCAGTATGCGCTACTCTACGGTCCTCCAGACCAACAGGTAAGTACACTGGGACCATGCTTTGGGGGCAATGCCTGTGTTGAGTCGGGTGGATGAAAGATGGTGGGGAGGGGAGCGAATGAGGCATGCATCAGACGACGGATGACAGGATGTGCCACATGGCAAGGGTAGGGATGGGGGGGCCACTGACATTGAGGGTGCAGAAGGTGATGACTCTTTTTCTCCCCCTGTACATTTCACATAGGTCAGCGCCCACCAGAAGATAGCCATTTGGCATGCCATCGCCAAGGACGTCCGGGCCCTGGGGGTCCACCACAGACGGGGCACCCACTGCCGGAAGAGATGGGAGTACATCCGACGCTGGAGCAGGAAGACGGCGGAGGCTCAGCTGGGGATGGCCTCCCAATGTGGGAGGGGTGCCAGTCGTACTTTGACCCCCCTGAGTCCCGGATCCTGGCGGTGGCCTACCCCGATTTGGATGGGCGCGTGAGGACATCACAGCAGGCACAAGGGGGTGAGTATAACCTCATTCTGCTGACTTTGCGCGCAGTGGAGGTGTCTGGGTGGGGGAGGAGGGCTGTGGGTATTACTAGGCCAGGGCGACTTCTGTGGGCTAGGCCCCTCCGTAAGGCATGGCCCTGTGCCCCCACCCCCACCTCTGTAGGGTGCCAAGTACAGTTATCCATGGCCCTGTGCCCCCGCCCCCCTCCTCTGTAGGGTGCCAAGTACAGTTATCCATGGCCCTGTGTCATCTATGTGTGCAGTTGTCGTCCATAGGCTTGTAGGCCATGTCGCACGGATTGAGTAGTGGACCCCAACTGCGCGCCGTAGTGCAGGGGGCTTCTGTGTCTGTCCTCTCCGACAACTGTGTCGCCAATGCATGCACTCAACATGTCTTTATTCCACCCCCCTTTTTTGTGGTCTTCATGTTCATGTGTGCATTAGCATCATCAGGCAGAGGAGAAGTGGCATCGGAGCATGAGGGAGCTGCATCCCACATGGCCCTGGAGGGCCATGCAATGGATTCCGAGTACACCAGTGGGACGGAGGGCGAGGGGAGCTCCACAGCGGGGACTCGTGCAGACATTAGTGACACGGACTCGTCCTCGGAAGGGAGCTCCCTTGTGGTGGCGGCAACATCCGTGCCCCCCGCAACAACAGGTACAGCCGCCACCCAGCGCACCAGCACCGCCCTCCCAGCAGCCCCTCAGCGTTTGGCCCGTGCCCGCTCACCCAGGAAGGTGGGCATCTCCTTTGCCCCAGGCACCTCAGGCCCTGCCCCGTCACCCCTTCTGCCCTCAGTGAGGAGGTCATTGACCTCCTGAGGACGCTCATTGTTGGGCAGTCTACCCTTTTTAATGCCATCCAGGGTGTAGAAAGGGAGGTGCACCAGAGTAATGCATACCTGGAGGGCATTCATTCGGGTCAGGCTGCCCATCAGCGATCGTTCAACACCCTGGCCTCAGCACTGATGGCAGCAATTGTCCCTGTCTTTAGCCTCCTCCCTCCAACTTCCTCCACCCAGACCCTATCACCTGTACCTCTGCCTATCCCAGACACACCATCAGAGCAGCCTGCACACACCTCAACACCCAAGGGAAGCTCATCCAGGCATAAGCACCACACATCACACAAGCATTCACACAAGCAACATCCACATACAGACATACCAACACCCACTACCTCCACTGTGTCCCCCTCCTCCTCGTCTCCCTCCTCCCTCCCTGTCACGTCTCCACTCACACCTGCATGCACAACATCTTCAGCCACTACGTCCATCACCAGCACACCCACCAGAACCCCCCGCACACGTGCAGTCACCACCCCCACTACCATTTACACGTCCCCTGTGTCCTCTCCCACTGTGTCTGTGACCCCCTCTTCCAAGCTACACAAACGCAGGCAGCCACCCACCCATCAGCCCTCCACCTCACGACAGCATCCAGCCCAAGCACCTGCACCCAAAGACACCAGACTGAAGACTCCTACAACCACAACCTCTTCCTCCACTCCCATACCCACTACACCTACCCGTCCCTCTGTTCCTAAATTGGTTTTCCTTTCCAAACTTGACCTCTTTCCTACAACTCCCCCACCCCGTCCATCTCATAGGACTCCAGTCAGCACCTCAGCCACCACAAAAGCGGGACCTGGAATGACAGTGTGCCATGGACTGTGGAGTCCCCCACCCTCAAGGGCAGCCAGTTCAGGAAGGAGCCAAGGCACGGCCAGCCCACCCCGGTAAAACATCCGAAGATTGTCAGTGGCCGGCGCGAGAGGCCGAAGACATCAGGGACCAAAATCCCGACCATGGTTCCGACAGGAAGTGTGGTGCCACCTGGCACACCGCCAAAGGTGGGGAAGGGCCACAGGCGAACAGGGAAGGCTGGGAAGGGCAGCACGCCCGACAAGTCCGCCAGCAGCCCAGCTGGCCAGGAGGGCCCCGCCTGCCCCATCCCAGGTGGGCAGGAGGACACCCACAGGCCCGGTACTGCAGCCCAGGAGGACCCCGCCAGCCACACGACAGATGGGCAGGAAGGCACCGCCAGCCAAAGGTCAGGTGGCGAATGACCTCCATGCCATGGCCGGATCCGCTGAGCTGGACACTCATCCGATGCACCGCTGAACAGGGCACCGCCGTCTCAAGCACCGCTGAACAGGGCACCGCCGTCTCAAGCAACGCTACACTGGGCACCGCCGTCTCAAGCACCGCTGAACAGGGCCCTTCATCTCAAGCACCGGTTGTAGGAAAGTACCATCTTGCCTGGCATGTTACCCCCATTTTTTCACTGCATATATGTTGTTTTAGTTGTATGTGTCACTGGGACCCTGTCACCCAGGGCCCCAGTGCTCATAAGTGTGCCTGAATGTGTTACCTGTGTAGTGACTAACTGTCTCACTGAGGCTCTGCTAATCAGAACCTCAGTGGTTATGCTCTCTCATTTCTTTCAAATTGTCACTAACAGGCTAGTGACCAATTTTACCAATTTACATTGGCTTACTGGAACACCCTTATAATTCCCTAGTATATGGTACTGAGGTACCCAGGGTATTGGGGTTCCAGGAGATCCCTATGGGCTGCAGCATTTCTTTTGCCACCCATAGGGAGCTCTGACAATTCTTACACAGGCCTGCCACTGCAGCCTGAGTTAAATAATGTCCACGTTATTTCACAGCCATTTTACACTGCACTTAAGTAACTTATAAGTCACCTATATGTCTAACCTTCACCTGGTAAAGGTTAGGTGCAAAGTTACTTTGTGTGAGGGCACCCTGGCACTAGCCAAGGTGCCCCCACATTGTTCAGGGCCAATTCCCCGGACTTTGTGAGTGCGGGGACACCATTACACGCGTGCACTACATATAGGTCACTACCTATATGTAGCTTCACAATGGTAACTCCGAATATGGCCATGTAACATGTCTGTGATCATGGAATTGCCCCCTCTATACCATCCTGGCATAGTTGGCACAATCCCATGATCCCAGTGGTCTGTAGCACAGACCCTGGTACTGCCAAACTGCCTTTCCTGGGGTTTCACTGCAGCTGCTGCTGCTGCCAACCCCTCAGACAGGCATCTGCCCTCCTGGGGTCCAGCCAGGCCTGGCCCAGGATGGCAGAACAAAGAACTTCCTCTGAGAGAGGGTGTTACACCCTTTGGAAAATGGTGTGAAGGCAGGGGAGGAGTAGCCTCCCCCAGCCTCTGGAAATGCTTTCTTGGGCACAGATGTGCCCAATTCTGCATAAGCCAGTCTACACCGGTTCAGGGGAACCCTTAGCCCTACTCTGGCGTGAAACTGGACAAAGGAAAGGGGAGTGACCACTCCCCTGACCTGCACCTCCCCTGGGAGGTGTCCAGAGCTCCTCCAGTGTGCTCCAGACCTCTGCCATCTTGGAAACAGAGGTGCTGCTGGCACATTGGACTGCTCTGAGTGGTCAGAGACTCCTCCTGATAGGCTCCTTCAGGTGTTGCTAGCCTATCCTCTCTCCTAGGTAGCCAAACCCTCTTTTCTGGCTATTTAGGGTCTCTGTCTCTGGGGAAACTTTAGATAACGAATGCAAGAGCTCATCCGAGTTCCTCTGCATCTCTCTCTTCACCTTCTGCCAAGGAATCGACTGCTGACCGCGCTGGAAGCCTGCAAAACTGCAACATAGTAGCTAAGACGACTACTGCAACTCTGTAACGCTGATCCTGCCGCCTTCTCGACTGTTTTCCTGGTGGTGCATGCTGTGGGGGTAGTCTACCTCCTCTCTGCACTAGAAGCTCCGAAGAAATCTCCCGTGGGTCGACGGAATCTTCCCCCTGCAACCGCAGGCACCAAAAAGCTGCATTACCGGTCCCTTGGGTCTCCTCTCAGCACGACGAGCGAGGTCCCTCGAATCCAGCAACTCTGTCCAAGTGACTCCCACAGTCCAGTGACTCTTCAGTCCAAGTTTGGTGGAGGTAAGTCCTTGCCTCACCTCGCTAGACTGCATTGCTGGGAACCGCGACTTTTGCAGCTACTTCGGCCCCTGTGCATTTCCGGCGGAAATCCTTTGTGCACAGTCAAGCCTGGGTCCACGGCACTCTAACCTGCATTGCACGACTTTCTAAGTTGGTCTCCGGCGACGTGGGGCTCCTTTGTGTAACTTTGGGTGAGCACCGTTTCACGCATCCTCGTAGTGCCTGTTTCTGGCACTTCTCCGGGTGCTACCTGCTGCTGAGAGGGCTCCTTGTCTTGCTTGACGTCCCCTCTATCTCCTGGTGCAATTTGCGACATCCTGATCCTTCCTGGGCCACAGCAGCGTCCAAAAACGCTAACCGCATGATTTGCAGCTAACAAGGCTTGTTGGCATTCTTTCGGCAGGAAAACACTTCTGCATGACTCTCCACAGCGAGAGAGATCCGTCCACCAAAGGGGAAGTCTCTAGCCCTTTTCGTTCCTGTAGAAACCTCAGCTTCTTCTGTCCAGTAGAAGCTTCTTTGCACCCACAGCTGGCATTTCCTGGGCATATGCCCATCTCCGACTTACTTGTGACTTTTGGACTTGGTCCCCTTGTTCCACAGGTACCCTAGATTGGAAATCCATCGTTTTTGCATTGTTGGTTTGTGTCTTTCCTGCATTATTCCTCTATCACGACTTTGTCCTTGGGGGAACTTTAGTGCACTTTGCACTCACTTTTCAGGGTCTTGGGGAGGGTTATTTTTCTAACTCTCACTATTTTCTAATAGTCCCAGCGACCCTCTACAAGGTCACATAGGTTTGGGGTCCATTCGTGGTTCGCATTCCACTTTTGGAGTTTATGGTTTGTTTTGCCCCTATCCCTATGTGTCCCAATTGCATCCTATTGTAACTATACATTGTTTGCACTGTTTTCTAAGACTATACTGCATATTTTTGCTATTGTGTATATATATCTTGTGTATATTTCCTATCCTCTCACTGAGGGTACACTCTGAGATACTTTGACATATTGTCATAAAAATAAAGTACCTTTATTTTTAGTATAACTGTGTATTGTGTTTTCTTATGATATTGTGCAAGTGACACTAGTGGTACTGTAGTAGCTTCACACGTCTCCTAGTTCAGCCTAAGCTGCTCTGCTAAGCTACCATTATCTATCAGCCTAAGCTGCTAGACACCCTATACACTAATAAGGGATAACTGGGCCTGGTGCAAGGTGCAAGTACCCCTTGGTACTCACTACAAGCCAGTCCAGCCTCCTACATTGGTTGTGCAGCGGTGGGATAAGTGCTTTGAGACTACTTACCACTCTTGTCATTGTACTTTTCATAAGAGAAAAATATACAAAACAAGTTAAGTGTATATACACATAACCAAAAAGTTTTGCATTTCCTCTTTTCACTCTCTTCTAAGTGCTGAAAAGTACTTCTAAACTTTTTTAAAAGTTCTAAAAAGTTTTAAAAGTTTTTTTTCTGTCTTTATAAAAGTTCTGAAAACTTTTTTCTCTTTTTCTATCACTTTAACTCTCTCTAAAAATGTCTGGCACAGGCCAAAATGTTGATCTGTCCAAACTTGCATATGACCACCTTAGCTGGAAAGGAGCAAGGAGTCTCTGTGTAGAGAGAGGTTTGAGTGTAGGGAAGAATTCTTCCTTGGAATTGTTACTTAACATGCTCAGAGAACAAGATAAGGCTAAAAGTGCCCCATCTGTTGAAAAAGTAGCTAATGGTTCCCAATCTGATCCAGGGACTCCCCCAGGTAAAGGTTCAGAAAAGAAACTTCTTAGCCTTCCCATTACAAGACAGTCTAGCATAGTTGGTACTGAGGTGGAGTCACATCATACAGATGATGTGCTCTCACATTACACTGTCAGCCAAGCTGTTAGGGTGCCCTCTGTAAGGGACAGGTCTCCTTCTGTTCATTCCCATCATACCTCTGTATCTAGAAATGTCCCTCCCACCAACCCTAATGACAGATTGTTAGAAAGGGAACTCAATAAGTTGAGGGTGGAACAAACCAGACTGAAGCTTAAAAAGCAACAGCTGGATTTGGATAGACAGTCTTTAGAATTAGAGAAGGAAAGACAGAAGTTGGGTTTTGAAACCCATGGTGGCAGCAGCAGTATTCCCCATAGTCATCCTGCAAAAGGGCATGATTCCAGGAATCTGCATAAGATAGTTCCCCCTTATAAGGAGGGGGATGACATTAACAAGTGGTTTGCTGCACTTGAGAGGGCCTGTGTTGTACAAGATGTCCCTCAAAGGCAGTGGGCTGCTATCCTATGGCTATCATTTAGTGGAAAAGGTAGGGATAGGCTCCTTACTGTGAAAGAAAGTGATGCCAATAATTTTACAGTTCTTAAGAATGCACTCCTGGATGGTTATGGCTTAACCACTGAACAGTACAGGATAAAGTTCAGAGAGACCAAAAAGGAGTCTTCACAAGACTGGGTTGATTTCATTGACCATTCAGTGAAGGCCTTGGAGGGGTGGTTACATGGCAGTAAAGTTACTGATTATGACAGCCTGTATAACTTGATCCTGAGAGAGCATATTCTTAATAATTGTGTGTCTGATTTGTTGCACCAGTACTTGGTGGACTCTGATCTGACCTCTCCCCAAGAATTGGGAAAGAAGGCAGACAAATGGGTCAGAACAAGGGTGAACAGAAAAGTTCATACAGGGGGTGACAAAGATGGCAACAAAAAGAAGGATGGTAAGTCTTCTGACAAGGGTGGGGACAAATCTAAAAATGAGTCTTCATCGGGCCCACAAAAACACTCTGGTGGGGGTGGTGGGTCCAAATCCTCCTTTAATCAAAACAAAGAAAAGAAACCATGGTGCTATTTATGTAAAGTAAAAGGCCATTTGACAACAGATCCCAGTTGTCCAAAGAAAAGCACCAAGCCTCCTACCACTACAACCCCTACCGCTACACCTAGTGTCCCTATTAATAGCAGTGGTGGTGGGAGCAAACCTACTAATAGCCAATCCAAGGGAGTAGCTGGGCTCACTATTGGTAACTTAGTTGGGGTTGGTCTGGTTAGGGAGACCACAGAGGCTATATTAGTCTCTCAGGGGGCTATTGATTTAGCCACCTTGGTTGCTTGTCCCCTTAATATGGATAAGTACAGGCAGCTACCCCTAATAAATGGTGTTGAGGTTCAGGCCTACAGGGACACTGGTGCCAGTGTGACTATGGTCATAGAGAAACTGGTCCACCCTGAACAACACCTACTTGGTCACCAGTACCAAGTAACCGATGCTCACAACAACACACTTAGCCACCCCATGGCTGTTGTTAATCTCAACTGGGGGGGGTTACTGGTCCAAAGAAAGTTGTGGTAGCCACAGATTTACCTGTAGACTGTCTACTAGGAAATGATTTGGAGACATCAGCTTGGTCAGATGTGGAGTTGGAGGCCCATGCAGCAATGCTGGGAATCCCAGGGCATATTTTTGCTTTAACCAGGGCTCAGGCCAAAAAGCAAAAAGGACAGGGAAGCTTGGATCCTGGAACAATGGACCAAGTACTCCCTAAAGCTAGGGCTAGTAGAAGCAAACCACTTCCTACTATCCCTCCCTCTACAGTGGATTCTACTTCTGAGGAAGAAGAATTTCCACCCTGTGCAGAACCTACACCAGAGGAGCTGGAAGCAGACACTGCTGAGCTTTTGGGTGAAGGGGGGCCTGCCAGGGAGGAGCTGAGTGTGGCACAGCAAACCTGTCCCACACTAGAGGGTCTAAGACAGCAAGCTGTCAAACAGGCTAATGGGGATGTCAGTGACTCTCACAGAGTTTACTGGGAGGACAACCTCTTGTACACTGAAGCAAGGGATCCTAAACCTGGAACTGCCAGGAGGTTAGTGATTCCTCAGGAGTACAGAAAGTTCCTCCTAACTCTTGCCCACGACATTCCCCTAGCTGGGCATCTGGGACAAATGAAAACTTGGGACAGGCTTGTTCCCTTGTTTCATTGGCCTAGAATGTCTGAGGACACAAAAGATTTTTGTAAGTCCTGTGAAACCTGTCAAGCCAGTGGCAAGACAGGTGGCACCCCAAAGGCACCCCTTATCCCACTGCCTGTGGTTGGGGTTCCCTTTGAAAGGGTAGGGGTTGACATAGTTGGCCCCCTGGACCCTCCTACTGCTTCAGGCAATAGGTTTATCTTGGTGGTAGTGGACCATGCCACAAGATATCCTGAAGCTATTCCTTTAAGGACCACTACAGCACCTGCAGTGGCAAAGGCCCTCCTGGGAATATTTTCCAGGGTGGGCTTCCCAAAGGAAGTAGTATCAGACAGGGGAAGCAATTTCATGTCTGCATACTTAAAGGCCATGTGGAAGGAGTGTGGTGTAACTTACAAGTTCACTACACCCTATCATCCACAAACAAATGGACTGGTGAAGAGATTTAACAAAACTCTCAAAGGCATGATTATGGGTCTCCCTTAAAAACTCCGCAGGAGATGGGATATCCTTCTACCATGCCTCCTTTTTGCCTACAGGGAGGTACCCCAGAAAGGAGTGGGCTTCAGCCCTTTTGAGCTCCTCTTTGGTCACCCTGTTAGGGGTCCACTAACACTTGTCAAGGAGGGTTGGGAACAACCATTAAAAGCTCCAAAGCAAGATATTGTGGATTATGTACTTGGCCTCAGATCAAGGATGGCTGAGTATATGAAAAAGGCCAGTAAAAACCTTCAGGCCAGCCAAGAGCTCCAGAAGCAATGGCATGATCAGAAGGCTGTTTTGGTTCAGTACAAACCAGGGCAGAAAGTGTGGGTCTTGGAGCCTGTGGCCCCAAGAGCACTCCAAGATAAATGGAGTGGTCCCCACACAATTGTTGAGAAAAAGGGTGAAGTCACCTATTTAGTTGACTTAGGCACTGCAAGGAGTCCCCTTAGGGTACTCCATGTAAACCGCCTGAAACCCTACTATGACAGGGCTGATCTCACCCTGCTCATGGCAACTGATGAGGGACAGGAAGAAGACAGTGATCCTCTACCTGATCTCTTCTCTTCCACAGAACAAGATGCTCTTGTGGAAGGTGTAGTTTTGGCTGATTGTCTTACTGCTGAGCAGAAAGACCATTGCATAAATCTCCTAGATCAATTCTCTGAACTCTTCTCTACTGTGCCAGGTACCACTTCTTGGTGTGAGCACACTATAGATACTGGAGACAGTTTACCTGTCAAAAGTAAGATCTATAGGCAGCCTGACCATGTCAGGGACTGCATAAAGCAAGAGGTGCAGAAAATGTTAGAACTGGGAGTGGTTGAGCACTCTGAAAGTCCATGGGCTTCTCCTGTGGTACTTGTACCAAAACCCCATTCCAAAGATGGAAAGAAGGAAATGCGGTTTTGTGTAGACTACAGAGGTCTCAACCTGGTAACCAAAACTGATGCTCACCCTATACCCAGGGCAGATGAGCTCATAGATACACTGGCATCTGCCAAGTATCTAAGCACTTTTGATTTGACTGCAGGGTATTGGCAGATCAAATTATCAGAAGATGCTAAACCTAAAACTGCATTTTCAACCATTGGAGGACATTACCAGTTCACTGTAATGCCTTTTGGATTGAAAAATGCACCTGACACTTTTCAGAGGTTGGTGAACACAGTCCTGCAAGGGCTGGAAGCTTTCAGTGCAGCATATTTGGACGATATAGCTGTCTTTAGCTCCAGCTGGGATGATCACCTGGTCCACCTATGGAAAGTTTTGGAGGCCCTGCAGAAGGCAGGCCTCACTATCAAGGCTTCAAAGTGCCAGATAGGGCAGGGTAAGGTGGTTTATCTGGGACACCTTGTTGGTGGGGAACAGATTGCACCAGGGGAAAATCCAAACAATTATTGATTGGGTTCCCCCTACCACTCAGACTCAGGTGAGAGCCTTCCTAGGCCTCACTGGGTATTACAGGAGGTTCATTAAGAACTAGGGCTCCATTGCAGCCCCTCTTAATGACCTCACATCCAAGAAAATGCCTAAAAAGGTATTATGGACAGCAAACTGTCAGAAAGCTTTTGAGGAGCTGAAGCAGGCCATGTGCTCTGCACCTGTCCTGAAAAGCCCTTGTTACTCTAAAAAATTCTATGTCCAAACTGATGCATCTGAATTAGGAGTAGGGGCAGTCCTATCACAACTTAATTCTGAAGGCCAGGATCAACCTGTTGCTTTTATTAGTAGGAGGTTGACCCCTAGAGAAAAGCGTTGGTCTGCCATAGAGAGGGAGGCCTTTGCTGTGGTCTGGGCTCTGAAGAAGTTGAGGCCATACCTGTTTGGCACTCACTTCATTGTTCAGACAGACCACAAACCTCTACTTTGGCTAAAACAAATGAAAGGTGAAAATCCTAAATTGTTGAGGTGGTCCATATCCCTACAGGGAATGGACTATACAGTGGAACATAGACCTGGGAGTAGCCACTCCAATGCAGATGGACTCTCCAGATATTTCCACTTAGACAATGAAGACTCATCAGGTCATGGCTAGTCTTATTGTCCTTCGTTTGGGGGGGGGGGGGGGGTTGTGTAGGAAAGTACCATCTTGCCTGGCATGTTACCCCCATTTTTTCACTGTATATATGTTGTTTTAGTTGTATGTGTCACTGGGACCCTGTCACCCAGGGCCCCAGTGCTCATAAGTGTGCCTGAATGTGTTACCTGTGTAGTGACTAACTGTCTCACTGAGGCTCTGCTAATCAGAACCTCAGTGGTTATGCTCTCTCATTTCTTTCAAATTGTCACTAACAGGCTAGTGACCAATTTTACCAATTTACATTGGCTTACTGGAACACCCTTATAATTCCCTAGTATATGGTACTGAGGTACCCAGGGTATTGGGGTTCCAGGAGATCCCTATGGGCTGCAGCATTTCTTTTGCCACCCATAGGGAGCTCTGACAATTCTTACACAGGCCTGCCACTGCAGCCTGAGTTAAATAATGTCCACGTTATTTCACAGCCATTTTACACTGCACTTAAGTAACTTATAAGTCACCTATATGTCTAACCTTTACCTGGTAAAGGTTAGGTGCAAAGTTACTTTGTGTGAGGGCACCCTGGCACTAGCCAAGGTGCCCCCACATTGTTCAGGGCCAATTCCCCGGACTTTGTGTGTGCGGGGACACCATTACACGCGTGCACTACATATAGGTCACTACCTATATGTAGCTTCACAATGGTAACTCCGAATATGGCCATGTAACATGTCTGTGATCATGGAATTGCCCCCTCTATACCATCCTGGCATAGTTGGCACAATCCCATGATCCCAGTGGTCTGTAGCACAGACCCTGGTACTGCCAAACTGCCTTTCCTGGGGTTTCACTGCAGCTGCTGCTGCTGCCAACCCCTCAGACAGGCATCTGCCCTCCTGGGGTCCAGCCAGGCCTGGCCCAGGATGGCAGAACAAAGAACTTCCTCTGAGAGAGGGTGTTACACCCTCTCCCTTTGGAAAACGGTGTGAAGGCAGGGGAGGAGTAGCCTCCCCCAGCCTCTGGAAATGCTTTCTTGGGCACAGATGTGCCCAATTCTGCATAAGCCAGTCTACACCGGTTCAGGGGAACCCTTAGCCCTACTCTGGCGTGAAACTGGACAAAGGAAAGGGGAGTGACCACTCCCCTGACCTGCACCTCCCCTGGGAGGTGTCCAGAGCTCCTCCAGTGTGCTCCAGACCTCTGCCATCTTGGAAACAGAGGTGCTGCTGGCACACTGGACTGCTCTGAGTGGCCAGTGCCACCAGGTGATGTCAGAGACTCCTCCTGATAGGCTCCTTCAGGTGTTGCTAGCCTATCCTCTCTCCTAGGTAGCCAAACCCTCTTTTCTGGCTATTTAGGGTCTCTGTCTCTGGGGAAACTTTAGATAACGAATGCAAGAGCTCATCCGAGTTCCTCTGCATCTCTCTCTTCACCTTCTGCCAAGGAATCGACTGCTGACCGCGCTGGAAGCCTGCAAAACTGCAACATAGTAGCTAAGACGACTACTGCAACTCTGTAACGCTGATCCTGCCGCCTTCTCGACTGTTTTCCTGGTGGTGCATGCTGTGGGGGTAGTCTACCTCCTCTCTGCACTAGAAGCTCCGAAGAAATCTCCCGTGGGTCGACGGAATCTTCCCCCTGCAACCGCAGGCACCAAAAAGCTGCATTACCGGTCCCTTGGGTCTCCTCTCAGCACGACGAGCGAGGTCCCTCGAATCCAGCAACTCTGTCCAAGTGACTCCCACAGTCCAGTGACTCTTCAGTCCAAGTTTGGTGGAGGTAAGTCCTTGCCTCACCTCGCTAGACTGCATTGCTGGGAACCGCGACTTTTGCAGCTACTCCGGCCCCTGTGCATTTCCGGCGGAAATCCTTTGTGCACAGTCAAGCCTGGGTCCACGGCACTCTAACCTGCATTGCACGACTTTCTAAGTTGGTCTCCGGCGACGTGGGGCTCCTTTGTGTAACTTCGGGTGAGCACCGTTTCACGCATCCTCGTAGTGCCTGTTTCTGGCACTTCTCCGGGTGCTACCTGCTGCTGAGAGGGCTCCTTGTCTTGCTTGACGTCCCCTCTATCTCCTGGTGCAATTTGCGACATCCTGATCCTTCCTGGGCCACAGCAGCGTCCAAAAACGCTAACCGCATGATTTGCAGCTAACAAGGCTTGTTGGCGTTCTTTCGGCAGGAAAACACTTCTGCATGACTCTCCACAGCGAGAGAGATCCGTCCACCAAAGGGGAAGTCTCTAGCCCTTTTCGTTCCTGTAGAAACCTCAGCTTCTTCTGTCCAGTAGAATCTTCTTTGCACCCACAGCTGGCATTTCCTGGGCATATGCCCATCTCCGACTTACTTGTGACTTTTGGACTTGGTCCCCTTGTTCCACAGGTACCCTAGATTGGAAATCCATTGTTGTTGCATTGTTGGTTTGTGTCTTTCCTGCATTATTCCTCTATCACGACTTCTTTGTCCTTGGGGGAACTTTAGTGCACTTTGCACTCACTTTTCAGGGTCTTGGGGAGGGTTATTTTTCTAACTCTCACTATTTTCTAATAGTCCCAGCGACCCTCTACAAGGTCACATAGGTTTGGGGTCCATTCGTGGTTCGCATTCCACTTTTGGAGTATATGGTTTGTGTTGCCCCTATCCCTATGTGTCCCAATTGCATCCTATTGTAACTATACATTGTTTGCACTGTTTTCTAAGACTATACTGCATATTTTTGCTATTGTGTATATATATCTTGTGTATATTTCCTATCCTCTCACTGAGGGTACACTCTGAGATACTTTGGCATATTGTCATAAAAATAAAGTACCTTTATTTTTAGTATAACTGTGTATTGTGTTTTCTTATGATATTGTGCAAGTGACACTAGTGGTACTGTAGTAGCTTCACACGTCTCCTATTTCAGCCTAAGCTGCTCTGCTAAGCTACCATTATCTATCAGCCTAAGCTGCTAGACACCCTATACACTAATAAGGGATAACTGGGCCTGGTGCAAGGTGCAAGTACCCCTTGGTACTCACTACAAGCCAGTCCAGCCTCCTACACCGGTGGACAGGGCACTGCCGTCTCAAGCACCGCTGAACAGGGCCCTTCATCTCAAGCACCGCTGAACAGGGCCCTTCGTCTCAAGCACCGCTGACCTGGGCACCGCCGTCTCAAGCACCGCTACACTGGGCACCGCTATCTCAAGCACCGCTGAACTGGGCACCGCCGTCTCAAGCACCGCTGAACAGGGCACCGCCGTCTCAAGCACTGCTGAACAGGGCCCTTCATCTCAAGCACCGCTGAACAGGGCCCTTCATCTCAAGCACCGCTGAACAGGGCCCTTCATCTCAAGCACCGCTGAACTGGGCACCGCCGTCTCAAGCACCGCTACACTGGGCACCGCTGTCTCAAGCACCGCTGAATAGGGCCCTTCATCTCAAGCACCGCTACACTGGGCACCGCCCTCTCAAGCACCACTGAACAGGGCACCGCCGTCTCAAGCACCGCTGAACAGGGCCCTTCATCTCAAGCACCGCTGAACAGGGCCCTTCATCTCAAGCACCGCTGAACTGGGCACCGCCGTCTCAAGCACCGCTGAACAGAGCACCGCCGTCTCAAGCACCGCTGAACAGGGCCCTTCATCTCAAGCACCGCTGAACAGGGCCCATCATCTCAAGCACCGCTGGCCCATTGGCGGAAAGGGCAGGCCCGCCTCTGTGTCGGGCAGGGCTGCACGAAGCACTCTGGGCACCAGTCCCCCTCCAGAACCAGTGAAGACTGTTATCCACTTGTGAGACTGTGGCTTTGCACTCCCCAGGATGGAACAGTGGGCAAACCACCCACTGTAGAGACTTGAGAGACTGTGGCTTTGCACTCCCCAGGATTGAACAGTGGGCAAGCCACCCACTGTAGAGACTTGAGAGACTGTGGCTTTGCACTCCTCAGGATGGAACAGTGGCCATGGAGGCCCATTGTGGATCTGGCGTCGTGGACTCATCTGGCTGAGGTGCCCCCCCTTCCCTTCCCCCTGAGGTGCCTGTAGTTTTGCTATCTGATGCCCCTGCAGTGTTCTCTCCGTTGGAGTCAGGTATCCTGTGTGGACTTTGCCCATGTGATTTGGGCCCAGTGGTCCACGGACAATGCCTGCTACAATGATCGGACTTTAAAATTTATGTATATAAAGGTTTTAGATGTGTGATATATTTTTAAGACAGTGATACAATATATTCCATTGTTTAGAATCATTTCCTTTTGTCTTTGCATTCTTCAGGGGGGATTGGGGGGGGGTAACTGTGATGTATTGCTATGCATTGATCTGTGTGTTGTAGTGCGTGAGGGTGAGGGTGGGTGTGTCGCGTATGTGTGTCCCCGTAATTTTTTGCCTCCCCCCTCCCCTGTGTCATAGGTGCAGTACTCACTGTTGTCTTCTGCGCTGGCGTTCGTGCTCCTGGTAGAGGAGCAGGTAGACAATCACTGGGAGGATGTGGAGTTCGGGTTCCATGCTGTCCAGATTCCTCGTGGGGTGTATGGAGGTGAGCGTTTTCCATTCGAAATGGCTGTTTCCACTGTGTTTTTATCGGCGGGGCTACCGCCCCGGAAAAGGTGGCGGATTGGTAGGTTGTGATGGCGTGGGCGGTACATTGACTCTCGCCTGTCTGTTGGCGTTTACCGCCGCGCTGTTTGTTTGTCCCGCCGTGGCGGGTGGTGTGTTGAAGTGGGGGTCTCTGTTGGCGGTTTCCGCCAGGGTCGGAATTTCTTTTTTTTTACCGCCAGACTGTTGGCGGTTTAGCCGCAGCTTTAACACCGACCGCCAAGGTTGGAATGACCCCCATAGTCTTTTGATGAATAGGGCAATGTGTAAAGAGTTACCAAACACTGGCGTGCATTTGAAAATGCAAGCAACTGCTTATCTGTAGTGAGCAACAACTGTTTGTGACTGCATATGCCATCATTCATTTGGGGAGAACTGGGACAGTCTTTCCAGCCAGTGAACAACCCTACCCACTTAGATTAATTACAACAGGCCACTGCCCATTTGAAGGGCAAGTGATTTGATTTTTGGAGTCTGTTAGTACCTGTGAGTTGTGCTGCCACTTATCCATGAATAGTTCAGCAGCATTACATGGACCCAACCAATACTGATCATTCGGGTGAATATGGATCCATGAAAGCTATGTCAAGAGTTTGAAAGCACTGCATTTGAACACGAAAGTAATCACATGCACAGTAAGTAAACACTGTTAGTGGCACATAAACCATCATGCATTTGGGGGGAACTAGGAGAGTGTTGCTAGCAAGTGTTCAGTCCCACCCACCAATGTCAGAAAGAGTTTTTTGCTTCAGTTAGTGCTAAATGATCTATTCCTAGTTTACTGACCTGCTCAAAATGCTGAAGAAATTACGGGAGGCACCGAGAAACCGTTTCAGTTATTGTTGGTGGCATCTACAGTTCACACAAGACTGTAACAAATATCAGGCCTCACCTTACAGGATCTAAAGGCTCTTGCCTGTAAATGAATAGTCAGCGGCTGCCATGAAGCGCGCCTCCATCAGGCACCCGCGCCTGGGAATTCGTGTTTTCGTTTTAATAGTCCGCTTTCGCTCCCATCCATCACCGTGTCAGCCCGCAGCTGTGGCCTCCATTTTGTGCGATAAAACTGAAGCAGAGGGTCTCCTCTCAGCGCTGCCTGTCTAGACTTTGCCAGATAAGCCGCACACCTGGGAAAGCCCCCCCCCACCCTCCCCCCCCCCCACAATTATCTGTCGAGAGAAATCTCTAGCAGTATTTCTCTTCTGGATGAACTCAGTGGAATACATCTGTGTGCTCCATCAATACATTGTTTTTATGAACATGCACCGCAAAGTCAATATATGAGCTCCTGCGGGGACCAATACAAAAGGGAGCAGCATCTTTTAACTGATTGCCACTCTGGGAATGGTAAATCATTTCTAGGTTGGGAATTTGTATACAAGCGTTCTAACCTTTACATCCGAGATGTCACATCCGAAAAAATACTGTTTCTGACACTCCCAGGTCCATGCTTCAAATGGAAAGTTGATTTTGAATTGAAACCTTGTTTCTGGGGAAAGGAACAAATTCAGGCCCCTGATCATTACAGACAATTCCACAGAGTTAAATTTTGCTTATATATAGAAATATATAAAAACACATGCTAATATATTTCGACACAGCGTTCAAAGACCGGTATTCTACATAAAATGATTATTAATGTAAAAGCCATTTTTTATCACATCGGAATTATTTGTCATATTACATAAGTAGAGTGGAACAAGGCATTTTTTAATATCATTCAAATGTCTTTGCTGGGTGTATATTCTGTACAGTTTCAGAATAGAAACGGGTATTTTCTTTTAGAAGCTGCCAGCAGTGCACACTCAAGGCGCTATATATGTTTTTCATTTGCCTTTGACCTTTATTTAGCTTGTGGTTCACGAATGCAGCTCTGGGAGCGGCTGGTGTGTGGGTGTATTTGACCATTGATTGCTCCGTTGGTGTCAGAGGCAATTACAGTAACACTTTCTATAGTTAAAGTTAGTTCAATTCAAAACAGCTTTATTCTATTTTCTTAAAAAGAAATCAAAAACGCAAACATGCCACTAAAATACGTTCATATTGTCACCAGATTGGTAAAAACGGATAAAACGTCGATGGTGAACATTATTACAAGACACTCTGGTTTTTCCTTATCGGTATCACAGAACATAAAAAGCTGGCAAATTTACAACAAATCGCTAAAGAGTTTAGGCCCATATTTATACTTTTTTAGCGCCGAATTTGCGTCACTTTTTGATGCAAAAACGGCGCAAACTTGCAAAATACAATTGTATTTCGTAAGTTTGCGCCAATTTTGCGTAAAAAAAAAGCGACGCAAATGCAGAGCTAAAAAAGTATAAATATGGGCCTTAGTTGTTGTCGGAGCAGCAGGGCTGACCATATACCATTTTCGTGGTACAGCATAAAAGGGACAAAATAACATAAAGTGCAAGGTAAATTGGGCCTAGAGGCCATAACAAGGACAATTTAGCATTCGCTGACCAGTCTTTAATGGGAAAGTAATTAGATGGTGAAAAGTATTGAGTTTAAAACGGGTCAAAACAAGTCTGTGCTGAGAATTACGAACAGTGAGGTATGGCTGAACTCCTTTGGTGCCAAACAAAGAGGGAGAAGGAGGGTTAAATGGTCTATCTATGAAGCTTCAGAAACGTATTTAGAGACCCAACCCAGAAGGAGAAAACTTCCACAGAAAAAAAGTTTTTTTGTTAGAAAAACCCTCACCCACCAGGGATACCCCTTGGTGGCATGCTTCATCATTGGGTTTCTTCCTGTTCTGCTGCAGAACGAGGCATGCTGCGACCGACGGAATACGTGGGAGCACTGTTGGTATCAACGATGTGGATGCTAGAAAAGGATAGGAGTGGTGGGGTCTTGGTAAGTTAAAAATACTACCCTCTGGATGATATTACTAGTTTAATATGTCTCACAGGGGTGGTATGATTAAAAAGGGGTGTCAGGAGGGTGGGTATATTATGTACCTGTCCTCCTTAGTGGTCTACATGTCTACCCTAAACTTCTCTTCAGGACCAAAGTGATCTCCCTAGTATCACTCCTCATGCGCCTACCACTAATAGAAGTATTCTTACTATTCACTGTGGTAAGGTGATATATACAATTAAATAAAATACTACACATCAGTGTCAATGTTCTGTTGGGAAAATCTGTGGAAGAAAAGGGAAAATAGAAGACGTAAATGCATCTCTCAGGTGTGTGGTGCCGTTGTCACCATAACTCAGCCAAATAGCACCAGCAATTCATACATTAAAACGAATACAAGATGTACTACAAATAAGAAACACTACAAAAAACGTAAAACACGTGAGGCACCTCTAAGAAAACACACGTGGTGCATGCCTGACCTACTTTCATTGTTTATGCTAATCGCATCATAGGTCCTCCTGGAGCAGGGTGTGCTTGTAGTCCCACACTGAAAAATAAACATAAATAAATATGCGGTGAAGGTCAGACCCAATGAGGGCGTTGTTTCCAATGCAGGTGGTCTAGAGCATAGTGAGTACCTACTTCTTTAAAGCGACATTCCTGCCAAAAACCTACTCCTCACCTCACCGTGGCCCAAATAACACCGCGATCCCCGTAGGGATCCGGTATTTATAATGAAGAACTGCTCACGCGTCCAGACTTGTCGGCGTGTGAGAAGACTAGACCAATGACCTTCCAAGTTGGCGGTCGTCGGTGACCTAATGAAGGACTATGGGGGACCTGAATTGTGGGTGCCCCTCGAGATGCCTGTCTTGATGTGGCATCACTTAACTTGTAAAGCGACATGCAAAAATGTGGCACGGTGAGGAGGGGGAAGTGGACTTGAAGGGGTAGGGGAGAAGGGTGCACGGGAGGGGGTATGAAGGAAAGGAAAGGAAAAATGAAAGAAAAATTAAAAGTTATGGAAAGAAAAAGAAAGAAGAAATAAAGGAAAAAAGGAGGAGGAAAACAGGAGGGGGAAGGGAGATAAAGAGAGGAAGAGGGGTGTGATGGGAATGAAAGGAAAAATTAAAGAAAAATTAAAAATTACAGAAAGAAAAAGAGAGGGAGAATAAAGATAAAAAAAGGAGAAAAAAGGAGGGGGAAAGGGAGAGAAAGAGAGAGGAAGAGGGAGGTTTATGCAATATAAGAAATTTTTTTTATTAGTTAAGGCTGGAAAAAGGGGGCTTGATGGTAATTGAGGAATCCAAAAGTATTAAGTCCACATTTGGTGTTGGACGTCTAGATGTCTTGCTCAAGTAGGGGGAACAGTAAATAATGTTGAATTAGTTGTCCCCATGGGATGTTCTCGTTGAGACCATGTTGATGATTGCGTAATTTGAAGACCCAGCGTTGTTCCCTTTCAAGAAGGAAGGACTCAGACTTAACCTCCTTCTGATGTTCGAGGGTGACCCATTGCTAATCATCTACTGTGTGGGGCTATCGATGAAATGGGAGGACATTTGTCGTAGCGCGTCCACACCTTAAGTTACTGCGATGTTCCCCTATGCAGATCTTTGCTTTGAGGGTAGTCATTCCAATGTAATGCAGATTGCATGTAATTATATAAACTATTCCTTGGGTGTTACAGTTGGTAAAACCTCTGATTTCCCATGTGAAGTGGTTATTGAAAGTGACCCTCTTGGTTGCACGTGCCAAATGGCATACACTACAGTTGCTTAATGGATAATGTACTGTGGGTGGTGGTAGGAGGTTGGTGGTGCTCAGCCCTCTATTGGGTTGGCGTGGTCGGGTGTGTACCAGTATGTCCTTTATGCTTTTGCCGCTTCTATGGGAAAACATAGGTTTCGGAAGGTCCAGGCGGCCACTATTCAGAATGTGCACATTTAATGTAGCCTATAATCTGGTACATAAGATTATCAATAAACATTGGCGCATTCTGAACAGCGGCTGCCTGGACCTTCTGAAACTTATGTTTTCCCATAGACGGGGTAAAAGCATAAAGGACACCCAATGATGAAGCATGCCACCAAGGGGTAACCCTGGTGGGTGAGGGTTTCTCTAACAAAAAAACCTTTTTCTGTGAAAGTTTTCTCCTTCTGGGTTGGGTCTCTAAATACGTTTACTGAACTCTTTTGGTGACCAGCGTCAGTTGATTCTTAATGATACTTGGGACCAGCTTTAAGGGAAAATGATGGTGCGCGTCGCTGCGACAAATTTGACAGCATCGCGCACCTTCATTTTCACAACGCAGGGATGCGCCACATTAAACAGAATACGGCACACCCCTGTGTTGCCCCCTTCGCCGGCGCTGAATTTGCTGCTATGCGCCAACGCAGCAACCCTTGCACCATTGTGCAAGGATGGCTTTGTTGAGGGGGAGATGGTTTTTGTGCAGGAAGGAGCATCTTCCTGCACAAAAACAATCTTAAATGGCGATATGCTCTTTCTATGTGTGCTGCAGGATGCAAGAGCAAACAACAATGAAGGCATTTCTTCTCGTTGCACCCTGCTAACACCACCCCTGCGGTGGCATTAGGTCTTGGCGCTGCCTCAGGTTTATGAAAACTCGTAAATCTGGGACAGCATCAAAATGCAATGGGTGTTGCTGTGCCACAGCAACAACCACTGCACGCCCCTTCCACGCAAAGTGCTGCGTGTGAAGAGGCCGCACCTTCTAAATATGGTGCAGTGCATAGCGCTACTGAAGCCTCAGTAAAAGTGACGCTCCGGTGGCACTAGAGGCTCTTAAATATGCCCCTTTGTTTGGCCATTTCCCTTAAAACCCTTTGGTCGTTAAGGTGGAATAAATATAGATTTTTAAAATTAATTCTTCCTATGTTAACTAAAGCATCAGGCGTATCAAGGCATTCAGGGTGGCCAAGATTCACACAAAACAGTTTCACATACTTAAGCCATGGGTAAGTACCACAATAAGTCAATTTTAAGGAGTCAACCAAAATCATGCGGTTTAGGGTGGTAAAATCACTTGTCCAAATCTTAAGCCACAGTAATAGAAGTTGTATGTTAATCAAATCAGTTAAGATACATACGAACCCCTGGTTCTGTGTGACAAATGAAGCTAGAGCAACTGCTAGGGACAGACGGAAGTTTCCTAAAAAATACATTCTCTAATTTCTGGATCAGAAGGACATTGTTAAATCCCCAGAATCCCGCTCCTTAAGGAGCTATGCGTCCGTACCACCAACAGGCTGGCGGTACGGAGACCCGTATTATGACCACAGCGGTAGCGCCGCGGTCGCACCGCCGGGGCCGGCGGTTTCCCGCCGTTTTAGCCCCGGCGGTGATAATCCGCCAGGGCAGCGCTGCAAGCAGCGCTGCCCTGGGGATTATGACTCCTCTACCGCAAGCCTGGCATGGGCAGTGCAGGGGCCCCCTAACAGACAGTGAAAAGCGCGACGGGTGCTACTGCACCCGTCGCACGGCCGCAACACCGCCGGCTCCATTAGGAGCCGGCTCCTATGTTGCGGCCTCATCCCCGCTGGGCCGGCGGGCGTAAACTAGGTTTGCGTCCGCCGGCCCAGCGGGGATGTTGTAATGGGGTCCGCGGGAGTGCGGCCGCATTGACGGGCGCACAGCGGTTACCGCTTGGCGGGCGACGGTAGCCGCCCGCCAAGCTTGTAATGACCCCCTTAGAGTTATAAGTTGCTAACATTTCTCTAACTCATATGTCCCCTACCTTTTTAGCAAATTTAAAAAGAGCAGAAATAGATTTATTAAAATACTGTGACCTATTTTCTATGATGGGGGTCCATGTGCCATGTTAGTCAGATAGAATTCTAATGTAACAAAAGGTTGAGGTAAAACATAATTTGACATTGTTATTCCTAAAATCACGGCACTTCTGCTTGTAACCACCACACTTCATGACATAGGCTTTCCCTGTATTAGGCCAAGGTCAGCCATGAAGGCTACAAAACCACTGAGTAGCTGTTGCAGACCCTGTGGGGTGCGAGACAGGCATGAGCAATCAATCAATCATTTGTAAAGCGTGCTACTCACCCGCTAGGGTCTCAAGGCGCTGATGTGGGGGGGGATTGCTACTGCTCGAATAACCAGGTTTTGAGGTGTTTCCTGAAGGTCAGGAGGTCCTGGGTCTGTCGTAGGTGGGAGTGGAGGGTGTTCCAGGTCTTGGCGGCAAGGTGGGGAAAGGATCTGCCGCTGGCTGTAGTTTGATGGATGCGAGGGACGATGACGAGGGCGAGGTTGGCGGAGAGTAGTTGGTGGGTGGGAGTGTGGAAGGTGAGTCGCTCGTTGAGGTAGGCACGGCCCGCGTTGTGGAGAGCTTTGTGGGCATAGATGAGGAGTTTGAAGGTGATCCTCTTGGTGACAGGAAGCCAGTGTAGGTCTCTGAAGTGAGCTGAGATGTGGTTGCGGCGTGGGATGTTGAAGATGAGGTGTATGGAGGCGTCCTGTATACGTTGTAGTTTTTTCTGGAGCTTGGCCGTGGTTCCCGCATAGAGCACGTTGCCGTAGTCCAGTCTGCTGCTGATGAGGGCGTGGGTGACCATCCTTCTGGTTTCAGTGCGGATCCATCTGAAGATCTTGCGAAGCATGCGAAGGGTGTTGAAGCAGAAAGATGAGACGGCGTTGTCTTGCTGGGTCGTGGTGAGCGATGAGTCTAGGATGAAACCTAGATTGCGCACGTGGGTGGTGGGTGTTAGTGCGGTTCCTAGAGTGGCTGGCCACCAGGAGTCATCCCATCTGGAGCGGTTGGAGCCGAGGATGAGGATCTCTGTCTTGTCTGAGTTAAGTTTGAGTTGGCTCTTCTCCTTCCAGTTGGAGACGGCATGCAGTCTGTCGTAGAGGTTGGTTTTGGCGGGGGCGGGGTCCTTGGTGAGTGAGAGGATCAGCTGGGTGTCGTCGGCGTAGGAGACGATGTTGAGGTTGTGGGATCGGATGATGTTGGTGAGTGGTGCCCTGTAGATGTTAAAAAGGGTTGGGCTGAGAGAAGATCCTTGGGGAACGCCGCAGATGGTCTTGGTGGCTTCCGACAGGAAGGAAGGGAGGCGGACTCTCTGAGTTCTGCCGGAGAGGAAGGATGTGATCCAGTCCAGGGCCTTGTGGTGGATCCCGGCGTCGTAGAGGCGAGTGCAGAGGGTGTGGTGACAGACGGTGTCAAAGGCAGCCGAGAGGTCCAGGACGATGATGGCTGCGGTTTTGCCTTTGTTGAGCATGGTCCTGATGTCAGTTGCGGAGGGCAGTGCTGTGGTTCCTACGGAATCCGGATTGGGAGATGTCCAGAGTGTTGTTGTCCTCCAAAAAGCGGGTCAGTTTGCCTTTGATGATATTCTCGATGACCTTCACCGGGAAGGAAGGAGATGGGCTGGTAATTCTTGAGGTCTCCGGGGTCCGCTTTGGGTTTCTTTAGCAGGGTGTTGACTTCGGCGTGCTTCCAACTCTCTGGGAAGGTGGCGGTCTCAAAGGAGCTATCGATGATCATACGGAGTTGGGCGATGATGGGGCTCGCTTTGTTGAATACATGGTGGGAGCAGGGGTCGGAGGGAGATCCTGAGTGGATGGTGCTCATGGTTTTGATGGTGTCCTCGTCGTTGATGTGGGTCCAGGAGAGCAAGAGGTTGGTGTGGCTGGGTGCGTTGGGGTTAGTGGTGGCCACGGTGGTAGTGGGAGGCGAGGAGTTGAAGCTGTTGTGGATTTCCGTGATCTTGCGATGGAAAAAGGTGGCAAGGGAGTCGCAGAGGTCTTACAAAGGAGGGAGGTCGAAGGAGCATGACCTGGGGTTGGTGAGTTCTTTGACGATGCGGAAGAGCTCTTTGCTGTAATGTGCGTAGTCGATGCGATCTTTGTAGAAGGATCTTTTGGTGGTTCGGATGAGCTGGTGGTGCTTGCGGATGGCTGTCTTGAGGGCGGCGTGGTTGCTCTCTGTTTGTTTGTGGCGCCAATTCTTCTCAATTTTCCAGCACTCCCGCTTGGAGGCCTGAAGGTCGGCGGTGAACCAGATGGCCTTGGTGCGGTTGTTGGAGGATTTCCCGAGTGGAACAAGGGTGTTGGTGCAGTCGTCTATCCAATGTCTGAGGTTGAGGGCGGCTGTGTTGGGGTCGGTGGTGCTGGGTGGCGGGGCCCGGGCGAGGGTGGAGATCAGCTGGTCTTCCAAGATCTGGTTCCAGCTGCGGCGGGGGATCTGTTGTGGTCGGTGGTGAGGGGCGGGTTTCTGGAAGGTGAAGTGGACGCAGCGGTGGTCAGTCCAGTGGAGTTCGGTGGTATGGCTGAAGGTGACGTGGCTGCTGGCGGAGAAGACAGGGTCGAGCGTGTGGCCGGCGGAGTGGGTGGGTGTCGTGACCAGTTGTTTGAGACCGAGATTGGAGAGGTTGGCGATCAGAGCAGTGGAGTTGCTGTCGTTGGCATTCTCGAGGTGAAAATTCAAGTCACTGAGGAGAATGTAGTCTGCAGAGGCAAGGTTCTGGGTGCTGATTATGTCGGCGATGGAGTCACTGAACTGAGGTCGGCAGCCTGGGGGCCTGTAGACAAGGGTTCCTCTGAGGGTGGTGTTGGTGTTGATGTGGATCTGGAAGTGTAAGTGTTCGGCGGCATCAAGGGTGTCATCGGTGTTAGTTGAGATTCTGATGGTGTTGTTGTGGACTATGACGATTTCTCCTCCCGGTCTGTTGGTGCGGTCTCTGCGGGTGATCTTATAGCCTTCGGGGACGGCTATGGCAATGTCAGGTTCCGAGGAGGGAGTCATCCAGGTTTCGGTGAGGAAGGCGACGTCTGGGTAAGATGAGGTGAGTAGGTCCCAGAGTTCGACGGCGTGCTTGTGGACGAAGCGGGTGTTGAGGAGGATGCAGCTGAGGAGGTTGTGTGTGGTTCTGGCGTGGTGCTTGGCAGCTTGGGGGCAGGTGAAGCTGCAGGTCCGACAGGAGAATGGTCCGTGGGTGTGCCTCGGGGTTGCTTGGACGCAGGAGGTGGAGCAGCCTGAGTTGAGGGTGTGGAGTTTGTTGGCACTATAGCAGCATCTGGCGGTGTGGGGAGCGCACGGGCCAGGGAGTCTGGCGCTGGGCGCGATCGAGTCGTGGACGGGCACAGACAGGCTTGCCTCTGGCGCGCCTCTGGCGCGTCCATTGTGCAGCCACACAGCAGCCACCATTAAGAAGGGGAGGTGGGAGGGAGGAGCAGCTGGGAGGTGGGAGTGGTGGGCGAATGGGGGCACAAGGGGACAGGGCCGCAGGGAACAGCAGCGGGAAAGAATGGCTTGGGAGAACTGAAAACGGGCGGGAAGTGGGCAGAAGGCACAAAAAAGAAAAGCAGCTAAGGAATTAGGAAAAAGCACAGAAAATGCACAGAAGCACAGAAAATGCCACAAAACAAAGACAGATACAAAAACAAACACACAATACTTACAGAAACCCACTTAGCACCAGGGATGAGGCACAGGTGGGTGCCTGTGGATGATGGAGGGCCTCGAACTCGCGGCAGCAGCGAGGGCGGGGTAAAGGGCCCGGGCACAGTCTGATGGAGCTGCACGGCGTGTGGAGCGAGCTCTGACCTTAATAGTAGGTCAGGGGAGCATAGCATTGTCTGTGTAAAGCAGACAAGGTATGGGCCTGTTACCAATCTGGGGAGGGTCGCAGTGAGTGCTGCATAAGGTGTCCTCAAAGCTGTTAAAAATGTAAAGTGTAAATAAAAATGGAGCCAGTACACAGCCTTGTCTGACCCCACCTCTCAAGATCAAAGGTGCTAGTACATTCTCCCTTAGGGCCATACTGTACTAAGGCCTTGACGTCAGAATCTAAAGAAAGCTATAATCTGGGGGTCTACCCCCAAGTTGCATAAAATGATCCATAATTTGTGATGCAGGACACTATCGAAAGCGCTTGTGAGGTCTACAAAAGCTAAAAACAACCGCCCCTTCTTTATAACAGTGCCAATAAATACATCTAAGTTAAGGCTCTGTTCAATTGTCCCTCAGCCTTTCGAAATCTATATTGGATGTCGGAGAGTACGTTGTTGCACTCAGCCCACTCCTCCAGCCGATTCAGTAGAATTCTCCTAATCACCTTAATTGTGGAATCGAGGAGTGAGATAGGGCGGCAGCAGGCGGGGTGTGTGCGATCACACTTCTTCAAAACTGGGACAGTTATGGCCTCCGACCAAGTTGCGAGGAAGCCAGAGTGACAGAAGGCCCTTAATACTCTAGTTATGATAGGGCCCCACAGTGGGATGTTGGCTCTCAATAAATCAATTGAAATGCCTTTTGGGCCCAGGGCTTTGCCGCCCTTACCATGAATAATTGCCTTTTTTTTTTTTAAAAAAGGGCGGTCTCTCGCCCTTTTTTATGTGCCCCTGTTTAGCCCAGGTCCTAGGCACATTGGGGGCTTTAAAAGAGAGGAGGTACATGGAGCCGCCCTCCTAGGTCTTCTATTAGCCCGGGGACCACCAACTCTCTGAGACGATCACAAAGAAAAGTGCGGGAGGGGCCAAACAGCCCTCACTTGCCCCAGGATCCGACAGCTCCCCAGGGCAAAACAATGATTTAATGTGGGGGAGCCCTATGGCCCAGAGCTCTGGGGACCACCACCTCCCTGGGGAAAATATTAAGTTATATGTGGGTGGCTGTGCACCGCCACCTCGCAGCCCCAGGGACCGCCACCTTCCTGGGGCAAAGTTTCAATTGTATGCAGGGGACACATGGCCCCCACACAGCCCAGGGGACCGCCACCTCTCCTGGGCAGAGATTCCATTGCATGCGGGGGATCCACATAGCCACCCCCGTAGCCCTGGGAGCCACCACCTCCCTGGGGCTACAAGAAAAGAAAGAAGGGGGTCTGTTGTGGACTCCAGCCCCCGGGGACCACCACCTCCCCAGGGCAAATGCAACATTTCGTGGAGCCATACATGGCACTTGGGACTGCCACCCCAAGGGCTGGCTCCTACTATGTCCTAGGGTGTCCACCCCAGGACATAGCTGTTTTCTTTTTCCAGCTCCCACCAAGCAATAGCAAACATAACTCTGCTTTCTGCAAGCTGTAAAACAGCTCCAGCTTGCAGAAAGCAGAGTTTTCATCTGTTTCCCTGCACACAAATATGGATGCAGGGAAACAGATGAAAAGCATTGCTTCCGCAAGCATGGAGATGCGAGTTAATGCATCACACCAGCAAGATGTTTGTTTGAATGTTATAGTTATGTTTTAATACACAGCAAACAGAGTCACTTCTGGCCTACTGATAAAGCTCATGGACTATCACTCAGTGAGCTGAAGGTGCAAATCCTAGTATCTCATGGTAGTGTGACTGTTTAGTTAGTATTCTTTTTTAAATATTAAGCATTCTTATGATGGAACATTCTATCTATCTATCTATCTATCTATCTATCTATCTATCTATCTATCTATCTATCTATCTATCTAAACCGCTGGTTGTGCCTTCTGAATAATAAAATGTTACTGCAATGACACACGTGGAGTGCTGTGGCTTTGTTATTGTTATTATTTGTTATTGATTGTGAGGAGTCGATTGGCAATGTAGTAGTCATAATTAGGCCCGGGGTTCCACAACTCCAGCTCTCTGGTATGCAAAAGCACTTAATAAGACATTACAGTGCTTGTTTCTTTTCAGAAGGAGAAGTACTTTTATTACACACACTACTTAATACTACAAATTAAATTACAAATGTATGCAGTCAGGTAGATGGAAATACCTTTGGTGACAACCTCATATCACATTACAACCCTAGTGGATCCCAAGCCCTACATATGCAAATGTCCCCACCTATATCTAGATGAAATATTACAATATCAGGGGGTGTAATTATCAATAAGGCAGGCCTACTGGCTTTGCCAATATGTCACCACATTAGTAAAAGCAGCAACATGTTATACTTCCCCATTGAAATCAATAGGGACAGTACTAACCTTCAATACATGTCATAACCCTCCATTACAGCATATATATATAAAACTTTGCATTGCCAATCAATTACATTGACAGAAAAGCATTGTGTTGTCTAGCATGTGTCCCAAAGCCTTATTTTTACTTGCACTATGCTGCTACTGCAGCTTTTTGGCCAACTGGCGAGAGGTCCCATTCTCCAGAGCCCATGTACAAAAGTACAGGCTCAGGACAGCTTTGAAACTAAACAGACCTCCTGGGGACATACATGATCCCCCTAGGAGAATTAAGGTGCCTTTGTAAGGACATTTTCTGGAGGAATGCTGCACTCCCTGCATCCCTGCACAACACTGAGCAGATTTGTTGATGTTACTCCTGCCCTTCCTGGAGCACCACATACAAACAAATACACACATTTCTGCCCTTTGTAAGGGCTTATGGGGCACTTCATTGTACCAGGCTTGAATATGGGATGAGTGGCTTTGCTGCTTTTAGATATGCCATTTTTGTTTTCAATTTCTGACCTCAAGCCACACTTTTAATTTATTTTAGGTGCCCAGGGCACCCGCTGACCTTTAGTGTTTGGTTATGGCCAGTGTGGGGGGCCCACTCCTACCAGATCAGCTTCTTGCCCACCACTGCTGCTCCTGCGTAGGCACAGGAGCTGGCATTGTTCTTCTCCCATCTGGATCCTTGGAGGTGAGCAGGGTTAAAGGGATGGGCACCCCACTGCCTCAAGGCAGGGTGAGCAGGGATGCACATCCCATTCTAGGAGTGCAGTGGTGCTGATTTTGGTTCGCTGCTGTCTTGGGGAGATGGAGTGCCCAGGACAGTTTTCTTTTGTGTCGGGCCCTGAGGATGGGGTTCCCTAAGTCCAAAGTTCTTTTTGGAGAGGGAGCTCTACACATGCCCCCTCCTGAACAACTGAAATAGTTCAAAGATGTGCTGACCCTGGTGATTTTGTCCTCCCCAGGAATTTTTTGAAACAAGCGTCAGAGTGTCACCCATCCTAGTCTTGAAGGCCAGCTAGAATTAACGTCCTTCATTCCATTCTTGCAGAAGCATCAGATGGTTTCTCCTTTCAGATAAGCACTCTTTCGCTGCCATTGTTCCCAGGTCCATTGTCTTCACAAAAGTCTGTCACTTCTGCAGGGCTTTTATAAGTGGGGGTGGAAAGTTCTAGAAGCCAGATAACCCTAGCCAATCCTAGGCTACCATATCATCACTCGTCACCTGTCCCAACCCTCCTGCACTGCATTCTAGGACATTTTATTATGATGGCTTCAAGTGGTCTGTGGAAAGAACTTCCACGGGAGCCTCAGCCCTGCCCAAATGACACAGCTACCTGAACCCTTCCCCTCAAAACTAGGAGCCCCACCCCCCATGTTTGGCTCTAGAAGTGTGGCCTTCCTCCTTTCCAGTTTCTGTGGGCTTGGTCTTTCTCAGCCCAGGTGAAGTGTGAGGTGTTAATTAGCAGATGTCCTACCCATCTCTTCCTTTCCCAGTAACTGGGTCCAGCACTCCTAAAGCTCCATTGTGTGTGTGATTGTAGTCCTCCTGCTGACCTCTGCAGAATAATTAACTTGGCCAGCAGGGGGGACAAAGGCTTAGAATCTAACTATGGCTGAGCAAGGGAAATATGACTGGTCGAAACTGAGTTGCTGGTTGACTGGGGTGTAAACCTTAGTCAAACAGCAACCACAATACTAGTCAGGGAAAGTGTCAAGCAAGCTCTAAATTAAACTTTGTTCACCCTCTAGACAAGACCAAAACAACAAAAATCTAATAAGTAGAACTTGAGTTATGAATTTTTAAAGAATAAACTGTAAAGTAGAGCTTAAAAGCAAGAGGTGCCAACCGGGGATATCTGGTTGTGCAGGACCAGGGCAAAGTAAAACATTCAGGCCAACCACGATGGAATACGGACTGACCACAGGAACCCAGTTAGGCCTACTGAACCAAAGTACCAAAAATCCTGATTGCGGAGCATTGCGTGGGCCAAAGCAAGGATGCGTCCCACAGCCAAGGTGATGCATTGGTTCTGTGATGCGGCAAGGCTGTGGTGAAAGGACCTGTTGCGTCACTGTTGGAAAGTGGAGTATTGGTAAGGGCAGGTAAGTACCTACACCTAGCAATAGGCCACTAATCCCCACTTAGCTCCAGTTAAGTCTCAATAAATGAAACCCAGCTGAACCCTTGGTAGCTTGGCAAAAAGCGACAAGGCTTAACTTAGGAGACAAGTGTGTAAAGCATTTAAAAATCACAGAACAGTAAATAAGTAAAACACAGAACACAATAAAAATCCAACCCCAATTTAGAAAAATAGATTATATTTTTCCTTTAAAATGACACCAAAACGATAAAAATCGGATAGGGGAACCGTAGATATGAATTTGTAAAGAATTTTAGGGGGTCATTACAACATTGGCGGTAAAAGGCGCTTACTGCCAGTGCAGAAGACCGCCAATACACCACCGCGGCCGCGGAATTCCGCCACAGCTATTATGACACACATCTCGGAATCTGCCGAAACTCAGACACCCACACAAGTCCGCCACACCAAAGGTCAGTGATAAACTGGCGAAAACAAAACCTCCACCGTCACACCAACAGAAACACGCCCATACTATTACGACCCACGAATCCACGCGGCGGTCTTTCAACCGCGGTATTCCATTGGCGGTACACACCGCCGCACTCAAAATACACACACATCTCCAAAACACCGCCACATTGGACAATTCAAAATACACACACCTGATACACATACAAACACCACTCCCACACACCAAACACAATATAAAACACACACCCACATCACCCACAAACCCCTACGACCAAAAGTTAGAGACGAAGGCCAGAGAGAGAGTACAGCAATAGACAACCCCACCACACAGAGGCACACAATACCATCACCCATACAACATCCAAGCACAAAACACCCCACACCACCACACATCACCACACTCATCAACACATACACCACCCCACACATCACCTACACCACCCCATGTCACGCCAAAGACACCCCAGGTTTTCCGAGGAGGAGCTCAGGGTCATGGTGGAGGAAATCCTACGGGTAGAGCCACAGCTATTCGGATCACAGGTGCAGCACACCTCCATAGCCAGGAAGATGGAGCTATGGCGAAGAATCGTCAACAGGGTCAACGCTGTGGGACAGCATCCAAGAAATCGAGAGGACATCCGGAAGAGGTGGAACGACCTACGGGGGAAGGTGCGTTCAGTGGTCTCTAGGCACAACATCGCGATTCAGAGGACTGGCGGCGGGCCCCCAACTCCTCTCCCACAACTAACAACATGGGAGGAGCAGGTCTTCACCATCATGCATCCAGAGGGCCTCGGAGGAGTCGGTGGAGGAATGGACACTGGTAAGTCAAATCTTAACTACCATATCCCCCACCCTACATGCATGCTATCACACACCCCCACCCTCACCCCCTCCCCTATCACTCCAACTCCTCACTAATGTACTAATAACACAAACCACCCATCCCAACACCAAGCCCTGCATGACACAACTAAGCATGGACACCCAGCACTAAAGCATGCTCACTGCACATACCCATAACAACCCCCAACCATCATCATACAAGCCGCCACACAGGAATGCTTGCACTGGGGTACACGCACACCCACCCATTGCACACCATGACACACACACATGCAATAATCTTGCTCTTATACCCCTGCAGGACCACTACGTAACGTCACCACACAGGAGGGTCCAGACATCTCCACTCCACCCACAGAAGAGGCCCACAGTGACGACAGCAGCTCTGGCCAACTGGATCCAGATGACCAGCCCGAACCATCGTGGGCCTCGGGACAGTCCGTTCCTCTTGCACAGGCACAGCCCAACACTGACCTTCCAACCTCTGGTAACACCAGCACAGCACCCACCTAGCGGGCCCATACCTCCGTACCCAGGACATGTTAATCAGCTGTGTGTCCACCACTACAGGGAACCCAGGATAACCCACCACCCCAACAACAACAGGGACCTGGGGGCAGTGGTAGTGGGCACACGGTCCAGGGGACGGAGGCACAGGAAAACAGGGGAACTGGGAGGGCTGCTGTGCGACAGGGGGCTAACCAAGGGAACCCACCATCTACGAGGCCCTCTCCTCCATCATGGGAGCATACCACCACTCCCAGGAGACGATGGCTACAGTCCTGGCCAAGTTTCAGGAGACCCAGCGCATGTAGGACGAACTGTATTTGGGGTTCAGGGAGGAGCTCAGAACCATCAGCTCCGCCCTGGGCACCATCGTAGGGGTGCTGAAGGACATACAAAAGACCATGAGGGACACCGTGGCACTCCAAGGGGCCCCTGACACTAGCATGGACAATGAACTGCCCACCACCTCCATCGGCGCTAGTGGACAGGACGCCCCGCCACAGGACCACCACACCAGCACCCCACCCCCTGCAGACGGACAACCACCTGCAAGCGGTCCCTGAGATCCAGGAACAGGACAGAGCAAGATGGCAAGACCCCCACCAGGAAATGAGACCACCCTGATTGTCCTCCCACTGTCTCACTTTGTTACCCTGTCCAGATTGGAACTGCCCCAGCTCCACTTCCTATGCCCATATGGGCAGTGCACCTGTGTGACTAATAGACTGGACTCTGCCATGGACATTCCTCCACCATCACCCATCACCATTATGCCACCCCCTCCAATATTTAGCACTTCAATAAACACCCTTGAACCACAAAACAATCTAGAGTCAGTCTGTGATTCGGAAAATGTGTATTAGCAATGACAGTGACAAAATGCGTTTTCTAATGTAATGCCAACATACCTATGTCACACATCACAAGTCCATGAAGGATGCAAGCAGTTGACACACATTGGTAACCACACCTGTGAAACCGTAATGGAAATGTACCACTCAGTTAACAAAAACTGCTACTAATTGACAGACAGGATAGAGGTAGAAGTGTGAAAGTGAATGTAATAGTAAAACAATTGTTCTCACCTGTGTGTCACTGGAAATATTGCTGTGTGACTGACTCCCTGTTGTCTATGTCTTCTTCCTCAGCTTCATCCTCATCACTGTCCACAGGCTCCACAGGCTCCACAGCTGCCACAACACCGTCATCTGGACCATCCTCCTGCAGAAAAGGCACCTGGCGTCGCAAAGCAAGATTGTGTAGCATCGAGCAGGCGATGATGATCTGGCACACCTAACTTGGTGACTAGAATAGGGAACCACCTGTCATCTGGAGGCACCTGAACCTGGCCTTCGGGAGGCCGAAGGTGCATTCGATCACCCTCCTAGTCCGCCCATGGGCCTCATTGTAGCGTTCCTCTGCCCTGGTCCTGGGATTCCTCACTGGGGTCAATAGCCATGACTGGTTGGGGTAAAAAGAGTCCCCTAATAGCCACAGACGGTGCCTCTGGAGTTGACCCATCACATACGGGATGCTGCTATTCCGCAGGATGTAGGCGTCATGCACTGAGCCAGGGAACATAGCATTTACCTGGGAGATGTACTGGTCTGCCAAACATACCATCTGTACATTCATGGAATGATAACTCTTCTGGTTCCTGTACACCTGTTCACTCCTGTGGGGGGGGGGGGGGGAACCAGAGCTACATGGGTGCCATCAATAGCACCTATGATGTTGGGGATATGTCCCAGGGCATAGAAGTCACCTTTAACAGTAGCCAAATCCTCCACCTGAGGGAAAACGATGTAGCTCCTTACATGTTTCAGCAGGGCAGACAACACTCTGGACAACACGTTTGAAAACAGGCTGGGACATTCCTGATGCCATGGCCACTGTTGTTTGAAATGATCCACTTGCAAGGAAATGGAGCACTGATAGCACCTGCACTTCCGGGGGTATTCCTGTGGGATGGCGGATTGGTGGCATCAGGTCTGGCTCCAACTGGGTACACAGTTCCTGGATTGTGGCACGGTCAAACCTGTAGGTGATGATCAAATGTCGCTCCTCCATTGTTAACAGGTCCACCAGCGGTCTGTACACCAGAGGATTCCGCCATCTCCTCAAATGTCCCAGCTGACGGTGCCTAAGAAGGACAACAGCGACCACAGAGTCAACTAATTCCCAGGTATGTACCCACAGCTACACAGAACACAACACCAAATACAAAACTCTTCCTGTATGTGTGTGGGTTGTACTCCTGGGTATGTGTGACGCAGTAGTAAATGAAGCCATGTGGGCCCCTGAAATGGCGGCTGCCTGACCTCTAAAGTGGGACATTGGGATGTGAGGTATCTGCGCTGGCGTTGTACACCGTCCGCGGTCGTAGACCGCAGCGCAATGCTGCATTGGTTAACATTGGACCCTATGGGTCCCAGGAGCCAATGACGAAGTGCGCCGGCGGTGATGATACGCACCACCGCGGACATCACTGCCGCGGACGTCACCGACATTTTCTATCTGTTCAATCACTCGATACCTGATCTTCGACAGGAGAGGACCTACACTGCAAGTGCTGCTGTGATTGAGGTCTGGAAGAGACAATGGCTGCTGTGTCTGGGGAAAGGGCCCCTTCCTTCACTGCTCAGGAGTTGGAGAAGCTAGTCGACGGGGTCCTCTCCCAGTACACGCTACTCTACGGTCCTCCAGACCAACAGGTAAGTACACAGGGAGCACGTTGTATGGGCTATGCTGGGTGGAGAGGGCTGGATATCAGTAGGAAGGGGGCAGAATTCAGCGACCATGAAGGACTGTGAATGCATGTGCCACATGGCAAGGGTAGGGATGGGGGCCACTCACATCGACGGTGCAGTTGGTAATTACTTCTCTTCTTCCCCTGTACATGTCATGTAGGTCAGCACCCACCAGAAGAAGGACATTTGGCGTGCCATCGCCAAGGACGTCCGGACCCTGGGGGTCCACCAGAGACGGGGCACCCACTGCCGGAAAAGATGGGAGGACATTCGCCGCTGGAGCAAGAAGACGGCGGAGGCTCAGCTGGGGATGGCCTCCCAACGTGGGAGGGGTGCCCGTCGCACCATGACCCCCCTGATGTTCCGGATCCTGGCGGTGGCCTACCCGGAGTTGGATGGGTGCTTGAGGGCACACAGCAGACACAAGGGGGTGAGTCAAACATCATTCAGCGGACTTTGCGCGCAGTGGAGGGGTCTGGGTGGGGGAGGAGGGCTGTGGGTTTCCCTAGGCCAGGGCGAGTTCCGTAGGCTATGCCCCTCCGTAATGCAGGCCATGTGGCACTCCACCCCACCTCTGTAGAGTGCCAAGTACAGGTATACATGCCCCTGTGTCATCTGTGTGTGCAGATGTCCACCATAGCCATGTAGGCCAGATCCCAGGAATTGCATCTGTAGAGGCCAAGAGCACGGCGTAGTGCAAGGGGCTTCTGTGTCTGTCTTGTCCTCCAACGGTAGTGGTAAGCCATGCACTCAACCTGTCTTTCTTCTGTCGTTCCCCCCCCTTTTTGTGCTCTCCTTGTTCTTTTGTGCATCAGCATCATCAGGCGGAGGTACAGTGGCACCGGAGCACAAGGGAGCTGCATCCCACATGGCCATGGAGGGCCACATCACAGACTCTGAATATACCAGTGGGACGGAGGGCGAGGGGAGCTTCACGTCGGTCACTGGATCACCAAATAGCGACACGGACTCGTCCGCCGATGGGAGCTCCCTTGTGGTGGCGACACCATCGGTGCCCCCCACTTCTACAGGTACAGCCGCCACCCCCCCTACCAGCACTGCCCTCCCAGCAGCCCCTCAGCCTTCGCTCCGTGCCCGCTCACCTAGGAGGGTGGGCATCACCTTTGCCCCAGGCACCTCAGCCCCTGCCCCAGTCACCCCTGCTGCCCTCAGTGAGGAGGCAATTGACCTCCTCAGGTCACTCACTGTTGGGCAGTCTACCATTGTGAATGCCATCCAGGGTGTAGAAAGGGAGTTGCAACACGGTAATGCATTCCTGGAGGGCATTCATTCTGGTCAGGCTGCCCTTCATCAAACCCTGCAATCTCTGGCCTCAGCACTGATGGCAGCCATTGTCCCTGTGTCTAGCCTCCCCCCTCCAACTTCCTCCACCCAGACCCAGTCCCCTGTACCCCAGCCTATCCCAAGCACACCATCAGACAAGCATGCACACACCTCAACACCCAAAAGTAGCTCAGGCAAACATAAGCACCACACAACCCACAGGCACTCACACAAGCATCACCCACATACAGACACAGCAACATCCACTGCCTCCACTGTGTCCCCCTCCTCGTTGTCTCCCTCCTCCCTCCCAGTGTCGTCTACACTCTCACCTGCATGCACTACATCTACAGGCACTAGGACTCGCACCAGAACACCCAGCACCACACCCCGCTCACCTGCACTCACCACCTCCACTACCATTTACACGTCCCCTGTGTCCACTCCCAGTGTGTCTGTGACGCCCCCTCCCAAAGTACACAAACACAGGCACCCACACACCCAACATCCATCCACCTCACGACAGCCTCCAGTACCTGCACCTGCACCCAAATCACCTAAAGTTACACCTCCTACAACCACCTCCTCTTCCTCCACTCCCAGACCTCCTCCAGGTACCCATCCCAGTGTTCATCAGAAACTCTTCCTCAGCAACGCTGAGCTCTTTCCCACCACCCCCACCCCTCCAATTCATAGGTCCCGTAGTGGCACCTCAGCCAAAAAAAGTCTGATCCCAGTGGTGCGTGTTAAAGGTGTGTGGAGTGCACCAGCCACCAGGGCAGCCAGTGTGACACGGAGCCAAAGCACTGCCAGTCCACCCCCTGTAAAGCACCTTAAGTTGGAAAGTGGCCGACGGGAGAGGGTGAAGACTCCTGCCGGCAAAACAGCTCACAAGGGTCCCGGGGGGAGTGCCGAGTCAGCTGTGACTCCTACCAAGGTGGTGAAGGGGCAGAAGAAGTCTCCAAAGTCTGGGAAGAGCAGCACGGCGGAGAAGGCCGCCATCCTCCCCGCCGGCCGGGACGCCACCACCAGCACTGTCGTCACTGGTCCGGAGACCACCGCCAGAGTCAGTGCCCTGGAGGGCAGCAGTATCGTCACTGGTCCGGAGACCACCGCCAGCGTCAGTGCCCTGGAGGGCAGCAGTATCGTCACTGGTCCGGAGACCACCATCAGAGTCAGTGCCCTGGAGGGCAGCAGTATCGTCACTGGTCAGGAGACCACCGCCAGCGTCAATGACCTGGAGGGCCCCGGCAGCCACAGCCCCGCTGGGCACTGAGGGACCGTAATGCCACACACCGCTGAACAGGTCAGAGACAGCAGAGGTAAGCACCGCTGAACAGGGCAAAGCACCGCCATGGTGAAGACCGCTGAACAGGGCAAAGCACCGCTGAACAGGCCACAGACCGCCATGGTGAAGACCACTGAACAGGGCAAAGCACCGCTGAACAGGTCAAAACACCGCCATGGTGAAGACCGCTGAACAGGGCAAAGCACCGCTGGACAGGCCACAGACCGCCATGGTGAAGACCGCTGAACAGGGCAAAGCACCGCTGAACAGGGCAAAACACCGCCATGGTGAAGACCGCTGAATAGGGCAAAGCACTGCTGAACAGGCCAAAGACCGCCATGGCAAAGCACAGCTGAACAGGGCAAAGACCGCCAAATCAAGCATCGTTAGCCCATGTGCAGCTGGGACAGTGACGGAACTGGGACCGTCACGGGGAGCGTGATGCACTCTGGGCACCAGTCCCCCTCCAGAACCAGTGGTGACCTGCATCCACTTGAGAGACTGTGGCTTTGCACTCCCCAGGATGGTACAGTGGGCAACCCACCCACTATAGAGACTTGAGAGATTGTGGCTTTGCACTCTCAGGATGGAACAGTGGGCAACCCACCCACTATAGAGACTTGAGAGACTGTGGCTTTACACACCCCAGGATGGAACAGTGGGCAAACCACCAACTGTATAGATGAACAGTGGGCAAACCACCCATTGTAGAGACTTGAGAGACTGTGGCTTTGCACTCCCCAGGATGGAACAGTGGTCAAACCACCCACTGTAGAGACTTGAGAGACTGTGGCTTTGCACTCCCCAGGATGTAACAGTGGGCAAACCACCCACTGTAGAGACTTGAGAGACTGTGGCTTTGCACTCCCCAGGATGGAACAGTGGGCAACCCACCCACTATAGAGACTTGAGAGACTGTGGCTTTGCATTCCCCAGGATGGAACAGTGGGCAACCCACCCACTGTAGAAACTTGAGAGACTGTGGCTTTGCAGTCCCCAGGATACATCAATGGGCATGGAGCCCCGTTGTGGATCTGGCGTGGTGCTGTAATCTGGCTGAGGTCCCCCCCCTTCCCCCTGAGGTGCCTGTTGTATTTCTATCTGATGACCCTGCAGTGTTCTCTCCGTTTGTGGACAAGTATCTAGTGTGGGCCCAGTGGTCCACGGACATTGATATGTGCATACCTGCAGTACTACTCGTGATGTATGATTTTCGATTGTTTATATATATCTGTATATATATTTGGTTACTCTATTTTAATACATTACAATGTTTAGACTGATTTCCTTTTATCTTTGCATTCTTCCGGGGGGGTTGGAGGGTGTAACTGTGATGTATAGATATGCATTGGTGTGTGTGTTTTAGTGGGTGTGGGTGGGGGTGGTGGGGGTGTTGCGTGTGTGTCCCCCTGAATTTTGCCTCCCCTCTCCCCTACGTCGTAGGTGCAGTACTCACCGTTGTCTTCGGTGCCTACGTTGCTGATGTTTGTAGAAGAGCAGGTAGACAAGCGCAGGGAGTATTTGGAGTTCGGGCTCCATGGTGCCCTCCTTCCTCGTGGCGTGTGTTGAGGTGAGCGTTTTCCCATTGCAAAAGCTGTTTCCGCCGTGTTTTCATCCACGGTGAATCCGCCCCGGAAAAGGTGGCAGATTGGCGGGTTGTGAAACTGTGGGCGGTACATTGTCTCCCGCCTTTCTGTTGGCGGTGACCGCCAAGCGGTTTGTCTGTACCACCGTGGCGGTCGGAGTGTTAAAGTGGCTGTCTATGTTGGCGGTTTCCGCCACGGTCATAATTCCCTTTTTTTGTCCGCCGGCCTGTTTGCGGTATTACCGCAGCTTTAACACCGTCCGCCAGGGTTGTAATAACCCCCTTAATGTTTTCTAGCTCATAGAAGCAATTAGCACTCGAAGGGTTAAAAAAGATAACGCTGGACAGGGACAAAGTTCAGAGTTCAGGCCATGTATGAGGTACCACCGTTACTTTCAGAAGCGTTTCTTGATTCAGGAAAGTGGTCGACAGCACCAGCAAAGGGTTTAGAGGCTCTTGTTTGGACTACAACTCCCACAATGCACCTCTTCAACTTATGGAGTTGCTCCAAATGTCTACAAACTTCTGGATCTTCTTCCAGAGGCCCTTTTTGGGTCCTTGAAGTGTCCACAACTTGATCCCAGGTTCCAGAAGCTCTGAGTTGCTCCTTGGGAGTTGGGACTACAATTCCCAGAATGCACTGGATACTGGTCAGCTGGGCTCTGCTTGCAGGACTTGATGCAGGGGACTCTGGGCAGCTCATTTGTATCTGTAGCTTACAGGGAGTCCACTCCTAGAGTTGCAGAAGCAAGGCAAAGTCCTTTTCTTGTTGAAGTCCGAAGTGTGCAGCTGATGCAGTCCTTATGAGTGCAGTGTCCAAGTGCAGGCCAGGGGTCTGGCAGGGCAGTCCTTCTTCTCCAGTATATTTATCCCTGCTCCTAGGGTGAAAAGCAGGGGGCCCGACTGTCCAATCACAGGCAAGCCACTTCCCCCTTGGATGACCACTTCCTGGGGATGGTGTCAAAAATCAATCCCAGGGAGGAACATTCTTCAAAAATCCAACTTGGCTGAAACTGATTTTTGGAAGTTAGATCTGGCTGAGCCCACCCACTGGTGTGGCTAAAAATCATAAACACACCCCTCTCCTGCCCTCTCCTAATCTAATCAAGAGGGCACCTAATTGTCTGGGGTGGCAGGAAATGGAGGAGGTCCTGCGCCGCTCCAAATGTCCCTCCCTGCCTTTGAAGACCAGTTTGGCGGCTCTTCCCGCATCCTGTTTCACCATCTGCTGAGGCAGATCTCCTCCCCCAGGCACATCCTTTGTTTTCACCCCAGGCCACTGCACACCTCATTAAGGCTGTCTGGCCAGGCTGCCAGAGGCTGGCCAATCAGCGAAGGACACTACATAGCTGAAGTTGGCGACTTTCAGGTAGAGTTTTAAAACTCTTTACCTGAACTAGTTATATTAAATCCAACAATGGCAAGTTGTGGGATTTATTATAACTATTAATTTGATGCCAAACTCAAGATATCTGGTTCTTATGGGGACTTTGTTAATTAAAATAAAGTCTACCCATTTTAGCCTAAGGAGGCCATTCACTACAGTGAGGGAAAAACAAATTTGGTGATTTTACCTTACCAGGGCTTATAAAACAATTGTATAACGTCCCTGCTTATAGTTACATGGCACCCAACCCTAGGGGCACTTAGGGCACAACTTGGGGTGACTTATATGTAAAAATAAGGTACTTTACGACTTTGGAAGTACTTTTAATTCCAAAGTCGAATACAATTGCATATAACTTTAGTTTAAAAGCAGCCAGCAAGGCAGGCCTGCCTTTAAATTGACACTGGGCACCACAGCATGGGTGCACTACCTATGCTGGGGTCCCTAAACCTACATGCTGTACCATATACTAGGGACTTATAGATAGGTTGATACTGCCAATTATAATTAGCCTAATTTGCATACTCATTTTACACAGAGCACAGGCCCTGGGACTGGTTAGCAGTACCCAGGGCACCATCAGAGTCAGGCAAACACCAGCAAAAAATGAAAAATGGGGGCAAAAAGTCAGGGGGGCCTCTGCAATCAGCCCAGTTTTCTCACAGTCATCGTCGAGGATCCAAACAACGGGGCTTGCAATTCGAAGGCCAGTGTCAGAGATGCATTGCCAGTTGAGGCCATGCGTTGGTTCCGATGAGTGCAGAGGATGCAATGCAGAGCTGTAGCATCATCTTCTAGGCAGACATTGACAAGGGATGCGAGGAGCTGGTGCTGGGGAAAGCGTTGTGCAGTGGTGGTTCTGAAGATGATGTGCCAGGTTCAAGATGTTGTGATGTGGGTCTGCTGCATTAGTTCTGACCCATGCAGTAGCGGCGCTGTGCTGATTCCGATCCATGCAACAGCAGCAATGCATCGATTCTGCACCCGAAAGAGAGGATGCAACGGTTCCGCTGGAGCAAACACCTTAGGTCCACTTCCAAGGGTTCACGATTGGGGTGGCGCCACTTACTGGACAGACGCACAGATGGCAGAGTCCAGGAGCAGGATGGTTAGAAGTCTTTTATGTTCCTGAGACTTCAGATCAGGAGGCCAGCCAGCTAGCCCTTGGAGTCAATCTGGGTTCAAGTGATACAAGTCCAGTTCTTCTTACTCAGGCAGGGGAACAGCAGGCAGCAGGGCAGCACAGCATGGCTGTCCTTCTTCCTGTCAGAGTCTTCACAGCTCCAGAAGTGTACTAAGTTGGTGGTGTCAGAAATTGAGTAATTATACCCAATTTGACCTTTGAAGTCGGGAAGACTTTGAAGTACATAGAAGTCATGCCCTTCCTGCCCTGGCTCCAGATTCACTACAGGGGGATATGCAGCCCTTTGTGTGGGAACAGGACACAACCTGTTCAGGTGTAAGTGAGGCTGTGCCAAGCTCCGGCATCCCACCCTCTCGGGATGGCCCATCAAGTCACATCTATGCCCCCAGTATGTCTGGCAGTCTACTGGGAATACACAAAGCCCAGCTGTCACTCACCCCATACAAGTGAACAGAGACAGACAACAGGCACCAAATGGCTAAAGTAAGAAAATGCCAACTTTCTAAAAGTGTCATTTTCAGAATTGCAATTTCAACATTTGATTTCACCATAAGTTGTGATTTTTAAATTGTGATTCCTGAGACACTAAACTTGAAAAATGTATCTCTTCCAGATTGTGAATTACACCTAGAAGATTTAATAAGGTAATCCCAATGTTATCCTTTGGGAGAGATAGGCCTTGCTGTAGTGAAAAACAACTTTGAGAGTTTTTCACTACCAGGAGATGTAAAACAGAAAAGTATCTTCTGAGTTGGCCAGGGCCTACCTGAGGGGTACCTTGTAGGTATAAAAAGGGAAGGTGTGGGCCTGGCAAAAGGGTTATTTTGCCAGGTTGACATGGCAGGGTAAAACTGCACACACAGGCCCTGCAATGGCAGGTCTAAGACATGGTTAAGGGGCTACTAAAGTGGGTAGCACAATCATTGCTCCAGGTCCAAGAGTAGCATTTAATTTACAGGCACTAGACACATGTAGTACCACTTTACTAAGGACTTATAAGTAAATGAAATATGCCAATTGGGGGTGAACAAATATTACCATGTTCACAGGAGAGAACACAAGCACTTTAGCACTGGTTAGCAGTGCTAAAGTGCACAGAGTCCTAATACCAGCAAAAATGATGCCAGAAAAGAGGAGGAGGTAGGCACGAATTTGGCGGGAAGACTACCCTAAGGCTGCCAAGTCTAACAATGACCATTCTTAAAGTGCCATAATTAGTGTACATAACATGAAAGGGACTCTGGATCTATACTCAGGATACATGATTCCCCTAGGATTGATACCTCACTGGACCCTGTAGGCCAAAATGGGGAGAAACTGTACTTTGGTACAGATTTCACAGATAATGTGTAATTTAGTTAAGCACCACAAACATCCAGTAAACATAAAAGACCTACACTATGAATGCCCACTAACAAGGCCTACCTCAGGTTAGCACTTAAGAGTCGCTTGTGCGACAGGCTACTTGGGAAAACATACTGGGCTGGTCAAGGTGGTAGTCTCACATGCTCAGCTTGCACATTTGCGCACACACATTTTCTCACATGTTCACATGTAACCAGCCCAGAGCCCCTTATCCAAGCTTTGCAGTAGAGGCCTTATCTAAAAAGAGAGACTCCTGGTGGTTAACTCTTTCAATCCATTTTTACAGAATTTACTGTGAGTGAGCGTCAGATAGTGAGACTAACTCACAGTAAAAAATAAAAAAAATCAGGTACTCTAATGCAAAAAATACAAGAGCATTATATATGGTTTCTCCTTTCAGCTGGGTAATATATATGTATGTGTGTATATACATAAAAACACATACATACATATGACCTACTGGCGGTCGTCATTAGGTTGTTATAGTTAGCAACTAATTTCCATAGGAAAACCGTTTTTTGTTTTGCCTATAACTTTGTGAAATTTAAAAAAAAAAAATCCCACTGAATTCAGGTGCTATCTTAAAAGTTTTGGGTGTTCTGTCAAGCGGAGACTGAGGAAAAGGGCGGTCCCAAAACACATTTTCCCTATGCAATTACCCATAGGGATGTTTTGAACAGGACTACAACCCCAAACGCTGGAAGGAATTACACCTAATTTGGCAGAAACATAGCTTTTGGTCCAGAAAGCACCATTTATGTTATTTGACATTAATCAGTTCAGTAGTTTTTAAAATATTAAAGGAAAAAGAAATGTGTATACCTGGACAGTTGGTGCTCAGATATGCGCTGGTTGGCCAATTTAAAGACTGTTCAATCCTGATTGGTTGGTGACAACCTGAACAATATGTTTTGGCAGCCTTTACGTGACTCAGGGATTTGGTCCCTGTGTCCCGTAGATTAATTATAAAATATGTAAGTGGGCAGGGTGAGAACACCCAGACTTCAAAGAGCATCTATGAGGGTCCCAAACAACTCCCCCACTTTATTGTGGCAGCACTTGCAGGACTCAGAATCATGGTCCCCATTGAAAAGCATTGTAGTGAATGGCAGGTTTTGGGGGTCACAAAAAGGAAAACGTATAAAAGGTGATAACAGTTTTTGGTTTTAAATCATTTGTTGATGGTACCATGCTAATTTTAGGGATTGTGGTGTGTTCTAAGGTGATTTTACTCTGTGAAAAATCCTTCTGCTGGAATTTCATGAATCATTAAAAGCCGTTATCTCATGATATCCCCATAGAGGTTCATAGCTGGCAAGTTTCTGGTTTGCATATGTGTGCATTTCCGAGTTTGCAGAGTGATTATGTGTGACACTTACAGTCTTACAAGTGACATTCTACCATGAGACAAACAAGGCAATAGATCCTTATAAGGAGATTATTTTCAGGAATCACACCATTTCAAAATGCAGTGGCATCTAAAAAGGGGTTGCAACAGCCAGGGTTGATGAATACATTTCCTTAACAGATTCTGATCTTTTGGTCCATAGAGTATACATAAGGTGAAACTGGAAGGCTGTTCTCCTACATCTATGATTTTCAAGAATGAGACACAGGAGGAGAGACGCAGGCAGTGCAGAGTAGCACAGCTTAACAGCTTAAGGTCTGCAAATAGTGACGGACTGAAACACAGAGCCAGTGGTATTGTCTTCAGACTGTGTAAGAAACGAGGGGTGTTCCGACGGATCCAGCAGCTTTTACGGAGCCAGATTCAGGATCAGGCCAGTCTCAGTCAAATATGCTAAAATTGTCCCTATGTAATCTATAGACACCACACATTTTGTAGCACCTGAACTTTGCTTTGTATTCTGAGAAGTAGCCTGAAAGATGTGCAGGTGGGTGTTTTATTTTCATTCTGAGCCTGTCCCAACAAAATTGCCTTACTTAAAGAGCCATCAGGCCTCCTTTTGCTTGTGTTTTATCCTGGCTGGGGTCTATTCACAGCCACACAACTTGATGTCAATGCCATGGAGAGTGTGCTGTTACTTCACAAGTGTTTAAGAGACAAACTTTGATTTGCAGGCAAGTTGTGACTTTGTTGAGCCGCTGTATGCAAGAGATATGCATGCACTGTAGGAATGTCCAATGTATCTATATGAGTAATTATACTAACAACTATTTGTATAGCACTTACTACTTTATTATTTCGTTTCTTGTATGGTGCTGTTCATCCCTATGTAAGGTGTCGGAATGCTTTAAATTACACAGATGCTATGCAAAGACAGGGAATCCTACAAGTGTTCTACAAGTCAATATACAGGAAATGTTGCATAACACAATGAGGATTACAAGGTCTCAGGGTCACATATCATGCGAAGTGGTAGGCATTATATGTTATGAGTGTTTAGCCTAGAGAAAAACAAAGACAGGATTTAAAAAATAGTGCAGTCCTTGAGGTTGTCTGTAGTAATATATCTTTACTGCTGCCCAAAAGAATAATTTTTGGGAAACTTAGAATAACATAAGATTTATGAAAATAAACAATATGGTTGTAAACCTATGCCTTGCAGTTTGCACACTGCTCCTTGATGCCACTTCTAAGCTCCTTGTGCTACACTAAACTGATTATTTAGGGTTTTAAATAGCATGGCTTACCTTTTATAGCATTGCAGCACAGCTGAGTGGTGGTCAGTTGATGTGATAGCAGAGGCTCAGTCAGTGCTGAATTACAATAAGACTTGCAAGCTACTGGTGGAGGAATGCATCACAACAGGGAATACTAGACCCCCTCGAGTAGTGACATCTGCGAGACTGGGGTTGAGGGTTTGTACTGTCATGTAACTTACTTTGCAGATTAAAATCTGGCTGTAGTTAGCCTCGGACAGGCACAGTCCCCCCTACAGGTCTGCTGGAAAAAACATGCCTGAGCATTGCATCTGTTGCACTAATTCAAAGCTGCAAGGAGGAGGGGGGGGGGGCAGCTAGCTCCAGGGCAACGTTTATTGAGGGCAGAGTGAGGCTTGGACGGTGTCACAGCTTAACACGAAGACTGCCTGCAGCCTGCCACTTCCGTCTGAGCAGCCACTGTTGTATAAGCACAGGGAGAAGTAGGCACTTATGTGATGAGGCATGGCACAACTCAACACCCTTCTTTATTTTCTTAACTTTGTCAGACCTGCCAAGTGCCAAAGTGCATGACAATCTCTATCATTGCAGTGATGTGGAGAAATTGTCAAGATACATGGCACTTTGCAGGGCTGGAGGTTATGGAAGGTGCTCCAGAAGCTAAAATGAAAGCATATTTTCTGTAAATTCACACTATCTATCACTGCCATATGAGAATGAAGTCTGAAATTCTAAGTGAAACATGTACTTCCAACAGGTGCAGCCTGTCAGTTGATTCCCTTGTGTTCTACTGGAGCCTCCTAGAGTGTTTTAAAGAACACTTCGAGTGCTAACAGTGTTACTTATGACACAAGTGTGGCACACCTGAAGCCATCTTGATTAAATTAAGTTAGTAAAACTTAAAACATTTAATTTAGAAGGGAACAAAATGAGGGGGTTCATTTTGTCATGGAAATTATGGTTAGTGCTGTAGAAATAAAAATTAGAGCACATTTTGAGTCAGTTCTCAAATATCTTCCTTTTCTATTTCATTAAAGGATTCTGACATGCGGATTGAAACATGCACTTTCAACACCAGCAGCAGACTGCCAGGTAACTACCTGGTGATCAGCAGCTTTACTACAGTGTTCTAATGAGCAACTCGAGTGCTAAGATTCTGAATTTATGTAAAAAATGTGACACATCTGAATGGCATCTTGATGAATGCCAACTGAAAGCATTAGTGGGCTTCATAAAAAAGAAGTCTCCTAAGATGGCCACAAGAGAAATAAGAGCCCAACTGTAGCACAAATATCATCCAAATGTAGCCCAAGTATAGTACAATAACAGAAGTGTTTGGGCTTGAGTTTCATATTGGCTGATGAGGTTACTCCGTCACAATGGTGATGGATATCCAGTCCACCTAAATCTAAATCCCTAGGAAATAATGGGATTTGGAGTTCGGCAGACAGCATATCCATCACCATTGTGACAGAATAACTCATCCACCAATATTTAAATCAGACCCATAATTTTTTTTGCAGTTTTATACAGCACAGACTTGACCCGAAGGTATTGGAGTGCTTTACATGAGCATCAGTTACATTACACAAGGATACATTGATTTTGGGTTTAGACATGGAGAGATTAAGGCCCTCATTATGACATTGGCGGTAACTACCGCTTACCGCCATGCCAACTGCCGCCAACATACCGCTGCCGCAGCGGATTACCGCTACCCATATTATGACACACGCATAGCAATCTGTCACTATACAGCCACACACACAAGTCCACCAGTCCAACAGAACTATGCCCACAACATTATGACCCACGAATCACCGCGGAAACATTATGACCCACGAATCACCGCGGCGGACATTCAATGGCGGTAAACCATTGGCGGTACATAACCCCGCATTCAAAATACACACATACATACAAAACAACACTACATTGGACAATTCAAATAATACACACCTGACACCCATACACACACCACACCCACACACCCACACCACTATAAAACACCCACCCACATTACCCACAACCCTTTATGAAGACAAACAAGTGCCACAAGAGAGATAGACAGACCGCAGACAAGATCACTGCCACACACCACTACCACCTATACACAATCCACACACCTTACATCACACACCCCAACACATCACCCCACAAACCCTCACCCACACCACTCACACTATACCCATGGCACCACAACGACACCCCAGGTTCTCAGAGGAGCAGCTAAGGGTCATGGCGGAGGAAACCATCTGGGTAGAGCCCCAGCTATTCGGGTCACAGGTGCAGCAGACATCCATTGCTAGGAAGATGGAGCTATGGCAGAGAATCGTGGACAGGGTCAACGCTGTGGGACAGCACCCCAGAACAAGGGATGACATCAGGAAGAGGTGGAACGACCTACGGGGCAAGGTGTGTTCTGTGGCAGCAAGACACCAAATAGCTGTACAGAGGACTAGCGGTGGACCCCCACCTCCTCCCCCACAACTAACAACATCGGAGGAGCAAGTCTTGGCAATCATGCATCCTGAGGGCCTGGCAGGAGTAGGAGGAGGACTGGACTCTGGTAAGTCAAATCTCTATTACTATCACCCCCCCCCCACCTCCATGCCATCACATACCCCTCACCTTACCCTCACTCCCATCACTCCACCACCTCCCACACACCCCATCATCACAACCCACCCCTCCCTAAACCAAGTCATAGTGGAGAAGTGTGGCTCAATGGTTAGAGCGGCAGACCCTGATGCAGAAATCTGGCCCGGGACCAGGGTTCAATTCCCGCCTCGGCGGGTCTTGGGCTCAATTTCCTTGGACCTGATCATTCTCGTATCGGTGCCTAATCTAATTCATGGGCCCCACTCTGTAACTCTGGGCAATAGCTTGCTTAATCTCCACAACGGCCCCAACAGCGCTGGGATGCCTGGCTTCACCTTGGAGGTTGCCCAGGAGTGGGCACCTCACAGGGAAAAGCCAGGAGGGGTTCCACAGCGGTATGCGTACAGCGCCTTGAGACCCTAACGGGTGAGTAGTGCGCTATACAAGTACGAAGTTTACAGTTTTGCATGCAACACCAATGCATGGGCACTCATCACAGACCTCCATGGACAGCCAATACAGGAGCGAAACAGCAAGCCCACCAAATAACTACTCATACAAGGCAAAGCTGGCAGGGCAATAACAACCATAGAGGGCAACACACCCATGCACAAGATGTCACACGCAGAAACAATAACACTGCGTTTACATCCCCACAGGTCCCCCAGCCAACGTCACCGAAGAGGAGGTGTCAGCAACACCTAGTCCCCCCACAGAAGAGGCACTCAGTGATGACAACAGCTCTGGACGCCTGGATCTGGATAACCAACCTGGCCCATCAGGGACCTCCGGATAGTTGGTTACCCTGGCACAGTCCCATACCACCACAGTGCCTCCCGCCTCAGGAAACACCAGCACAGTACCCACCCAGCGGGCCCATACCTCTGTCCCCAGGACATGTCAATCAGCAGTGTGTCCACCACTACAGGGACCCCGGGCCACCCCACAAACACAGGACAATCAGGGACCTGGGGTCAGTGGCAGTGGGCACACGGTTCAGGGGACAGAGGCACAGGACAACAGGGAAGCTGTGAGGACTGCTGTGCGACAGGGGGAGGACAGGCCCAGGGAACCGACTCTCCAGGAGGCACTCACCAAGACCCTGGGAGCATACCACCATTCCCAGGAGCCGATGGGACAGATACTGGACAAGATGCTGGAGAACTAGCGGCTGCAGGAGGGACAGTACCTGGGGATCAGGGAGGACTTGAAGGACATCAACACCACCCTGGTCACCATTGCAGGGGTGCTGGCAGACATGGCCAACACTATGAGGGAGGCAGTGGCACACCAGTGGGCCCCTGCCACTAGCCACACCGATGAACAGCCCTCCACTCCCGCTGCCGCTAGTGGACAGGAACAACAGGCCACCAGCACCCCTCCCCCTGCAGAAGGAGAACCACCCCGCAAACAGTCCCTGCGATCCAGGCAGAAACCAGAGACTATTGCCAAGACCCAGCCAGGAAATAAGACTCTCCTGATTGCTCCCCTTCCTATGTCCCCTTGGACACTGCACCTGTGATACAAATAGACTGGAATCTATCCAGGACTTTCCTCCATCATCACCCCAGCCCATTGCAACCCCCTCTACTTATTAGCACTGAAATAAACACCATTTAAAAAAATGGATGGAGTCTGTCAAATGATTTAACTATGTATTTGTTTAACAAGCTTTAAAAACTGCAATACAACTGTACAGTAATGTATACATTGGAATGACCTCTAGTGGGCTGCAGTCAACACACCAGGAGCGATAGCTGGGCACAAATATCTGCAAATAGAGATGCCAAAGGGTACAGTAAGTGGCCATAGAAGTGGGAAAAACAGTCTACCAGTGACAATGTCAAACACAAAACTGTCAATGAAAAGTGACGTTACAATGTCTTACCTGTATGTCATTGGAAGAATTGTCGTATTATTGCACTTCTGTTGTCCTCATCCTCATCCTCTGCCACCTCATCTTCACTGTCCACAGGGTCCACTGCTGCCACGTGCCCATCTCCAGCCTCATCCTCCTGCAGAAAAGGCACCTGGCGACATAAGGCAAGGTTGTGCAACATTCAGCATGCCACGCTTATCTGGCAGACCTTCTTGGGTGAGTAGTACAGGGATCCACCTGTTAGACGGAGGCAACAAAACCTGGCCTTCAGGAGGGCGAATGTCCTCTCTATGATTCTTCTTGTTTGCCCATGTGCCTCATTGTAACGTTCCTCTGCCCTTGTGCTGGAATTCCTCACAGGGGCAGTAGCCATGAGAGGTTGCGGTAACCAGAGTCCCCTGCAAATATCGAGAGACAACTGTTAGCCACACACTAACCCTTAGGGCCCACACCATACTCACACACCAACATCCACTGGGTGGGAACCAGGGCTCACCTATTAGCCACACCTGGTGCCTTTGGAGTTAAACCATCACAAATGGGATGCTGCTATTCCTCAGGATAAAGGCATCATGCGCAGACCCAGGATACTTTGCATTGACATGGGAGATGTTCTGGTCCACCAGCCACATTATCTGCACATTCATGGAGTGAAAGCTCTTTCGATTTCTGTACACCTGTTCATTTCTCCAGGTGGGGGGGTGGCAAAATGCTATATGTGCACCATCAATAGCCCCAATAATGTTGGGGAATATGTCCCACTGCATAGAAATCAACTTTCACTGTGGCCAAATCCTCCACCTGGGGGAAAACGATGTAGCTGCGCATGTGTTTAATCAGGGCAGACAACACTCAGGTCAGCACTATTGAGAACATTGGCTGAGACATTCCTGCTGCCAAGCCCACTGTCATATGGAAGGAGCAGGTTGCCAGGAAATGGAGCACAGATAGGACTTGCACAAGAAGGGGGATCCCGGTGGGCAGACGGATAGCAGATATCAGGTCAGGCTCCAATTGAGCACACAGTTCTGTGATTGTGGCCCTGTCCAGTCTATAGGTGAGGATAATGTGCCTGTCCTCCATTGTTGCCAGGTCCACCAGGGGCATGTACACGGGGGATGTCTCCATCTCCTATTTATCTGCAGGGGTTGCAATCTAAGGAGCAAAACGGTGAGCAGCTGGTCAGTATTCCATACTTCCAAACACTACACTGAATTGCATTTTGTGACTGTAACAGTATATTGTTGGATAGGCCCAAATGGTGCCTATGTGTACTGTGACGCAGTTAGGTGCCATGGCCTGCCCCACCCCCTGAAATGGCGTCTGCCTCTCCTGTATGAAGGGACATGTGGAAATGAGGTAATTCTGCTGACGTTGTGCGCCGTTGCTGGAGGCGGTCGAAAACCACTGTGCAACTCCTCATTGGATACTATTGGGCCCTGTGGGTCACAGTGGCCAATGGTGATGTATGCCAGCAGTGACGGTACGCACCGCCGTGGAAGTGACTGACATTTTCTATCTGTTCACTCACTTGCTAACTGACCTTCAACAGGGGGGACCTACACTCTAATTGCTGCTGTGACCTGTGTCTGGAACCGACCATGGCTCGTGTCACTGGGGAAAGGGCTCCTGCCTTCACCTCTGTGGAGTTGGAGCGACCGGTGGATGGGGTCCTACCCCAGTACCGACTGATGTATGGGCCTCCAGATCAACAGGTGAGTACACTGATGCATGGGGCATGAATGCATGGCGTGCTTTGTGTGAAGGCCTAGTGTGGGGGGGGTTGGTGGATGGGCCCTGGGCAGCGTGCAGCTTGTATGCTGGGGCATGTCTGTGCTAATGGGGATGGTAAGGGGCATGGTGGGCCATGAGTGTAGCAGGCAGGACGGTCTGACTAATAAAATTCCCTTTTTCTATTTCCTCTGCAGGTCAGCGGCCATCAAAAGAAGGGTATATGGCGTGCCATCGCCAAGGACGTGCGGACCCGGGGGGTCTACGGCAGGCGGAGCCCCCACTGTCGCAAACAGTGGGAGGACCTGAGACGCTAGGCACGGAAGATGGCAGAGGCCCAGTTGGGGATGGCCTCCCAACGAGGAAGAAGTGCCCGTCGAACCATGGCCCGCATACTGGTGGTGGCCTATCTGGAGCTGGATGGCGCTTAGGGGCAGCAACAATGGGGTGAGTACAGTGCCCTTCATTACTACTTACGCCTGGTGGGGTGGCATCTGGGTGGGGGATGTGGGCCTGTGAGTGCCCCTAGGCCAGGCCTGACATTGGAGAGTAGGTCCCATGTTGGGCAAGGTTCTGATGTAAAATTCCTCCAACCTAACTAGTAGGCATCCACTACTGGGCAGGGGTGTATGGGTCCCAGGTATGCTGCAGTTGGGTATATCTGTCCCTACCCATGGCCTGGTGACTAGCATTGTAACTGGTAGTGCATTGCTTAGTGCGTAGGGCTGTTCCCTGTGTGTGAGTGTGTTCTGTACGCCAACGGTGGTGTTGGTGCCGCCATTGACCAAGTGTATCCTTTGACTCTCCCCCCCTTTTTGTTTTGTCATCCCGTCCTTATGTGCATTAGCATCATCTGGCGGAGGAGCAGAGGCACTGGCGACGAGGGAGCTGCATCCCACAGGACCAAGGAGGCAGAGTCCACCGACGCTGAGGGCACTAGTGGGATGGAAGGTGAGGGGAGCACCACGGCAGAGACTGGAGGGGACAGTTCAGACACAGATACCTCCTCCGATGGAAGCTCCCTGATGGTGGTGGACACCTCTGTGCCCACCCCAACTACAGCTACAGCCGCCACCCCCATACCAGCACCACCCTCCCAGCAGCTCCTCATTGAGTTGCCTATCCCTGCTCACCCAGGAGGGTGGGCATCTCCTTTGCCCCAGGCACCTCAGGCCCTGCCCCAGTTAGTCCTGCTGCCATGAGTGAGGAGGCTATTGACCTCCTGAGATCCATCTCTGTTGGGCAGTCAACCATTGTGAATGCCATCCAGTGGCTGGCAGCCCAAATGCAACAGTCCAATACATTTCTGGAGGGCATTCATACTGGCTTGGCGTCCCAACAGAGATCAATCAGGCTCTGGCCTCCTCTCTGATGGCAGCCATTGTCCCTGTTTCCCCCCTCCCCCCTCCAACTTCCTCTTCCCAGTCCCATTCCCCTCAACCCCAACCTATCCCAAGCACACAGGCAGACGAGCATGCACACAGGACAACACACAAGAGGGGACATGGCAAACACAAGCACCACACTTCATCCCACAGGCACTCATACAAACACCATCCAGATGCAGACATGCCAACATCCACTGCCTCCACTTCCTCCTCCTCCACCTCCCTCCCAGTTGCGTCTCCACTCGTACCTGCATGCACTACATCCTCATCCACTACCACCATCACCAGCACACCTATCAGAACACACAAACCTCACTGGCAGTCACCACCCCCACATCCATGCACACGTCCCCTGTGTCCTCTCCCACTGTGTCTGTGCCCCCTCCTCCCATAGTACACAAACACAAGCACTCAGACACCCTACAGCCTTCCACCTCACAACAGCATCCAGCCCATGCACCTGCACCCAAACACAGCAGACTGACACCTCCTACAACCACTCCCTCTTCCTCCACTCCCACACCTTCTCCCTCTTCCCGCCCCAATGTCCCTAAAAAGCTTTTTGTCTCCACCGACTTCTTCCCTACCCCTCCTCCCCCCTGTCCTTCATGTCAGGCCAGGGTGGTCAAAACCCAGGCAAGCACCTCAGCCACCCAGTCCACAGGCACAGTAGTGTCCCCAGCAACTCCAGGTGGGAAAGGATCCCAGCCACCAGCCAGCCAGACGGAAAGTGTGCCTGTCCCAAGTGCTGCAAGGAAGGGCAAGGAGCCAGCCCCAGCTGCAGGAAGAAAGGGCAAGGAGCCACCCCCAGCTGCAGCAAGGAAGGGCAAGGGGCCACCCTCAGCTGCAGAAAGGAAGGGCAAGGAGCCACCCCCAGCTGCAGCAAGGAAGGGCAAAGAGCCATCCCCAGCTGCTTCCAAGAGGAGCAAGGAGCCATACCCAGTTGCTAGCAGGTAGGGCAAGAGGCCTGCACCAGCAGGCAGTAAGGACAAGGGGCCTGGTGCTGGCACTCTGTCGGAACCCACATCACCAACCATGGTGGTACAGCCGTCCAAGGCTGCAGGGGATGGGCTGGAACCTCCCCCCACCACCACCACCAGCTCCGCCACCAGCACCACCACCAGCACCATCACCAGCAGTAGCAACACCAGTGGGCAGCCGTCCGAGGCTGCAGGGGATTTAGCTGGGGCTTCCCCCCACAACTAGCACCAGCAGCACCAGAGGGCAGCCGTCTGAGGCAGCAGGGGATGGGCTGGAGCCTCCCCCCGCAACTAGCACCAGCAGCAGCATCAGTGGGCAGCCGTCACCGCCGGCAGACAATTTGTGGACCTGCCTCCATGGGTTGTTGTGCGGCCTGCCCCTTGCAGATCCTGTGGGTATGACACCCACCTGAGAGACTGTGACCTTGCACTCCCCAAGATCTGCATCACAGGGCACAATGCCCCCTCCAGAACCAGTGGAGATGCCATCCACTTGAGGGACTGTGGCCTTGCACTCCCCAGGACAAAGCACAGGGCATGTTGCCCCATCCAGAACCAGTGGAGATGCCATCCACTCACCCCATCCTCCCCAAGATGAAGATCACAGGGCACAATGCCCCCTCCAGAACCAGTGGAGATGCCATCCACTCACCCCATCCTCCCCAGGAAGAAGATCACAGGGCACAATGCCCCTTCCAGAACCAGTGGAGAAGCCATCCACTTGAGAGACTGTGGCCTTGCACTCCCCAGGACAAAGCACAGGGCATGTTGCCCCCTCCAGAACCAGTGGAGAAGCAATCCACTTGAGAGACTGTGGCCTTGCGCTACCCAGGACAAAGCATAGGGCATGTTGCCCCCTCCAGAGCCAGTGGGCAAGGCACCCACTTGAGAGACTGTGGCCTTGCACTCCCCAGGACAAAGCACAGGGCATGTTGTCCCCTCCAGGACCAGTGGCGTTGTACCATCAGCCACTGAGGTGCCTGCCTATTTTCAACCTGATGCCCCTGCAGTGTTCTCTCCGTGTTGTTGCAGGATTGAAGTGGGGCCTAATGTGGCCCTGTGGCCCACGAACATTGAGGACTGAGCAGTGTCCCTTCATTTGTAAATATGTATATACTTTTTTATTTGAATGCACGTATTGCTACCATTTGACCTTATCACACTCACTTTTATCTATTGGAATTGTCCTTGCATTATTGCTGAGGGGTGCGGGGTAAATATGTTATATTGCTGCATCTGCTTGTGTGTATGGTGTTGGGGGTGGGGGTGTTGCGTGTGTGCGTCACTCTCTTTTTCCTCCCCCCTGTGCTAGGCGGCTGTACTCACTGTGGTCGTCTTCGCTCGTCGTTGGTGTTCGTAGTGGAGCAGGACGTAAATCAACATTGGGAATATGTGCAGCTCGGGCTCCATGGCATTGTGGTTCTTCCCTGAGTCTCCACAGGTGAGTCCTTTGACTTCTGGCGGTTTTCTGTGTCTTAATACATTGGGCGGAACATTGTCTTCCGCCTTGCTGTAGGCGGTTACCGCTGTGGTGCCTGTTGATACCGCCCTGGCGGTCAGTGTGTTAAAGTGGCTGTCTGTCTGAGCTGTTTCCGCCATGGTCATAATTTGGCAGTATTTTCCGCCAGCCTTTTGGCGGAATTACCGCCACTTTATCACCAACCGCCAGGGTTGTAATGATGACCATAGTGTTGCATGAGGGAGGTTGGGGAGATACCATAATTTTTTTTTTATGTATGAAAACCTGATGAATGTCATTTTACCCACATTCTTCAGACCAGGCATGAGCCTGAATTGACAACACATGGCAACTCATTACTTGAAATAAATGCACATTCGAAATATATAAGCAAAAAATTATGAGTGCTCATACACTGACACACATCGTTGCCTTGATGTGTAAAGCCAGATCTGCTAAGAGTAGACCGGTTCTAATAATGAAAAAAACAACTCAGTGGGGCACATCAACACGACAAAGTCTACATTTGAAGATAATTTGATATCTTAAAGAGAAGACATGGGAAAATCAAAAAAGAAATCTAACTAAAATACTTAATAAATTATCTTCCTTTCCTGAAAAATGTAAACAAACTATTCCAAAATATGTCCATACCAATAGAAATTTTAATACAAAACAAAGAAAAACTTATTTTGCACATACACAAATATACATATACACAAAACATGTCAAAAAACAATAGAAAGCCATCAGCCGACACATGTTTCGTCCTGAATGGACTTCTTCAAGGCTGAGAAAATCATAACAAACAACAATCAATAACAACACATATACATGTACAATTATATACAATAATTAAAATATTTATACATTTAACATTTTGTTCTTTAATTTTCCCAAAACACATCCGACACCGTTTTTTACTCAATTAAATGCACAAACTTTTATATATATGATATGTTTAAAATATGGCACTATATTTCCATCTAAACAAAAGACTACAAAGGAAAGGAAAAGAACCACCACCACGCAATCTTAGTGGCTAAGTGTTTTTTTCTCTAAACATCCGAAAGTATAGTGTAAGATACTTCCCATGTCTCCAAAAACGGGTCCATTACAACCACAGCAATATTCAACCCTGCCACATGCAAACCCAAGTGAAAAGGGGATTCTTTTTTGTTGGCATAGATCGTTTAGTGTCCTAAATTTCCCTTTTGTCGGCAATAAGCCGCTTTCTATCAGAACCAAACCCTCCTTGTATAATAATGGGGAAGGAATATCCCATAAATAAATACCTTCGAATTATTTTTATGTCCGTATGTTCCTATCCCTTCTACCATCCTCTACAAAAAAGGGAGGAAAATGACAATTTAAATGCTCTCCTTCTGCTTATCGAAAAGTATTTTTCCATAATGTAAATATAATATTTCGTAATGTCATTACTGACCTGTTTGAAACCACAGTTAGTCCCCTCTTTTTCTTCCTCTTCAAAATCAATCTAGAAGGGGCATCGCAGACCTCATGTGTTGAGGAACCAACTGCAATATAAATAATCGAAAATATCTCTGGTATTCTCTCTAAGAGAGACTCCATTTCAATATAATTATCATCCACCCATATAGTAAACTCTATACCAATATCTCTACCGTTATCGTTACCGTTCAGTCATCGAGCAAACACTCAAATGAGGTTCCATTTTTTCATTCAATTACATGAAACACACTTCCCCTTACCTAAAAGACAACCTTTTTGTTCTTTTAATTCGTTCTAATTCCGTTTTGTAATATATCGTGGCCAAAAGAGTCGAGGGCAACATTTAAAACCTCCAACTTATGTGAAATAAGGGCAAGCCCCTCGCCGGCATTTTAAACGCCGCGCTCGTGCTGACAAGGGGCTTGATAAACAGAGAGAACGGACTTACGCCTGTCCATTAGCGACACGGCGGCCATTTTGAAGTGGCTCATATTCAATACCCACTAATACAAACTATGTGTCCGACGGCCATTTTTTAATGTTGATTTTGATGTATCCTATCTTATAACTAAAACATCGGCCATATTATTAACCCCCTATGAGTCTTCCCGCTTTGTAGATAATGTGTATAAATTTCATGCCTGCATTTTCAGCGCCACGTTTATACTCAGATAGAACTACTGAACAAAAAAAGGGGACTTCTACCTACCCATTAGAATCACGGCGGCCATTTTAGAAAGATTCGTATTAAGTAGAAGTTACCACACACTACGATCGGCGGCCATTTTTGAATGGCGATTGACATATATCGTGTATCGATCTGCTATAAACCATTTTTACAGAATGCCATTAAAATAATGAGAATCAAACTTAATAAAGAGATATAGGTAAAATCTATATATCGCATTTTGAGCGCCGCGTTCAAACTCTGAAAAGATTACTGAACAACAAAAACGGACTTACGTCTATAAATTAAAGCTACGGCGGCCATTATGGAATGGTTCATGTTCTGTAAGAGCTATCACACAATAAGAACAACGGCCATTTGTAAATGGCGAACTTCATATATCATGTATCATTCTAACATATACCATTTCTATAGAATGTTACTAAAGTGATAAGGTTTGGACTTTATGAAAAGATATTAATTAGATCTATTTGCCAACAAAAAACAAGAAAAATAAAAATTATCAACCATCCCATGTCATGATGGCACCAAAAATTCTTACCCCGAATATATGTAGAAATAAATCACATAAGTGAACATGCAAAGTAAACGTGTATCCCCAGTATATTGAAAATACGAAAAAGAAAAAAAGAGAAAAACAAAAAAAGGGATCTGTAACAGATTAGGGTATAAGATGTCTATCACCAAAGTTAGTAACTCATACCATTTGTATGCTATTCATCATCAATAATATACCAAATAAATAAATTTAATGGAAATGGTACAATTCGTCATCCAAGTTCATACCCATTTCAATCGTTTTTAATTTAATAATCCATTTTGCTTCATTTTTACGCAAATCCAATGTTCTATTACCACCCCTAGCATTCGTTGGGATGTGATTTATACCCATGTATTTTACTGATGGTACCTCCATTCCTGGATGTTTATCTTTAACATGCCGTACTAGTGGTGATGCTGTGTCATGATTTCTTAAGGCTCTGATATGTTCTTGAATACGTTCCTTCAAGGGCCTTATTGTGCTGCCCACATATATCAGGCCACATATACATTCCAATAAATATACCACAAATTTCGTATTGCAATTAATAAGAGTGGAGATCGTATACTTATCACTACCATTATAACTAAATTCAGTAGTTTTATGCATTGCCATACTGCACATATTGCAATTCCCACACTTATAGAAACCCGCAATTTTATTGGGAAGCCATGTTGTTTTGCTTTCCATTAACGGTGGTAAGAAACTTTTGCAAACTTCATTTCTAATAGTTTTACCTCTTTTGTGGATCATTTTGGGTTTCTTAGGAAGTAGAGCAGCAAGTGTCTCATCTGTCTGTAGAATATTCCAATGTTTACAAAGAATGCGATATATATTGGGACTGTTCTGGCTATACGTAGTACAGAAACTCATTCCTCTATATGACGAGCTATCTCGCACCTTTGTCTTTTGACTCAGTAGGGTAGTCCTACATGTTTGATCAATCTTTTTCCTCGATGTTTTAATAGTACGTTCGGAATAGCCTCTTTGTGTAAATCTGTCTTCCAATTTGTTTAATTCTATGTTACATACATTTGGATCACTACAATTCCTTTTCAATCTAATCATTTCCCCAAAGGGAATCGCTGAGATTTGACTTTTGGGGTGCGCACTTTCCGCATGCAATACAGAATTACAGGCTGTTGGTTTGCGGTAGACTTTTGTGTGGATCCGATTGCCTGTGATGGATATCTCTAGATCCAAAAAGCAAACTTTGCTCTTACTAAATTCATACGTCATTTGAATGTTAAAGATGTTACAATTGATATATTCATAGAATTCCATTAGTAGTTGTTCAGATCCCGTCCAAATCATTAAGACATCATCAATATATCTTCCCCAGAAGAAAATGTTATCAGTAAATGAAGCAGGGCCCTTTTTCCAAACATGTATTGCTTCAAAGAAACCCATGTATATATTTGCATATGATGGAGAGAACCGTGAGCCCATGGCTACTCCGTGTGCTTGTTTAAACCATTGTCCCTCATGTAAAAATACATTATTTTCCAATGTAAATTCAATCATACACAATATCATATCCGTGTGTTCCATGTGAGATGCTGATCTTCCGGACAGAAAGTGCCGCACTGCTTGTAAACCTTTATCTTTAGGGATACATGTATATAAAGAAGATACATCTAAGGTGACCAGCATCATGTCTGGAGTCCAATTCACGTCCTCCAGTTTAAGAATAACATCCTTCGTATCCTGTAGATATGAGGGAATGTTTTTCACAACCGGTTGTAAATAGCTATCAATGAACTCGGAAAGTCTTTCCGTAGGTGCTCCTATTCCCGATATTATGGGTCTGCCTGGTGGTGAAGTGGCATTTTTATGTAATTTAGGTAATATATATATACATGGTGATGTAGGATAAGGATTGAAGATATATTTGAATTCCAAATCGGAAATTAAACCCTGATTACACCATGAGAATAACAATTTTTCCAGTTCATCAACAATCATTTTAATGGGGTTACATTGCAATTTTACATATGCACTACTGTCCGCCAACTGTCTGTCTATTTCTTGAACATAGTTAGCTCTATCTAAAATAACAATGTTTCCCCCCTTGTCTGCCTCTTTAATCACTATATCATGATTACTTCCCAGTTCCTTCAAAGCCAGTCTCTGTTTTTTCGTTATATTGGATGATTTATGAAAGTTACCACACTTGATTTGTTTTTGAAGTTTAGACAAATCCTCCTTCACCAATCTCCCAAACACGTCTATGGCGTTATTACTAGGTAACTTGGGGGTGAAACTAGATTTAGGTTTGAGGCCACTATTTAAGGATGTATCCTGAACAATTTTAAGGTCATTTAATAAATCTAACCTATCCATGTTATTATAATTCATGTTTTCCAGGGTAAGTAAAAGCTCAATATCTCCAATATCTTTGATGGTGTAATAACTTGGTGTAATACTCGTTGTGGCATTGGATATTATTTCTGTATGTACTTCAATCTTGTCTGCAAAATATTTTTTAAGCTTCAGTTGTCGAAGAAATTTGAAAAAATCAATATGTACTTGCGTCATATCACAAAGATTGGACACACAGAAGCCCAATCCTTTACCTAACACCTTTAGTTGTTCTTCAGTGAGAATATGTTTGGATAGATTTACAATTGAAATGCTGCTACAATCCTGTGCAGCATCTGAAATCTCTTTATTAGATGCAAATGTTAATTGTTCTTGATTTTGTTCCTTGCTGCTCTGGTCTGCATCCCTATGACTGGCTGATTTTTGGCTTCCTCTTCTCCTTTTGCCTCTCCGCGTTTTGGCCCTACATTTTGAAAAGGCTGATTGTAAGGATACTTCTTATTTCCTAATCTGTACCTTTTTGCTTCCTGTAAGAAACTATTGGTGGGCATTAGGTCAACATTGGGATTTGAATTGGTATTGTCACTGGATATGCTCGTACTATCTGATTCATCTGATGTAATTGAGAAATCTGATTCATGGGTCATAGCTCCCAATGTGCCCTTCATATTTGTAGCTTGCCCTTTGTAAATGAGATTATCAAATCTCCTGGCGAACGTATATATTCTGCCACTTTCATAATCTCTGTCATCTCTTCGTAATTTTGACAATTTTTTATTCTTAATATACATTTGATGTTTGTCAAGCATTTCCTTCAAAATCTTATCATTTTTTGTTTTGACATCTGGTAAATTTAAAGCCTTAATTTCATTCTCTAATTCCTGTATGTCTTTTAATAGTTTTTCCCTTTTTTCCTCTGCATGTTGTATTAAAATTGTCATCAGGCCCTTCGAAGTCTCAAAGAGTAACTGTTCCCACTCCAGCATATGTTGTACTGACAGATCGTCAAAAGTGGGAAATATAATAACTCTCAGGCCATAATATCGGGAATAGGAGCACCTACGGAAAGACTTTCGAGTTCATTGATAGCTATTTACAACCGGTTGTGAAAAACATTCCCTCATATCTACAGGATACGAAGGATGTTATTCTTAAACTGGAGGACGTGAATTGGACTCCAGACATGATGCTGGTCACCTTAGATGTATCTTCTTTATATACATGTATCCCTAAAGATAAAGGTTTACAAGCAGTGCGGCACTTTCTGTCCGGAAGATCAGCATCTCACATGGAACACACGGATATGATATTGTGTATGATTGAATTTACATTGGAAAATAATGTATTTTTACATGAGGGACAATGGTTTAAACAAGCACAAGGAGTAGCCATGGGCTCACGGTTCTCTCCATCATATGCAAATATATACATGGGTTTCTTTGAAGCAATACATGTTTGGAAAAAGGGCCCTGCTTCATTTACTGATAACATTTTCTTCTGGGGAAGATATATTGATGATGTCTTAATGATTTGGACGGGATCTGAACAACTACTAATGGAATTCTATGAATATATCAATTGTAACATCTTTAACATTCAAATGACGTATGAATTTAGTAAGAGCAAAGTTTGCTTTTTGGATCTAGAGATATCCATCACAGGCAATCGGATCCACACAAAAGTCTACCGCAAACCAACAGCCTGTAATTCTGTATTGCATGCGGAAAGTGCGCACCCCAAAAGTCAAATCTCAGCGATTCCCTTTGGGGAAATGATTGGATTGAAAAGGAATTGTAGTGATCCAAATGTATGTAACATAGAATTAAACAAATTGGAAGACAGATTTACACAAAGAGGCTATTCCGAACGTACTATTAAAACATCGAGGAAAAAGATTGATCAAACATGTAGGACTACCTTACTGAGTCAAAAGACAAAGGTGCGAGATAGCTCGTCATATAGAGGAATGAGTTTCTGTACTACGTATAGCCAGAACAGTCCCAATATATATCGCATTCTTTGTAAACATTGGAATATTCTACAGACAGATGAGACACTTGCTGCTCTACTTCCTAAGAAACCCAAAATGATCCACAAAAGAGGTAAAACTATTAGAAATGAAGTTTGCAAAAGTTTCTTACCACCGTTAATGGAAAGCAAAACAACATGGCTTCCCAATAAAATTGCGGGTTTCTATAAGTGTGGGAATTGCAATATGTGCAGTATGGCAATGCATAAAACTACTGAATTTAGTTATAATGGTAGTGATAAGTATACGATCTCCACTCTTATTAATTGCAATACGAAATTTGTGGTATATTTATTGGAATGTATATGTGGCCTGATATATGTGGGCAGCACAATAAGGCCCTTGAAGGAACGTATTCAAGAACATATCAGAGCCTTAAGAAATCATGACACAGCATCACCACTAGTACGGCATGTTAAAGATAAACATCCAGGAATGGAGGTACCATCAGTAAAATACATGGGTATAAATCACATCCCAACGAATGCTAGGGGTGGTAATAGAACATTGGATTTGCGTAAAAATGAAGCAAAATGGATTATTAAATTAAAAACGATTGAAATGGGTATGAACTTGGATGACGAATTGTACCATTTCCTTTGAATTTATTTATTTGGTATATTATTGATGATGAATAGCATACAAATGGTATGAGTTACTAACTTTGGTGATAGACATCTTATACCCTAATCTGTTACAGATCCCTTTTTTTGTTTTTCTCTTTTTTTCTTTTTCGTATTTTCAATATACTGGGGATACACGTTTACTTTGCATGTTCACTTATGTGATTTATTTCTACATATATTCGGGGTAAGAATTTTTGGTGCCATCATGACATGGGATGGTTGATAATTTTTATTTTTCTTGTTTTTTGTTGGCAAATAGATCTAATTAATATCTTTTCATAAAGTCCAAACCTTATCACTTTAGTAACATTCTATAGAAATGGTATATGTTAGAATGATACATGATATATGAAGTTCGCCATTTACAAATGGCCGTTGTTCTTATTGTGTGATAGCTCTTACAGAACACGAACCATTCCATAATGGCCGCCGTGGCTTTAATTTATAGACGTAAGTCCGTTTTTGTTGTTCAGTAATCTTTTCAGAGTTTGAACGCGGCGCTCAAAATGCGATATATAGATTTTACCTATATCTCTTTATTAAGTTTGATTTTCATTATTTTAATGGCATTCTGTAAAAATGGTTTATAGCAGATCGATACACGATATATGTCAATCGCCATTCAAAAATGGCCGCCGATCGTAGTGTGTGGTAACTTCTACTTAATACGAATCTTTCTAAAATGGCCGCCGTGATTCTAATGGGTAGGTAGAAGTCTCCTTTTTTTGTTCAGTAGTTCTATCTGAGTATAAACGTGGCGCTGAAAATGCAGGCATGAAATTTATACACATTATCTACAAAGCGGGAAGACTCATAGGGGGTTAATAATATGGCCGATGTTTTAGTTATAAGATAGGATACATCAAAATCAACATTAAAAAATGGCCGTCGGACACATAGTTTGTATTAGTGGGTATTGAATATGAGCCACTTCAAAATGGCCGCCGTGTCGCTAATGGACAGGCGTAAGTCCGTTCTCTCTGTTTATCAAGCCCCTTGTCAGCACGAGCGCGGCGTTTAAAATGCCGGCGAGGGGCTTGCCCTTATTTCACATAAGTTGGAGGTTTTAAATGGTGCCCTCGACTCTTTTGGCCACGATATATTACAAAACGGAATTAGAACGAATTAAAAGAACAAAAAGGTTGTCTTTTAGGTAAGGGGAAGTGTGTTTCATGTAATTGAATGAAAAAATGGAACCTCATTTGAGTGTTTGCTCGATGACTGAACGGTAACGATAACGGTAGAGATATTGGTATAGAGTTTAGTATATGGGTGGATGATAATTATATTGAAATGGAGTCTCTCTTAGAGAGAATACCAGAGATATTTTCGATTATTTATATTGCAGTTGGTTCCTCAACACATGAGGTCTGCGATGCCCCTTCTAGATTGATTTTGAAGAGGAAGAAAAAGAGGGGACTAACTGTGGTTTCAAACAGGTCAGTAATGACATTACAAAATATTATATTTACATTATGGAAAAATACTTTTCGATAAGCAGAAGGAGAGCATTTAAATTGTCATTTTCCTCCCTTTTTTGTAGAGGATGGTAGAAGGGATAGGAACATACGGACATAAAAATAATTCAAAGGTATTTATTTATGGGATATTCCTTCCCCATTATTATACAAGGAGGGTTTGGTTCTGATAGAAAGCGGCTTATTGCCGACAAAAGGGAAATTTAGGACACTAAACGATCTATGCCAACAAAAAAGAATCCCCTTTTCACTTGGGTTTGCATGTGGCAGGGTTGAATATTGCTGTGGTTGTAATGGACCCGTTTTTGGAGACATGGGAAGTATCTTACACTATACTTTCGGATGTTTAGAGAAAAAAACACTTAGCCACTAAGATTGCGTGGTGGTGGTTCTTTTCCTTTCCTTTGTAGTCTTTTGTTTAGATGGAAATATAGTGCCATATTTTAAACATATCATATATATAAAAGTTTGTGCATTTAATTGAGTAAAAAACGGTGTCGGATGTGTTTTGGGAAAATTAAAGAACAAAATGTTAAATGTATAAATATTTTAATTATTGTATATAATTGTACATGTATATGTGTTGTTATTGATTGTTGTTTGTTATGATTTTCTCAGCCTTGAAGAAGTCCATTCAGGACGAAACACGTGTCGGCTGATGGCTTTCTATTGTTTTTTGACATGTTTTGTGTATATGTATATTTGTGTATGTGCAAAATAAGTTTTTCTTTGTTTTGTATTAAAATTTCTATTGGTATGGACATATTTTGGAATAGTTTGTTTACATTTTTCAGGAAAGGAAGATAATTTATTAAGTATTTTAGTTAGATTTCTTTTTTGATTTTCCCATGTCTTCTCTTTAAGATATCAAATTATCTTCAAATGTAGACTTTGTCGTGTTGATGTGCCCCACTGAGTTTTTTTTTTTCATGAGCCTGAATTGCATCACATGATTACTCAGGCTGCACAGAATTAGAAAATATACAGTATTTATATTTCCTATTTAGTCCTGAATTTTATATATGTCATCAAATCAAACGCATAAGCAATGATTCTGACACAATTTAGTGGTCTGAGTTTATATTGCATAAAAGATTGCATACTTTACATTCCCTAGGAAAACCCAGATGGATTTGTTCTTGCAGGGCTCCAGACTTTCAGAGCAATATTTATTTAGTTAGTGTTCCAGGATGTAGGCTTGCCCATTTGAAAAATACAGTTAAAAATAAAATGTAATCTACGTTTTTATTCTACCTTCAGGCGACACTGGAATTATTGGTGGGGTTTGCACCAAAACATAAGTATATGCTGGAAATATATATAGTTTATATTGGTGCATACAGAGGCCAAAGAAGTATATGTGTTTGAACAACCTACTGCTGTGTTTTTGTTTGAAGTTCCGGCACAGAGATGTTCACAGATTCAGGTATTTAAATGATTGAAGAGACTATTTTGATCTGCTTTGTCATATAGCCTTTGCAGGTGATCCTCTTGGAACAATATGAAGGAGATTTGGTCAGCCCCTGGACAAAAAATTCTGCTTTCCTATCTCTCTTCTTTGTAGTCACGGCAGTTCATTGATAGAACCAAGCCAATAAACGTGCACTTTGTACTAAAGGAATGCTTTGCAAGAACGTTTGGTTTCCAGAAATGCAGTTGAGAATCTACCCACTCCTGTCTCTTGGTGAGGCTTCGAAATATTTCACTTGCATTTCTTCAGGGGATTAGAGGTTTATAACATATACAGAGTGTTTGTGAATGAATAGTGTACATGATTTAGTTTTTCAATGGAAGTGAGCACAGTTTGCATGCATTTTAGTTCAACAATATACAAATTAACTTTAATTGTTAAACAAAATTCTCTGAAAGCATCTTCAGCATTCTTTGGAAAGTGCTTTAATATTCTATGGGAGTAAAAAAGGAGGTTTGGCTTTTGAACTGAGGACAGTGAAAGAGTAAACATTCAGGTATGAAAAGATGAGAAAAAAACATTCAGATAAACCTAGCCCGTACCTAATAACAAATAGTTTGTGTACATTAGTTTTGGAGCGTTGTTGTAGTAAGGCAGTGAATGCACTCCTAACCCTAACCCTCACATTTGGGGGATCAGTCAGCGGGTTTTTGCCTCTGGTATCATCCCACTGTTTGAAATCTCGCAAAACATTAAAAAATCTGTAAAATTCCACCACCTAGCATTCCCACAGTTCTAACAATAAAACCATTACCTCTCATGTATGGGTGGTCCTCTTGTAAGGGACAGAAATGGTCCAAATCTGTGAGTGTGTGAGGTCAATGTAGTGTCAATGTGGTCTTCACATAGTCAAACCTTTGGCCTATTCCTGTCCGGGCAATAGGCTGACACACACATGTGGGGGACGTTTTTATCAGGAGTGTAGAACCGTGGGATGGCTAGACACAAGGTCTGGTTTTTGCCATCGAGAATTGAAGAAATTGTGGTTATTGTTACCTAGCTTTTGTAAATTGTAGAGCATTCTGAGAATTAAAATTTGATACAATTCATGCAAGCCATATCATATTGGATGCCTATGGATGTCGAGATTTACAGAAATGTCCTGGGATGGCAGGGGTCCCTGGTTGTCAGCCAACTCCACACAAAATACTGTTCACATATTGCAGCCATCCTTCATGGAAGCTCCCTCATCAAAAACATGGCCTGGTGACTATTGTCTAGATCTTTCTTCAAATCCACAAAAAAAACACATATATCACACTAACAGAAAACAGATGTGGGTCAAGCCTTTGAAGGAAATTATTCTTGTGAGAGACATTCGGGTGGGAACAACAAGGTTTTTAAGAAACAAATTTATCATCATAAACATCATGTTCAGCCGTAATCCTGGCCAGCCGATTAGGGTGAGGGCAGTCGGACATCCAGTGATAGAACTGTGAGTAGACATATGTGTAAACATTAAAACGTTGTGGTTTATCACCTGGCGGCACACCAAACCCATGGAAAGTCAAATATTTATGGTACTCCACACTCAAGAGTACCAGTGGACAATAGAGGTAGGTCATTACTTGGCAGGGATATGCTCCTGTCTGAGGGATATGTTAGACCTGGCAATCATGGAGAGGTCTTACCACAGACCTATTGCCTTTCATCTTGTGTCTTGTTGCTGTATCTTTTTGTTGGCCTTAGGACTCTGAGCACTTTACCACTGCTAACCAGTGCTAAGGTGCATGTATTTCTCCCCTAAACATGTTAACATTGGTGTATCCACAACTGACATACTTAATTTACTTGTAAATGCCTTGTAAAGTGGTATACCATATACCCAGGGCCTGTAAATTAAATGCTACTAGTGGGCATATAGCACTTATTGGGCCACCCACTTAGTAACCCTGTAAGCATGTCTCAGGCTGCCACTGGAGGGCTTGTGTGTGTAGTTTCACTGCTACATCAACTTGGCATTTAAAACCTCTTGTCAAGCTTTAAACTCCCCTTTTCTTACATATAAGTCACCCATAAGGTAGACCCTAAGCAGCCCATAAGGCAGGGTGCAATGTAAGTAAAAAGTAGGACATGTACTTTTAACTTTTATCTACCCTGATAATGAAAAACTCTCAAAGTCGTTTTTCATTGCTGTGAGGCGTGCTCCTACCACAGGCCAGCATTAGCAATTCCTTAATATAATTTTAACCTGTATCAGGAAGGAGTTGTTGCCTCATGTTTCATATCATGGGAATGGTAATGATACATCCTCATTACTGCTAAAGTCAGATTTACTATTAATATTTTAGAAATGCCCCTTTTAGAAAGCGGGCATTTCTCTGCTCTCACTGCCCTGTGTGCCTGATAGTCTGTCTCCAATACACGTCTGGTCTGGGTGGCAACTACATTTCTGCATTCTCTCCAGACACCCATAACACAGGACACTCAACTTGAGCTGCATTCATTTGCATACTGATAGTCTGGAGCCAGGACTGGGATGAAAGGGGGACCTGTGCACTTCAGAGAGATCATTTGAAGTCATCCCCATATCAAATGCATTTTTGGGTATAAGTACTGGGTCTCTGACCCCCTGAAATCAGACCACTGCTGGACTTGGGAAGAACTCTACTGGAATAAAGTCTTCTGTGCTGTAAGGATTGCCACTCTGCCTGGACTGACCGTTCCAAGGAACTGCTTTTATGCATTGCTGAACTGCCCTGATGCCTGATGATTTCTGCCCTACTGAAGACAAGTACAGGACCCAACCTGCTGAACCAAAGTGTCTCGAAGGGCTTGCTGGCTTGCCCCTTGTTCTTTTGCAGTATCAGAGACATCAAAGACTACCTGCAGCTCTCCTGGTCCTAAGGTTCCACCTCCAGTCCTGGACCTCAGAAGTGGTTTTAGCAGGCTTTTCCCTCTCAATGTCGACGCATCGGGGACTTTGCACTGATCAGAATCACTGCTTCTCCCCTTTGACTCTGACGCAGCGGCTGCTTGCCCACATTGCCTCAAAGCCCAGCTCAGCTCAAGGCTAACGGACCACGAATCCATGATCTACTTGGCTCAACGCTGACGATAGGTGCAGCTTGATGTCGAAACGCTTTCATTCACTTCAACGGAGGACACAGGACCCCCTTTGAGCACCTCGATGATGACGCAGCAGAACCTCGATGTCAACAGGCTCATTGAAGGTACTGTTTAAGCAGGATTTGTCTGGGTCCTGTAGCTAGCCTACCCTCCATCAAGGTCGGCCTGAACTTTGGATTTGCACTAGTCCCTCACAACCTCAAGTAACCTTTTGAAAGCCAGTGACTTCTTAGCACTATTGCACATTTAATCCTTCATATCTCCATTTTTACTTATTGGATGCTTGTCATTTTGGTCTTGTTTGACTCAGGTAAATATTCTCTACTTTTCTAAACCTCTATGGGGTCTTTTTATAGTGTTTTAAATGTGTTACTGTGTGTATGTGTCAGACAAATATTTTACACATTACCTCTTAAGTTAAACCTGACTGCTCTGTCCCAAGCTACCAGAGAGCGAGCACAGGTAAATTCAGGGTGTGTATCTGACTTACCCTGACTAGGAGTGTGGTCACTACTTGGACAGGGTGCATACCTCTATCAACTAGAGAGACAATTTCTAACAGATATGCTCCTGCATACCCCCTCTGTGAAAAAAAGGTTTTAGATAAACATAGCCTGTACCCAATAATAAGTAATTTGTCTTCCTTAGTTTTGGAACTTCTGTTTTGGTAAATTGAGTGAACTCCCAACCCTCACTTTAGAGTAATCAGTCGGTTGGTTTTTGCCCCTGGTGTCTGTCCACTGTTTGAAATTTTATAAAACAGAAAGAAAGTTCAGTAGTATCTTGTACCAAGTTTCAAAACAACCCTCCTATTTTCATTACACTTCAGAATGTGGTTACAATCAAAGCAGATTTACTAATCTGAATTTAATTGATCTTATTACAGCCAAGTTTAATCCTATCTACAATAGTGAATCAACACTGGCACCACACTATATTGCGAATACTATAGTTCAACCTAAGTTAATTACCACTATTCTTGTCTAATCTAAAAAATGTTGCTAGTTTTAGCTATTACATCAAGTGCTGTTATTAACATATGTTATAAGCAACCTGAAAATAGAGCTCTGTTTTTTCAGCGACAATGAGAGCTTTATATAAGGTCCTATAGCACACAAGTGAGTATAAGATAAACTTTGGAAATATTTTGCAAAAGCATTTTCAAAGGAAAGCAAAACATCAAGACCAATCGAGCCAGCCTAGTAAAAGTGTTCAAGATTATATTGATATTTGAAAGAAATAATACACCTGTAAATTAGGCAAGCAGATAATGAATAATGTCCTTCAATGGTCCAATTGAGATTTATGGGAACTTGAGAAAGTCCAGGCATAGATAGCAGAATGGCTCGCCCTAAAATTGAACCAATCAGAATGGATTATCCAATTCCACACCCACATGCCTCTCATTGTATATTAGTATCAGAACAAAGGCTCTCACATGAAAAAGCTGCCCATGTCTGACTTTTTTTAGTTTTACCAATGTTTATCAGTGGTTTCAAAAATTTGTAGTGATCACTAGGGGTGATTCAAGTTATTTTGCAGCATTCACATGCAGACTCTATTGGCTCTGGATACAACCAAAGTGTTCTACCACCCATAAATAAGAGTGGTTGTGGCACACTCACAGCAGGACATTTAGAAAGTGGGATGTTGGTGGTAGGTGTTCTGTGTGTTCATGGGCACAAACCATTTCACCTGAATCCTGGGCATGTTATTCCATCACCTCTGTAGTAAAATGTCTTCAATCAACCATAACTAGGAATTGTGTTTCTTCTCTCATATGTGGTACACTGTGTGCATGTCATTCGTGTAGTAAGGTGACTGTGTTCATGGTCACAGTGTCACAGTGACACTTGCAGAAAATATTGTTTCTCTTTCATCTTGTCTTCTTCATTCTTTATTTAGCATGCTGATGTCCCAGTGGTTTAGTTCCAGAGTCCATTTAGCAGCCTGGTGAACAGAGGGAATATTCTTTCACTTCCCCACTATGCCCACATGTGGTCAGCATCAGTCACTGAGCTCCCAAAGTATTCTATCACATTTAGATGAGGGAAGTTATTATTCATAACAGGTTGTTTAGAAAATGGGAAGTTGGTGCAGCTTAGTTGAGTTCAAAGGCGTAGTCCTTTTCATAAATAACCTTTTATAAATCTATTGCCCCTCAGTGATAAGTGCACTGTGGTCACTATCCAGTCTTTGAATCACAACAACGTCATGCATGAGAGGCCACAGTTAAGTGTCCAAAAGAATGGCATCAATACTTCTACTAGTGCCTCCCCCTTGAGAAAGTATATGACCTTTAGTGGCCATTGCATACTGGCAAACCATGGGGCAGGGTTAAAGATGCAAGCTGAACTACAACAGCTAACCAAGATGTCATTAGGTCTACTTCAAGTTTTGGTATGCCTTTTGTCTGGACTTCCATTTCTACAACAGTGTCCACCCAATCAAGTGGTTTATATTATACGTTAAAATTGCTGGTGGTCATAAGGGGGTAATTGGCTGGTCTATTGAATAAATGATGGTGAAATAAAGAAAGTGGTAGAGATTCTTTAGTCTTTGGCTGAGAATGATTGTATATATTGTACACACATGCCACAAAGCCATTACTCCGCTTTAGAACCAAGCAATGAAGTCTGAGTTGTTAACTGTGAGTTGTTTAATGTCTAGATTTAAAGAGTTTTTAACCCACACTAGAATACCCCCTGAAGGGTGACCAGGTTTGGATGGCTGCCTCAATGCTGTAGGTAGAATGTCCCATTCTAAAAAGTGGTTCTAGAGATCAGTTTCGTAGAGCAAAATTATGTCAAATTGATCAATGAATGTGCCCCATTTTGGATCAATAAATTTATTGTGAGTTCCTGCAATGTTCCAAGATAACAGCTGTACAGGAACAAAGGACCTTGTCCTGACACAAGGTAATGCTGTGAGACAAGGATCAAAATTAGGAATAGCATGATCCCTCACCCTGGATGATAAAGAGATCTTGTACTCAGCGATGGACCTGATGTAGTCTCCTGTCTCGTTAATGGGTAATCAAAAGAGTAACGACAACAAAGACCCTTCCGAAGCATCCTAACGAGGGTTAGCTACCTCAGAAGGAGGAAAGCTAGGTAGAAAGACAATGGCAAAATTGCTATCTGATGGGTAGATATCATATAGTCAGTCCGCCTCCATAAGACTGGAGGCAGAGGGACTCAATGTCAGGAATCCCCAAGGTGCCTCCTGCGTTATCTGTCAGCATCCCCAGGGATTAGGATTAAATCATATCTCTGTTCTTGGTTAAACCTTCATGTTTCTAAGTAAACATAATGTGCTGTGTTACACAATTGGTTTTTATCAATGCATGTGTTACCAATGCTTGTTTGCTAATGTGAGCAGGTGTAGACATGTGCTTCTAATTGGGTGTGGTGTAGACATGTGCTTCTAATTGGGTGTGGTGACTCATCCACATGTGGAAATTCAACTGCTTTCCTGATTGGCTATAAATAGCAGAGTGAAGCATGCCTCCCTGCTTGGCTTTGTTTTGCTTCCTGATCTCAGCATCTGATTTGGCAGTCCAGCCCCTGCTGTCATCCTCGTATTCAGGACTTTTGAGGCAATTATTTTCTTCGTTCCTGTACCAGCTGACACCAGGCATTCCTCCAGCACTCCAGAAAAGACTGTAGCTAAGTGACTAGCATTCTCTAGGGAGTTTGTTCTTTGAGCACCGCAATTTCCTAGAACAGTAGAACAGCTGGTGTATTTCAGACCTCGTATTTTGGCAGAGTGCTTATCTTGAAGAGACAAATGCATTTCTGAACATTCTACATTAATATTGTAGTTACTTGCCTAAATGTGCTTCAGGAAATCTGCTTCAGCTCAAGTACTACAAAAAGTGACAGTGTAACTTTAAGAGAGCATTTGCGTGACTTTTCTTTCTCTAATAGCATAACTCTTGGATTTAAATTGTGTCATTCATGCCTGTGGTTCAGGTTTAAGGAATTTGCTTTTGAGGGGTTTTTCACACACATAATTAAACCAAACGAAACTGTGCCACCCTAACTGTTTAAACCCAGAGTGGACATTTGTATTTCCTGGATTGTTTTTGTTCCCTTTAGGTTAACCCTATGCATGCAGGAAAGTTATATGTGATATAATGAATGCCCTTGTTTGTCTTTCTTGTGCATGATAAGTGCAACCACAGTTCTAATTGTAGTGTGCAACAGTGAATCTATGTGAAGACAGCCCTAGTGTTGTAGTACTTATTGTTATGATACTCAGTGTGGGTTTTTGGTAGTGCAGTGTTAGTAATTGTGCCAACAGTTATTATTATCCAAGAAAAGTGCTGGAGAATCCTGGTGTTCTTTTAGCGCTCCTGTGCCCATATCAGAAAGAGAGATTCAGTTTGAAGGAAGTTGAGTGCACTAACTCTACTATCACTCTGTCAACAATGACCTGCCCCCTCCAAAGATACAGGGTGCCTGGCTGGACCGGCAAGAAGTGGAAGTGTTTTGTCTCGTTCTCTTCCACTCCCCCTTTCCTTTTGGGACACCTGACGGGGTTTCTGTGTCCACCAGGAAGTGCAGAGAGGTGTTACAGGAGGGCAGGGGCATACCATCGCCCCTGCAGACATCCTGCTTTTCAGGTGAGTGGCCCCGTCCCGACTCTCAATAAGGTCAGTATCCCTCATTTGCAGCTGGGTCTAGATACTGGGTTTATTTTGGCGGACTCACCTAAATGATTGAAGCTAGCTGGGCATATACTACTGATGGAAAGGACTTTGTGGCCTTGGGCTGATTTTAAAGTAGATGATCATAACTTGCAAATGGTATTGTTAGAGCATCCAGTGCCAATAATAGATCCACAAGATTGTGCCCCTTCAAAACTAGCCTAATGGAATCATCTGCATCAGCAGATCAAGATTAACGCTATGCGCAAAAAATGTCTGAGTGTAATAATGAGTAACAATGTAGATGCAAGCGGATCCAGTGGGTTACTTTATTAATTAGAGTACCTATGCTTTCTGTTTGTCCCACCTTTAGCTTAGGGATATTTATCCTGTATATTATGGCCTCCAAGGCAATAGCAAAGTAAGCAGTATTAGCAGGGCAGGCACGACAGAATATATCTCGGTAGGGCTCCTGTTATACTCCCCTAAGTTTAAAGTGTGGGGAACATAATTTGTGATCGCACCGCTGGTGATACAGGGGAATTGATATATTTGCTCTTCAATCAGATGGCTTGGAAGTAGAGCCTCCTCGTATGTCCACATATTGTGATTCCCCAGCTAGGACATTGGTTGTCAGACTCAAACTTGGACCTTTCCCCTAAATTTGTAAACTCATTTGATTGCAAAGTGTTGTTGGCAAGGGGCACATACAAGTTATTCTGCAATTCTGTGCCCAATCTGATTATAGGAGGCCCCATTGGTGAATGTATAGGACTTCCTCCCTTTTCTCGTGCAAGCAGATCTGCTATTTTTTTTTTTATTTGCCTTGCAGTAATCAGTTAATCTTGAATTTAACTACAACAATGTTGTTTTGATTTGAGTTAAGTCCTTGCTTAATTAAAACAGATGAGATCTGATTTCAGTCATGGACCTATCCACGGGTTCATGAGCAAGGTCAGAAGCAGGTTGAGGCTTTCAACAGGGACTTTCAAGCAAGGTACAGTGATTGTTACAAGGTATGGCAACTACGTCACTCTAGAAAGCACTCTGGCAGGGTGGATTAGAACCACCAGGATTCAAGACTCCCTCTTTACGCTCAGCATTCAGCTGGATGAAATTTACGTCACTCGCTCTGGAGACACCCAGGGCATAAACTTCCAGGGCAGGTGCAACTACTGTATTAACTACTGGTGTAAGTGGTTTGTGTTTGGAGGTGTCACTTTTAGCAGTTGGTAAACCCTTGTATAACTGTATTTCTTTTTATTTTGGGCGAAAGCTGCCTTCTTTTGTTGAGAATATCTTCTACTTCCTCAATAAATTATCAATGTCTTGAAGTGTACAATTCTCTACCTGGTGTCTTGTAGCATATGGCTCTCTCTTTCCCACAAGGGGTAATTCTACCACTTTTCTTTTCCCCCTGGAGGTTTAACTGTTTTACACTCAACTGTTCAATAACGTAGAGCAATTGAGCTTTCACAAAGAAGCAACATCAATAACATAAACAACTGGAAAGTTAAAAAGTCTCAATAGGTTGACAGAGTCAAAAGTCAATACAGGGTCTTACTATCCAAAAGGATAAAAAATAAAGTGCAAATGCAGAAGGAAGGGCAGCCGCAATGTGTGAGGAAATATTTACAATGGAACGCAGGGAGAGGAGTGACCCTGTCTTGCCTCTTCCTGGAGTTGATGGGTGCATACGAGGCCGTCTTGGAAGTCACAGCACTAAATAGTGCTAAACAGTGCAAAGAGGGAAAAGACTTGGAGCCCCGAGCAATCCTTATGAAATCCTGCACAGCGGGGCAGTAAGACGAGGGCAGTAACGGCACTAAATAGTGGGAAGAGGGAAAAGACCCTGCCTCCTCCTCAAGCCCTCCTCCACTGCGAGGGGTTATCTTGGAAAGGTTTCTCTTCCCTTATTGAGGATCTCTCTTCAATATGCCTTCAACTGGGAAATGGTGTGGGATAATCAGTTATTTTCTGCCCCACATTCAGAGCAAGTCCAATTGTAATGACTCATAGCCACCCAGAGTAATTCACCTTGATAATAATAACACCCCTTGCCAGAGAACGTGGACTGCTGCAACCAGTCATACTTGCCAGTAACCTATCCGACAAACTGTAAATCAGACCCTTAGGCTTTTTCATTGTCTTATCCATGTATTTGTGGTGTTGTTGTTCCAGTAGCTATTAATTTGAGCACTGCTGTATTATTTTTTGTCACTGGACAAATTGTTAATGCCACATAATGTTTTCTCATTTGAGTATGCATGTTATTAATCTGGATAATCAGATTCAACACAATACATAAGCAGTATATAATACTATAAAGAGCAGCAGCCGGCCTAATTAATCTAAGTAATGTAATAATGTTTGAATTTCTGGTGGTTGAAGATGCCAGAGTCAGGTTTGATTCAACCACAGGTTCAGCAATTTTGTTGCTTTATGTTGCCCAGCCAATGGTGCCAAATTACAAGAAAACAGCTGAAAACATTCGGTTTTCTTAACAGATGGAGAGCTTTTCAGCAACAAAATATTGTTTTGCCTGGAGTACCAACAATCTTTTGACCATTCCTAGTTAGATAAACTCATCTGTATTGTTAGTGCTTTTCTCTGTGAGAATTTGAGGACCATAAAACGCTTCTTTGATAGCCCTGGGAGTGGTATTAACCCCCTAACGATTTTGGTGAGCCACAGCTGAGCGTGGTCAACAGATGTTAGTGGTTTACAGAAGGCAAAAAATCAGGTCAGCGTCAATTAATAATCAAAATGTGTATGCTTCATATAATACGAAATTCAAACAATTAAAATCTTATAAATCAGAGGACAAAACAATATTTGATTGTCTCAATGGGCTGGACAAAGGCAAGTATGTTCTCTCTCGGAGAGAGCACTCTAAGAACTCTTACTCGGCTCTTTACTCATCATCATCTGCACTAAAAACACACAAGCTCTAACACCTACATGCAGTTCTCATAAGACTGTCCAATCAGGTAGAAATGAGATGATACAATTATATGCTTGTTAGGTTCTCAAGGTTTCTCACAAGTCTGCACCCTGCAGGTTTCTTTCTAAATGTGCTATTCATTAAAACATTCCATGATACTCACAAAGAAAATAAAACATTTCTTCATTGAGAGAAGAAAGGAAAAAGGACATCTCGTTCAACAATTGGAGCTCCAGTGCCTAGAAATAAAATGTTCCTGTGTCACAAAACAAGATGGCAAACAACATTAGCCATTTGATAATTCAGGTCCATATCAGCTCTAATCACTGAAAACGTAAATCAACTTAATCTCAATCTCTCTCTGCAAGTATAATAATAATAATTATAATAATAATAATAATAATAATAATAATAATTATTATATAATAAATAACATTTGTAAAGCACAGCCTTCATCTCACGACTGTCTGGGCTCTATATCAAACTTAGAGGGTCAGCAACAATAAACACTTTCCTCCCTGTTTATGATACATATTTTATGTCCTTTCCTGCTATTTAGCTGTTTTTAGGGAAAAGCCAGGTTGTTAGATACTTCCTAAAATGCATAAGACTGTTACTGGCTCTAAACGTGTTTATTCATTAATGTCATGTCAATGCAATGCATTTAATGTGAAAAACGTATTCTGTATATTATAAGATCTTTCTCATTAACTGTAGATTTAGGTAGTTGTGGCCATAAGAATGATCTATCCCAAGCATGGAGTGCCTGGAGCAGGTGGTAAATAGGAGAGAATACAGAAAGAATCATTCCATGTGGTTATTTCCCATTATCTGGGGATTAGTTTATAATTGCACTGTACAGGTGGGATATTGCCACCCAGTACTGGTGTTTACAGGTGCTCCCCATCAGTACTGTGCAACTCATAATCTGGGCCATTGAAGACTGTTCATTTTGTCTGCTGTCAATTGATTTTTATGTATCTTTCAAAGTTTATCTAAATTATGTTTTAGCCATGAATAAACTAGAGGTATAATTCCTAGAAACCATGAAACAAAATCCAAACAGATTGATAAAGCTGACTCCTGCTGTTTACTGTACTCAGCCAATTATGTTTTGTTTTGAACTTTTGTTGAAACTAATTATTAATCTGAAACATTCCAAAAAGGCAACATTTTGAAACAAGCCATTTGAGAGACGTCTGTTTCTTTCAAACGAACCAGAAATGTTGATGGATTTTGCTGCTATGTGTGTTAGTCTCATGATTTTTATTAGGTATAGAACAACAACAGCTACCTGCGATCATCGTACTTCCGGGAAACATGGCACTTCTGGGTAACACACGGGCATCAATGAACGTAAAGCAGCAGCAGGCATCCCTTCTGAGCTAAAGGTACAACAAAACTTGTATTTCTTCCACCGGTGCAAGAAACAGTGAAAAGTGATAGTGAATTATGTGCCTAATGCTTTAATGCATTATAGCGATCGGAGAAGCCTTATCAATAGATGCCAATTTAGCCTACCACTTACAGGCAGCTATTGAACCTAAACACGTGCTCAGCTGTGCACATCACTAATTGAAAGAAATGCAAAATGTGACATAGAGAAACATTCTGGTGGAAAATCCTCAATTTGTTTATGCTCTTTCCATGGCTTAGAAATCCTGTCACAATTGGTTTATACACACACGAGTACCCAAATCCAATACATTTTCAAGCACAAGCAAAAATAAATCATTACCTAGCTCTTATACATTTAGGATCATATATACTATTTACTGGTCCCAAAATGCTGGTCACAACTTGCGACCAGTAAAGAATTTTAATAACCGACTTGTGTACTAATAGATCAATTCTGAAAATGCTGCATCATAGTGGATCAGAATCTAACCTGCTACATGTATATTAATGACGTGGGAAAAATGAGGATGAGCCCTGGGATATCCCAGAGTTAGCTACTCCCTCTAAAACTTACTTCACTAGGTCTTCCCTGCAATTAGTTTATATCACACTATTTCATAGTCTCTGTGCGTGTAATGGCTCTTCAGCATGAAATGTAAAAGCCGCACCAACCTCTAAGACAGGCACCTAGGAGCAACATCGACTACATATTAATAGATGTACGACTTTGGAGGAAAATTATTCCACGCAGGTTATATCAAGACAGGAGAGCCAGGGGCGTAGCTTGGTGAGTAAGTCTGGGGTGGGGGGTGAGCTTCATATTTCCCAACAATCTCGCTGGCACATATGTTAAAATAAATTATAGCGCAAGTAGGGGGCACAAGAGGGGCTTTAGGGGCATTGGAGAGAAAGAGAAGAATGCGGATTGTAAGGGTACTAAGTGAGAGGGAGCACATTATTTTGTGAAATAATCAGTGGCTGCTCCTCCGCTATTGCAGAGGAGTGTCACCCCTTCCCCCCGCCGCCAGCTGCAACCACTGCAAAGCCTTTAACAAGGAAAGGACAATAAACTAAGTTTGTTATCCTTTCCTTGTTAAAGGGGCGGGGCATGTGGGATGATGAGCACTGTGCACTCCCCTCACTGCTCATGTATGTCTGGCCAACCGTCTTGGGCTAGCCAAACACACATGGACAGTGTGCTCTCTCCAGCCCGGACAGAGCATGCACAGGCACCCAGTCTGCCTGGAAGAGCCCTAGCTGGGCACTCCCAGCCAATACTAATGATGCTTTGAGCAGTGTCAGAACTGGCTGCAGGGCAGGCTGGGAGTCTGTGCCTGCCTTGCCTGCTGCGGAGTCCACAGAGGATCGGAGGCACGTCATGGAGGTAAGTTTACACATTTTTTTATGTTATTAATGACCCCCCCCGTGTGCTGCCCTACCCCCCTGTAACCTCCACAAGCTGTGACTGGAAATAACGAAACATTTTTTAAGTCTTTCCAAACAGAGAGGGAGAGTGTGTGTGTGAGTTTTTGTCTGTGTGTGTAATAATTCCTGGTGAAATCTGACAGACGTCTCACCATACCAGACTGAAAGCACTTGCACCCAACTATTTAATACAAAATACATTTATTGGGGGGGCGTATAACACCCCAAGCACCCCCCCTGAAGCTACACCCTTGACAAGGGCAACCGTGATCCCCTGACCCTTCACCTAACAGGTTCTCTGAGCCCTGACTTGGTCGAGACTCCTAGCATTGAGGCTAACGCAATAACAGTCACTAATGACAGGAGGAATGTTAAATGGGCACACACTGCTAATATTTTTTTTATTTGGGGCACACAATAACTTATTTCATGATTTAAAAGAGTTTTTCTGAAAGAGCAGTAAGATGTGCATGAATCCTCTAAGTAGCAGGGAGTGGTTCAACTCAATTCTATCAATTAAATTGGGTAGTAAAACTAGAATAAAATTGTGGATGACACTCTATGAGAAAACAATGAAAAAGCCAAATTTCAGTGGGATACTGGGAATTGGGAAGATTGACTACATGCACTAAAAACAAAGTCAAAATCGTTTTAGAAAAAAATAACCCACAGGGTGAAATAAACCCCTGAGACCGGAAGTAAATATCGAGGCCAACAGATGGATTTTACATTATGAGACTCTTAATGCTAATCATCCGAGAAGTTATATTTTAGAAAAACCTCCCCAAATTGAGCCTACAATCCCAGTAGATTTGTGCATTGTTTTCTCTCTGGAACAATTACTTTGATAAATGCTCAAAAGAAGTTAAGGCCACTGGCCTAGGTAATGTACCACCTATTTTTTTCATTTCACAGCCTACTATTTTGGCTGCATATATAAACGCCCTATCTAACGCAGTACCTGCAGGTGCACTAATACCCAACACATAGAGGAGAGTGGGGATGGTCCCTATACATAAGAAGGGATGTTGAATTGTTCTTAGTAATTATTGTCCATTTAGCCTGATCGATGACCTGCAAAACATTTTTGGTAACCAGGTCCTTGGCTAGCTAACAGCCTGGATGGCATTTAAGTCTATTCCAGATTGGGTCTGGACTACAGTCCATCACAGTTGACCAGGTCTTTTGCCTCCTTTTGATTAAATGGAAAGTCATTGATATAAGAAGTTGCTATCTCTGCGTGGCATATGTCGACTTACAGGAAACATTTGACACAGTTCTCAGGTAGAAGTTGTGGTGTGTTATTTTTGGGCTAGGAGTACCATCAGGTCTGCTTAATTTGACCAAGCAGTTGTAAAGAGACCATTTTTTCCGGATACGCTGGTGCTTAAATGACGAACCAACACACAGAATTAATGTTTAAAAAGAGGTTCACCAGGGATGCGTCATGATACCTGCTCTTTTGCTACTCTTAATAAACGACTGTCCTGATTTCCTAACTAATTGTGAGAAAGGCTGTCCCGTACTGGATGGGAAAAAGGTGCCAAATCTGCTTTATGCAGATGACACCTTGCTAATTTCAGAAACAGAGAAAGGGCTCCAAACACTTGTCCAGAGGTTTTCACAATTTCACACTGATTGTGGGTTGAGATAAATGCTCAGAAGACCACATTTATGGCATTTAACCCCCATAAAGAATTCAGTGGTAAAATAACCTTAAATGTAACCACTCTGCAGAGAGTAAAATAATTGATCTACTTGGGAGTCAGGCTTTCTGACTGGTATGTATGTTCTGAACAAGTATTTAAAAGTACATTATTATTAAAACATAGAGCAGCTTTGATAACTCAGTTTGCAAAATGCACCATAATTAATCCTGTGCCACTAGCCCTTGGGATATATAGAGCCCAGGCAATAAGCGCCGTTCTTTGTGGCTCGGAGCTCATGGTTCATTACAATATGGATAAACTCGAGGAAGCTGAAAATGCATTCATAAGATCTTTGTTAAACTTTCCCCAGAGCACCCTAATAGTACCTGTAGGACTTGATTAGGCTGTAAAACCTATAGGTAAGAATGCAAAATTAAAGTCACTTCTATCCTGGCTTAGAGTCTGGACAACTATGGAATTGGAAGTATACAGGAAGGGCTTACAGGACACTATAGGAAGTAAGTTGATCAGTGGATCCATAACTATAAAATGGGATTATAAATTTGAAGACTTTCTTGACTAAATCCAACCCCCAGCTCTCAAAATAGTACCCTTATTCTGATTTTTCAGAATTCTCCCAATAGTGTCTTTTACCAGTTTATGGATGACTGCTAAATCAAATAGTAAGCTATGTCCACTGTGTATGCAATTTGATGAGTCTGAGACATACTTTTTATTTTTTTGCAAGGCATACAAGAGACCTAGACTGAAATACATTAAACCACTGTGCTTGATGCTGGATAGGACACATTACCAGGATTCAAAAAGCATCTGCAAGTCCGATACAAGACCTTGAGTGGTGTTTGGAATATCAAACTTTTTGTTAGCTGCCTGGTATTTCACAACTAAAGCACTGAAAGGAAAATGTTGGTTGAGCTGAGATTGTCAATTATATAAGATGTATATTGACAGGGGACTTAGTTAATGTGTTAATGATATGCAATACATATATTTCACTCTTTTATGGTTGTTAAAATGAGACTTTATTGTATGTATAGTTGATGGATTGTTGTGCATCTGATCTATAGAAATAAAATAAAAACAAATGAGGCAGTTAGAAAATTGCAACTCATTAGACTTAGAGGCCATCAGAGGGATGGCGGCCTGCTGAGGTCAGCAGACCGCCAGGTCTGAGATTGCTTTTTTATTAATTAAACTTTTTTTAATGCAGCCCGTTTTTCTTAAAGGAAATAGGACTGCATTTAAAGGAAAAGTATACTTTTTTTAAGCTAGTTTAAGAGGAGGCAGTGGTCTGCTGGACCACTGACCCCTCTTAAACAAACTTTTTTACAGTCACAGAGGAGAAAGGGCCCCCAACAGGACCCCTTCTCCTTTTAAGGTCTTGCCTAGGCTGCTAATGCACACTGTCTTTTCGAGACATGCTGCATCTACAATATGGACTTCAAGACCGTCCATCTTTTTCATTTGTTCCTCTTACTGTCCTTTGTAAATTCTGGCTTTTGTTTGGTGAATATACTTAGTAGTCCCTCCTTTTGGACTTTTGTATCCTTCCATGAGGACTGACCGTGTTACACGTGCTCTTACTCTTTAGGTTATTTTGGATACTTTGAAAGTACTCTTTTTTCTGTTGACCTGCCTCTGCTCTTGTTAAGTGTTCATATTTTGTGTACTTTGTGCACCGGCTTGATGAAAAGTTCAAAGCTGCTTCTTTTGCCGTGCTGTGCTTGAGCTTTCTTCAGGGCCGCCGCAGTCTCTTGTTTTTTATTTACTTTGGGAGCCTTGCTTTTGTTTTGGTTACTTTGGGCACCATGTTCAGAAAAGAAAGGCACTTGGCCGCTTTATTTGCTGGGCACCCACCGGGTTTGTTTAGGACTTGTTCTGAACAGCTGTGAAAGCTTGCTTCCTCTCCTTGGGCTGCAGGTGCCCCCCCTTCCTCCTGCTTTTTCATTTTAGCTGCTGCCTCAGCTCGTGTTAAGTGTTCATGTTTTGTTTACTTTGTGCGCCGGCTTGATGAAAGGTTCACAGCCGCTTCATTTACCCTGCTTTATTCATCTTCATGGCATCCGTCCGTGCTCTCTTGTTTTTATATTTACTTTGGGAGTCGTGTTTGTGTTTGGTTACTTTGTACACCATATATGTGAGGCACTCACTAAAAAGTGATAAAAATAACAATTTAAAAATATGTAAGAAAAATAGATGCCATAGTCACTTCACAAATTAAACAACGTTGCTGAGAGTCCACAAAGAAAAAAATACGTATACAGTTCTTGATAATATTTTCAAGTCCTTGTAATTTATTCACAAAGTGCTCCGTATTCCGCAGAGTGGTGAAACTTCATCAGTTGAAAACATCAGGTTCATATGATGAAAAACACAAAATCTTCGGTACACCGTTGATAAAGTTCTTTCAACTGAACAAACAACCAACACGTGTTGCTCAAAGGGGAATACCCCAACGACTTCCTCAGGGCTGAAATTTCATCAAGACAGAACACTTGAAATAGATAGTATTGTATAGATTCGTGTAAAGACCCGCACCATTAAAAACTATGAGTGAAGAACCACAAGAAAAATAATGGACACCAAAGTAAAGGAAACCTCCAAAGTGAAAAAGGAATAACAGAAAGTCTGCTCCTTGATTGTGATAGCAAGATGTGGTAATAGTCACTAACATCCAAAAAGCACACCAAGTGAATCTTTAATAATCACGTATGTGATAAGTTAAGAATGCGAAGTCACACAAAAGCACATTGAATAATAAAAAAAATAAAAAAAATAAAATATCCAACCAAAAAGGTATTCCGTTAAAATACCCGTACTCAGGTGCAGTCTAACATACTGAAACTGCAAATAATATAAACTGTCAAGTAGAAATCCTATAATCAAGATCGAGTGCGACGTTGCACGTTTTCATTTGTTGGCGCTCTTTTCAAAGTTCAAGAGTACGTGACAACTAGCGAGCAAAATACACAAGTAACAAGCTAATTACCATTGGTTGGTCCCATGGTAAAATATTCAATTGAAACTCCTACTGTGGACTTAGCTGTGTTAGAGATGCACCAATATGGCTCTGAAGTAAATACGAGGTACTAGTCCGTTTTTTGTTTTTATTCCTTCATCTGATTTTTTCTCTAGTCCGCTTTCTATGATCATGTGTTTGATTTAAGCACTTCCTCTTCCTCGTACCTGTTAGCGTACTCTCATTCATGTTGTGATTTGGAATTTTCGTACTTGAAAGATATGCAATATGCAGGTGACTTCATGGTTACGATATATTTAGTATAGATTTTTTTGACTTCTCACAGATACATTTGGAGTTTAATTTGGATGTTAGGGCCAGATGTAGCAAAGGTTTTTACCCATTCTGTGTCTATGGGAAAAAGTGTTTGTACATATGGCCCTTAGTGACTATTACCACATCTTGCTATCACAATCAAGGAGCAGACTTTCTGTTATTCCTTTTTCACTTTGGAGGTTTCCTTTACTTTGGTGTCCATTATTTTTCTTGTGGTTCTTCACTCACAGTTTTTAATGGTGTGGGTCTTTACATCTATACTATACTATCTATTTCAAGTGTTCTGTTTTGACGCAATTTCAGCCCTGAGGAAGTCGTTGGGGTATTCCCCTTGGACTAAACACGTGTTGGCTGTTTGCTCAGTTGAAAGAACTTTATCAATGGTGTACCGAAGAGTTTGTTTGTTCCATCACATGAACCTGATGTATTCAACTGAAGAGGTTTCAACACTCTACGGAATACGGAGCACTTTGTGAATAAGTTACAAGGACTTGAAAATATTATCAAGAGCTGCATACATATTTTTTTCTTTTTGGACTCTCAGCAACGTTGTTTAATTTGTGAAGTGACTGTGGCATCAATTTTTCTTACATATTTCTAAATTGTTATTTTTATCACTTTTAAGTGAGTGCCTCACATATATTTTTTGTATCTTTCTCTGTTTACTTGGTAAACTTGTTAGGGGTCTGGGTGTTCCCCTGTGAGTGCACCGCAGTTGCATATTTTGCCTTATTAAGTCCTTGAGCTCCTTTCTTTTCCCCTATTTTCACACTCCTCCCTTTTGTTATGTACTTTGGACACCATGTTCAGAAAAGAAAGGCATGCAGAGTCTTTATTAGCCATGCCCCCACAGGGCTCGTTTAGGACTCGTTCTGAACAGCTGCGAATGCTTGTTCCCTCTCATTGGGTTGCAGTTCTCACCCTCCTGCTTTTTTACTTTAGCTATTCACTTATGTGAACACTCGTTCCCTCCCAAGTGCAGCTTTTTGAGGAGACGACCGGGTTAAACAAACGTGATCCGGTGGCAGCATTATTATTTTTTTAACACACACGGCATTCATGTTTCATTTTTATTAACAATAAATACATGGGGTGAGCCGGTGCTGAGACCCCGTCCAACCCCATTGCCACTGAACATGAAGGCGAAGGGGGCAAGAGACTAGCTGCAGCTTTCCCCTCCCACCTGCTAATATCGGCCTACCCTTTTGTGCTCCTCCTCCTTCTGCCTCATTTGCTCCAGAGCAGCAGCTGGTCAGCTGCTCGGCATCCCAACCCCACCCGGTCTCTACTCCCCAGTCTGAGTCCGCAGGCAACACAAACTAACCACCCATCCAAACCACACCCAAGAACATGTCTGCAAAAACAGCGGCCAAGAAAGCGAACCAGCATCATCCCGCCCCCAGCTGGTGAAGCCCTGCCTCCAGAGTCTGAGCATTCAGAGTCCCCTCCCACCAAAGCTAGTTCTCCCTCCAGGAAGTTTGAATGGTTTCGGCTTCCCTGGAGTGCTCTTCCTCACCCTGGACCCCTGCAGCTCCAGCCCAGATAAGCATGCTTCCCTTAAAGTAACCACAACAATGCACTGAGAGAAGGAAGCACAAAGAGCCAGAGACCATATTTACTCCCGCCTAGCCAGAGGAGCCATCTGCTGCATACAAACACGCTATGCAGGGTGCCTCCCCAGCCGCTTAATAATCATTGTCAGCAGGAGTTCAGGGCATGATTAGGAGTAGAGCGCGTTCCCAAAATTGGATCATAGTTGTGTTTTATTGTTATCCTAGGAATGGGCCGACTTGTTCCGCATGCTTCCGTAGGCAACTTTTTAAGTCACATAGAGGAAGGTTCAATTAGTACCTAACTAGAGGGCCAGCATTTTGAGGCAAGTGACAACTGTATGTTAAACTATTCTGAGTTTTCAGTCCATTTTCATGTGTTTACTTGTTTTTCACAGTATTCTATATAGCCTGAACTCGACCGGAAGGTATTGTTGCGCTTCACAAGAGAAATACCTACATTATCCAAGGTCACACTCATTTTGCTTTAGGCATTGGAAGATTAAGTGACTTGACCAAAATAATAGGGTGTTGAACTGACAACAGGACTCCAACCTGGTTCCCCAGTTCCAAAAGTGGCAGCCATAGACCTTCAGCCAGATATCATCCCCACCCTTTTCCTGTGTTGAGCTCTTTGTTGCACACTACTCTCCCCCTGCTTTCACCTGCATTGTTCACCGATCCCAAGGCGCTTAATCGCCACCCTTCTCACAACTGCACAATATGTCCAGTGCAACATCTCACCTGTACACGGTAGCATGCCTCCCTCCAGTTATAGGTCCTCATCAGGGTGCCTTAGGGTGCTAGGGGAGATAGCAACCTACCCCTAATTGTATCTCACTTGAGTATTTAATTAATTCTAAGGCCGCCAAAGGGCAGCCAGGTTCTTTCCTCCCCTAACACTGTGCTCTCCAGCATTCCTCTGCCCCCTTTGTGTGAATGAATTTAAGGAGGGGGCTTGTTTCACTCCTAGCCTGAGAGGTGAATCCTTTCATCCCCATGAAAGGTGTTGGGTGGAGATGGTTTTAATTATTTGACCTCTAGGTTCCTCTAGGACACAGCCTGTGGTTATCAAGGTTATCTGGTTATTATTTACCACCAAAAAACAGCCATCCAACTTCTGATGCCACCGAAAGAGTCTTTTTGGTGCTAACATGGCACAAGTGCAGCAGTGCTGGTGAAATACAAGTCACCATGTGCATAGTGATGGCATAAAGCTGCCCAACAAGCGTGTCCTTTCTGTTCTTGGAACGTTTTTCTCTAAAGGCACAAATATTTTACCAAGGGTGTCAGCTTGTTCTTCAAGTTAATTCCGGTCTTTCGTCTTGAACTAATACCCACGCCACCACTGTCAAAGGACTTTAATTAATGTCTGATAGCAATAGGGCCAGTATATCATAGATGATTCCCCATAAACTTTGATGTCAGGAGAATGTGTTACATGGCTAAACACGTATAAAGTCCCAAAGGTGAGACCTATTGGCTATGCCAATGCCTGTTGAATGAGCTAGCACCTCCTTTGAGATGCTGATAAAACTTCAATGTTTTTTTCACCATGTTTTCGGTAGCAAAACATTGATACATTAAAAAATGATTTGATATTTGGAAGGGACTTTTACAACACGCCCCTTGCAAATACTATATCCATTTCAAATCCTATTTTTCTGACTCCTTTTTCTAAGACATTAGTACATAGTGAAAAAGCATTTTAATCGTTACAAACGCAAAATTGGAGCGCTTGTGACTGTTAAAATGCTTAATACCTCTGCCCCACAATTCATTAATTTCCCCAGTTATATTCGAATGAAGGCCTATTCTCATATCTTTAAGCAGGACATTTTTTGTGCAAACCACATCGCCTTAGGTTAGGTGCACTCTCTCTTACAAAAGTTACACAAAATTATGTAATGTGAAACTTTGAGAAGCTATAGGTAACATGAAAGTCCGAAATCCTGCAAATATCTTCCACAGTATTAAAATTGTGCCCAAGTCTATTAGTAACTCAATCATAACTCACCCTTTAATAAACTCCTCATAATCGTGCAAATTATGTCATAGATACTCGCTATGTAGAGTTACACTCTACATGCAGCCTTACATTCTGACAGCACAACAGGAATAAGATGGGGCCTGATAGCTACAGCCCCCCAACATTGGAACTGTTGGGTTGTCAGTTAGAGTGTAAGGCTGCAGCGCTGGAATACACTCGCCATTGTGTGTCACAGCGCCCAACGCCTTTCGGCCAAGTTCAGTTTATGTATACAAAGTGCAATTGGTACATTTTCCAGTTATTTATTGCGGTTACTTGGCAGGAGGGTATTAAAGCGCTTTAAATGAGAAACACGTTTTACATGAAAGCGTACTTTATTTTATTATTATGGCACAGTGAACTGAAATCCCGGCATCCGCTCAATGTCCTGTGATTCTGGGCAAGTAACTTAATGTCCCTGTGCCATAAAAACAAAAAAAGTATATTTTCATGTAAAACTTCTGCTTCTCAAGTAAAAAGCTTAAATGCCCTCTTGCCAAGTTCAGACTGTTTAAAACTGCAAACAAAAAATGCCATTATGCCCGCACACATGAACAAATTTGGCCGAAGGGCACCAGGGTGTTTTCCATTGAATTTAAGAAAATACTCCTATTGTTAAATGCCTGCCTCAAAGCCCCGCCCCCAGACACGCCCCTACCGACCCTCACTCCCCATCCCAATCAACTAGGTGAGTACTGGCGCTTCTCTTTCCATTTCAAGCGCTGCTGGGAAGTGCCATATAGCAGTTTTGCACAGAACTGCAAGTCTTTCCCTTTCTATTTCAGGAAGTGCAGGTACTTAATACCGGACAGCACGGCTTTACATGGGATGAACAAACTAGGGGGTTTCTGTAATGGACATGGCCTGAGTATATAAGGGCGTGGCTTAAAGCACATAAAACTCTTTGCTTAGTATAGTGTAGTGCCCGACTGGTATTTTGCTGCTTCTTTCTGTTATGGCATCCAGATATATAATACAACTGACATTACTCCTAAAACAAGCCGGGAATATTGGCTTTATCAATGGTTGTTAACTGCATAAGATAAAAAAGCAACAACAATGGTTTTGTTGTATATACTTTTGAAAATGCTTCAGTTCCATAACGAGTCTCTTTGAAGTTACATCTAAAGCAGTGAAGGGTGGTAGTGCTGCCGAGTTATGATTTTTTTTTCACCTTGAGGGTGAGGGCAAAAATGGAGAACTCGTTAGCGACCCGTCTCAGCAGCTGCCCTTTAGAGCTCAGCACTGGCAGGACCCGGCCGACCTAAAGCCCTTCCTGACAGTACTTGCCCATTTAAAGCAGTGCAAAGGTAACTAATAACGTCATGTTTTACCTCATGGATGGCATGACCGTGGATCCACAATTGTTTATTGCTGTGTTCTTATGACATGGACGTCACTTAGGGGTCGCCAGGGACCTCAGCTGCGACCCCTGGCATTGCCTTTGCGATCCCTGACCTCGGAGGTGGCAAAATCAGTGCCTGGAACACAGTTGGCAGCTTGTCGTAATGGAGGTCGTTTAGGGTTCCACTTTCCTGGTTTTCTGTCAATTTTGTATTACACAAATAGTGAATAATATTATTTACTGTTTGTGTAATAAAAAGTGAGTCCAATTTGTTGACTATAACTCTGTCTGGCACCTAAGGTAAGTAAAAATGCCGTCAAATGTATGTGGTGGGTGAGAGTGTGGTGATGCGAGCGAGAAGAAAGCGTGTGCATGTGTAAGAATGTGTGTGTGAGTCACAATAAAGAGTAAAGATCAAGAGTCATGTGATGTCACTTCCTCTAGCCCTGGCATTTTGGTGAATTGAGGCCCATGTCTTATGCACTCACATTCCCTCGCCTTCAGCGAGACGCAGCGGAGACTAAGTTCAGGGGCTTGGCTTCGGCAGAGCTCGGCACTGAGCTCCTATATGAGCCTAACCCGGCACGGCCCTGCCAGTTTTATTTGAGTGCTGCACCCTGTGCTCCAGCCCCAGTTTGGTCATAACCTAATCTAGAAAAAAAAACATAAAATAAGCGCAAAAACAAAAGCCCCGCTTTACTTCCTGCGGATGCAGACTTCCATTATGAACGAGGAGTGTGTATTATTGGTGTGCTGTGAGCAGTGGACGTGGATCACACGGACGTCGGCTGGGAGCCCAGTAAGAACAGATGGCGCTGGACGAGCCAGCAGAACGCTGCAACTGGAAACTGAAATGAGTAACGCAAAAAGCCCTCGAGAGTTAACCCTGAAGAACGTACTGCAGGCCGAGTCCATCTTTCCCTCGCCTCTTGGCAATGCTGAGGCGCTCCGCTTCGGGCACAGACGGCGACATCCAGAGGTGCCAGCTCGGTCAGGCGGGACTTGGCTCAGGGCGAAGAGCGTTAGATCATTCTTGTACCACTTTCCTGCAGTCTGTTCGAGTTAAATAACAGAGGGCGAGGGACTGGCGCAATAAAGACACGGCCAGTCGCGTTCCCCTTCCAAGTTCTGCAGGCCCTGGTGTGAATTCAACACATTTCACTTCATTAACCGCAAAATATCCATTGCACTCTGAGGCTGAAACAGATATTCTTCTAGAGAATTCCAGCATTTAACTAAATTTAAAATAAAAGCTTCTAAAAGCACATTAATGAGGAAAAGATGTAGAAACCTGAGTCATAACTGCTAATTAATTAGGAAAATATGTAGAAACCTAAATCATAATGAAAGCTGCTGCTGTCAGGGTTGTCATAACTGTTTGTGTGTTTATTTTAACACCTAATAGTGCAGTAAAAGTTGTCTGAGCTTATGGCTACCGATTGACACTATCAGAAAGTTTGAAGTCCTGTGTAACGCACAGCCCCCTAATATGATGCTCTTCACTATAGTCTCAAGCTGGGTGATTGATTTCCCTAATTTTGCACATTGACCCCTTGAGATCTCGGATCCCAGACATGGAATCAATTTCCTTTTCCCTAGATCTGTCAGGTCATGCATGGAGCAAAATCTGAGGGAATCCGCCTGATTGATGTTTCTGATCCAACCTAAGCAATGAAGGTTGGCTGCGTGCGATAAAGAATGGAAGGGTACTTATTATTTTGTGGCAGCTACATAGTCTCAAAGTTTCCATGACTGAGCTTTTTGAGATATCTACCAGATAATAAACTTGCAAAACTGCAGCCCGATGATATTGAAACCTGTTTCATGGGGCTGACCAGACGATTATTATCTGTTAGGGCAAATCCAACTTCACATGGTGGATAAGTCCAAGTCTTCCACAAGTGGACAGCGAGAGTAGAATGGAGGTGGATTAGGCCAAGGAACTCCTCATTCCCCCAGTGAATTATCAGTATTAGAAGGAGGGCCTTCGTTAGATCAGAAATGTGTATGTTAAAAGATAATGCAGAGCTAAGATTAAACAAGCATTTGCAATGCAACTGGTTTTGCGTTTGCTAGAGTTACAGCTATTCGTGTTTTAAACTCCTAACCAGACATTTCTTGCCACATAAACAGAGAAGTAAAACAGTTTCACATAAGCGAGCCGACAGCCACCCTGAAGCGTGATGGAGATACACAAAAGGAAACAGAAGTTCGCTCGCATTTAAACGTATAGGCAAACATGCAATTATCCATGTAACTGGCAAAAGTGCAATCAGCCATGTAACAGGGTCGATGTCATGCAAAGTGCTCGACTAATGCCCAACGAGATCGTGCTGCCGACGAGCTAAAGAGAAAAGTAGTCCAGAAACAAGATGGGAAACATGGAGCCTCATATGTTTTCAGTAGTTGGCCGGTGTGCTCGAGGAGGGCTAAACACCGGAATATGCATGACGTATGCATGCCTTTCACTAATGAAATGAAGCAAATTTTAAAAGGAAAGACAACGAACCAACCAAACTGATGGGTGTGGTTAAAAGCCCATAGAGTGATTACACCAGGGACAGAGCGCTTTGCGCTCAACCCTAAAGACAAGAGAGTGCAGAGTTGATGCTAGCACAGAATTATTACAAGGGCATGAAAGACAAGCGAGCTTGGCATGACTGAGCTAAAGTAGACAATGTGTATGATGGCAAAAAATAAAAACGCTGAGCTGGATTTCAGTGTATAGTCACATGAAGACAGTCCATACATGATGGGCGTCTGCCAGAGGTAACGTATTGAGATACAGAAGGATGTAGTAAGTGAGCTGAGGGACTAATGTGCCTTTGCCCAGCTCCATATTCTACATAGTCAAGGGTGCAACATGGAGATCACAGACTCAACACTTGTGTTAGATCAGAGGAGAATTGTAAGAAAATGGATTATTAGTTGAGAGGGGTGAAAACCCCAGTTAAATAATAAACACAATCCTTGTTATGATGGACCACAAAAGTCACTAAATAAACCTACGTTTACTTCTGTGGACGTGCCTGAGCCCAGCTGCTGGCCTCTACCAGTGAGTCCTGAGTGAATCCTGGTTATCAAGAGGAGGCCCCCAGATCCTGGACCCTCGGCTGACATCAGTGTGTACTCCTCCTGCCTCAACACAGAACTTCAAGTGAAAATTCAGAAGTTTTGGGATCCCTGTGATCAATAGAGGAGTCATTAGCTTGCTTCTTATTTCATGGCTTAAGTAGGATTTACTTCCCTGATTTTGTCCCTCTCTTGGAGCATGGACACATTACTGTGTCGTTGTAATGCTTGTTTTTTTGTGCTTCTTTTTTCTTTTTAGGTGAACACTCTAATAGACTGTGAGATGTGGAGTTGTATCGCTTATGCGGTTCCCTGCCTCCCTGTCTCAGTGTTCCTCTGTCTTGCCGTGTGCTTCTCTGCCCTGCCATCTCTGTGTTGCCATATGCTTTTATGCTCCCCTGTTTCTGTGTTGCTTTGTCTTACTGAATGCTCCACTATCACTTCTGCATTGTTTCCGTCACCCATATTGCTTCTTCCTTTCTCTGTGCTGCTCTGTCTTGCTCTGTGCTTCTGTGCTTCGGCTCCCCGTGTTGCTTTGTCTAACGGCGTGGTTCTCTACTTCTACTCTGTTGCTTCTTTCTCCAGTTTGCTTCTCTAGCCGTGTTCCACGTTTTCCCTCCACACACATTCCCATAATTATTTCTTTTATTTCCGTTCCAATTTGGATCGGTTCCTAAAAATAATTTATAAAAGCGCCGACATGTTTTGTGGTTGGGCGCATTTGTGGTGATTTTTTTTTTTAATTCCTAAACTATTCTGCATAGCATAAGGGTTGCTGTGCAACATGGGTAAAACCCTTTGCCACCGCCAATGGGGCTCAGAGGAGAGACCCACTGGCTTTGCCAATGCGTGTTGTTCTCTGCCCTCACAAAATATGAGTTTACCACTTCTTCTAGCAAACATTTCTTCTGCACGTTTGATTGTGTCTCTTTAAAGTGGTTGGTAATTGGAGGCAATTTTCCTTGTCTTGTTTTTCAAATGGTGCTAAATTTGAGATTAAAAAACGGATTAATTGGGCCATGCTACTTTCGTTCACATACAACTGGCTAAGGCAATTCAATTTTAAGGGGACTTTAGTTCAAAAAAGGGCTGCAGAACGGGACAGGGCTTGGGTGGAGTTTTATTTGTGAAATCAATGAAAGACTCAAGGAAAAAGGTTTACTGTATAGGGTGGTAAAAATCTGTTGAACTATTATTCAATTACACAAAATAATTTTCAGTAAGAACTTAATTTATACAAGCATTGACAAAGCCAGCAGGTCTCGCCTATGAGAGTACTATTGGCATTGTCAATGTCTTTTAGCCATGTTGTAAAGCAGTGCTACCGCTGTGCAGCATGGCTGAACAAACAAAAACCTGCTAAGACACAGCCAGTGCTGGCTGTGTAATAGCGCCAATATTTGTTTATTCTGGAGTTAGGGGTGTGAGGCGACACCGAGAGAGGGGAAGCGTTAAGCAACACAAGGGTGGGCGACTCAGGTTGGCAACACAGACAATTGGAGTTGGGAGCAGGTACCCAGACTTCATAGAAAAGAATGCTAGTATAGCATCCCCAGGGCAAAAGAGAGATTACTTTAAGGTTATCCAGAGCTTTAAGTGGGATGAAAAAACTGGGAGGTCTCTCAGAGGGGCGTGGCCAATGTAATTAGGGCGTGGCTTGTAAACACGTAAGCTAAAAATCTGCCCAACTGATATTTTGCTGCGTCTTCCTGTCGTTGCCTAAATGCTTCATTTCTGAAATGTTGAGACTGTGAAAGAACTGAAACAAGTCTCTATGAAGTTACATCAAAGGCATTAAGGGTGGTACTGCTGCCAAGTTAAGTTTTGTTTTTCACCCTGAGGGTGAGGGCAAAAATGGAGAGCCTGAAAGGGACCCGTCTCAGCACCTGCTTTTTAGAACTGCCGGTGCTGAGCACCAGCAGGACCCGGCCCACTTAAAGCCCTGGCCGGTTATCAGGTGACTCCGTTTCACTGGGGACACTATATCCAAGCACAGATTGTATATCTGTATCATGACTGTGAACTGCAATGGCTTTCTAATCAGTCCTATTAAGGTAACTAAGGACTACATCTCCCAGAATGTAGTTTGTTATATTATACACAAGTTCTCGACTAGAACATGGTGTCCCCACAGCTTTGGGGCAGTCTGCTAACCTAATTATTTTTATGTGCATATTACAAGCCACAGATTACAGTAGTGCAAAAGCTGCATCCTGGCAGCAGCGATTAAGAGAGCTATCTTCTGCAGAGGAGAAAGCTTGGCCTGAAGAGCAGTCAGGTGTGACACAGTCATGCATATTTTTAACTCTCCACGTACAGCGCAAAGTTATCAAGAAACTCAAAGCTTTATTAACGTCCTGCACACAAGATAATGCCTAATGTTACAGAAAAAGTGAGTTATTCGCACTCAACATGCGAGAAAATCCACCACCCGGTCTGTGGAGCATGTTGGAAGGCAGAGGCAGATTGCACGCCCGCCCCGGGACAGCAGTCCAATCCAGTGTGCACCATGGCCCAGCTGTGCTTCTGGGGTCGGCTTGGCAGTGGGCAGGACGTGGGCTTCCTGTTGGCTGCATAGGAAGTTAAAAATACCAGTGAAAAGTAAATAACTGGCAAAGCCAATCGGTCTCCCTCATGCAAGATCTACTGTCTTAGTGAATGTCTTCTAACCATGTTGTACAGCAGTGCTGTTGCTTTGCAGTATGTCTGAAAGTTAGAAAATAAAGCACTATGACGAGACCAGCGCTGGCTGCATCATAGTACTTTTTTTATTTCTGGTGGGACGGAAGGGCGTAAGCAACAATGGGGAAGGGGGATGGGGCAAGTAATAACATGATAAAGGTAGCCCAACTGTAGAAGCAAAAATGCAGGAGGATGGCTCGAGGAAGGGTACAAGTAAAATGAAAAGAAGTACCAGCATTGCTACCAGTCGAAGGACACATACTGAGCAAGGAAGCATTACTTTGGCATTGGGAGATACAAACACACAAAGAGAAAGTGCAGCTGGCACACTCAACAAAAGAGAAGCAAGTAAGCAAGGAGCAAGTAAAGGAAAGTGACGATGCAACTAACCAATAGTAAATAATGGGACTGTTCTAAGCCCCTTGTATGTAATTAAAATGTCTCACAAGTGACAGCTGTCTCAAGCAAGACTAAGGGAACAAACTAGGAGTGTTGGCTCTATCTACAACAACAAAAAAGAAGTTAACCCTAAGCTGACAATAGTCCTAGTATTAGAGTCATACGTTTGGTCCTGTAATTACTAATCACAGAGCCAGGTTTGCTACAGAAGCTAAAATGGTTATTTCCTACTTTGGATTTTAGCAAATTACTTTTTGAGATAGCATGCAACTTATTTTTCTCTTAGTAAAACTGTTAATCACATGCATTGCCATTTATATAGCAAAGTTTGCAAATTCTCAAATTTTCATTGTTTCGAGACAATTGCTTACTGCTCAACTAGATCAAACACGCTAAAGCTGAGATGGTTTAAAGTAATTGCTTTCTTATGAGAGGCTAAAAAATGCCTAAAAGAAATAATTTATCCTGAAACCAGTGTCATAAAACAGCAAATGTACTGTATTTCATAACCCACACCATGCCTTAGCTGTGCATGCATTGTTTAGCCTTTACATTTATTCCTCTTTTAAAATATCCTTCAACCCCTTGATTCAAAGGCCCATATTTATACTTTTTTAGCGCTGCATTTGTGCCAGTTTTTGACGCAAAAGCAGTGCAAACTTCCAAAATACAATTGTATTTTATAAGTTTGCGCCCCTTTTGAGTAAAAAAATTACACAAATTTGATGCTAAAAAAGTATAAATATGGGCCAAAATGCGTGTAAAGTTGGGCGGGTAAGAGGGGAGAATAAACACTTATATGGAGGCTGGTACAAGTTTCGAAAGCTGGTGATCCATTAAAACTTATAGAAGCATTCTTATAGAAGCATTCTGTTTGTCAGGCGAGTGAATAGAAGTAAAGAACAAGTTACTTACCTTCTGTAACGCAATATCTGGTAGAGACTCTATCTAGCTGCAGATTCCTTATCTTCAATTTTCCCCAGGCATCAGAATGGATCCAGAAACTTTAGCTCGAGGAATACCCCTTTGCTTGCGCCAATGGGTGGCTCCATTCGGCTCTGTGTCGGTTTGTTGGCACCGGAGGTGATGTCACGGTCACATCACCTCCGGCGCCACCCAGGCACATGGGCATCAGTTACCTTAATCACAATTTTACACGCCAGAAGCACAAAGCCATGATAAGAACTGGTGCATACGTGTGTCCAAACTAGGGCCCTGAAAAAGGGATCACCCTAACCCTAGTAAACAAGTCTGCAGCTAGATAGAGTCTCTACCAGAAAATACATTAATGAAGGTAACTTGTTCATCTGATAGAGACTTCTGAAAGCTGTCAACTGTTGCCGCTTAATCTTCACACATGAAGGCGCACAGTGCACAGGTTCAGTGGAGAACACTCCCCTGCTACTGCGACAGATGATCCTTCTGAAGGAGCATTGATGCTAATTTTCAGAAGCTGGGGATACCAGACTCTCCATGGCCAGTCTGGAACCACAAGGATTACTTGGGCCAGGTCGTTCTTGATCTTGAGAACTCTGGGCAGCAGTGGCATGGGCCGAAAGGTGTACAGGAGGCCTGAGCTCCATTTCCCAAAAAAAGCCTCGCCAATCGATTGCCGCCTTGGAAACTCCAATGCTCAATACTGATGATATTGCTCGTTCTTTTGGGAGGTGAATAGATCTAACCAAGGCTATCCCCACTGCTGAAAGAGACCTTGCCCCACTTCTGAATGGAGATGCCACTTGTGATCTGCTAGGCATCAACAGCTGAGTTTGTCTGCCCTGGCGTTCAGAGTACCTGCCAGGAGTTGAACCACAAGGGTTATTCTCTGCTGTTCCAGCCATGTCCAGATACTCAGGGCCTCTTTACAAAGGGTCCACTACCCCACCCCGCCCTGCTTGTTGTAGTACCACATGGCGGAGGTGTTGTCATGAACACCTGCACCAACTTATCCTTTACAGAGGGAAGAAAAACTTTCAATGCTAGTCAGATCGTCAGAAGCTCAACATGTTGATGTGGAGTCTGAATTCCTCCAGAGACAAGAGTCCTTTGATCTCCACCTCTTACAGATGACCGCCCTATCCCAGAAATGGCCCATCTGTTACTGCTGCCAGATCTGTTTGGGGAAGGGAGAGGAGTCTGCCTCCGACCCAATCGCGGTTCTTAATCCACCACTACAGGTCTTTGGCTGTTCCCTCCAAGATTTGAACATGTCGGAGAGATTTCCCTGATGCTGTGCCCACTGGGACTTCAGATTCCACTGCAGAGCCTGCTTTTGCCATCTGGCATGTTCTACCAGCGGGAGGCAGGAGCCCATGAGGCCCAGCAGCCTCAGAGTCAGTCTCACCAAAGCCCAGGGTAGAGGCCGAAACATCGGTATCATAGCCTGAATATCCTTGACTCGCAACTCGGAATGGTAGGACCAAAATTTCACTGTGTCCAGAACAGCTCCTATTAAAGAGAGTTTCTGAAAGGGAGTCAGGAGTGACTTCAGCATGTTTATAGTGAACCCTAGTGAATGCAGTAGGTTCGCCGTAGTCCGGAGGTGGGAGACGACAGCTTTGATTAAGCCTGCCTTCAACAGTCAGTCGTCCAGGTAGAGGTAGACTGAAACCCCTGACCTGCGTAGATGAGCTGCAACCACCGCCATCACCTTAGTGAACACGCGAGGGGCACTGGTAAGGCTAAATGACAGCACGGTGAACTGAAAGTGTTCCTGGCTTACCTTGAACCGCAGGTAATGCCTATGGGCAGGCAGGATGGGAATATTAAAATACACATCCTAAAAGTCCAGAGCTACCAACCAGTCTTCTAGCTCTTGGGCAGACAATACCTGAGCCAACGTGAGCATCTTCAAACTTCTCCTTTTTGAGGGAGAGATTTATGGGCCATAAGTCTAGAATAGGGCAAATACCCTCGTTCTTTTTAGGGTATCAGAAAATAGCAGGAATTACAATCACTGCCTACTTCTGATATCGGACCCTTTCTATGGCTCTCTTGGCCAAGAGAGCCGTAACTTCCTCTTGAAGCTGTGACAAATGATACTCCGCAAGCCGTTCGAACATTGGCGGTATGGGAGGAGGAAAGGTTTAGAAAGGCATGCTGATGATTCGCAGAACCCATGCGTCTGATGTTATCGACTTGGAGTTGTGGTCATGCTCGAGGCACTAGAGGCAAACGGAATGGGTGTCTGTAACCAACATGGAGCTGTGACAGGCGCCACAGCCTTCCTTGAAGACATCCTTGACACACTTGAAGAAAAACTCGACAAAATGTTGAAAATAGGCTTGTCAAAAAGAGAGAGAGGGGTAGCTCTCTCCGGATGTGCAATAACTGGCACGGAAAGAAAAGGACTGATGCCGGCGCGCCTGTGTGGCACCTATGTAGGTGACAGCGATGTCACTTCCAGTGCCAACAATGCCAACGATGCCATGCATAGCCGAACAGAGCCACCAGAGGGCGCGCAAGGGATATTGCTCGAGCAAATGTTTCTGGATCCAGTCTGACGCCTTGGGAAAATCAGAGGTAAGGAATCCACAGCTAGAAGTCTCTATCAGATAAGAGGGTGGCAATTGCCCAATGTAGGTGAGTTGACAGATATGTCTTAAGTCTGGTTTTCTGTTTATGCAATGTCGTAAGTCGATGGACTGCCTACATTTTGCTGGCACTCATTTGAAACCTATGTCGCTAGTCGATATGCTCTTTCTATGCATGTGCCTTCTTACTGCATTTGCATAGCTGTAGGGTTAGTTACTATATATATGCTTTTTAAAGCACTAGAGCAAGTCTAATACGTGCAGTGTTCATTCTCTGATTTTTTCATCTGTGGTTCAAGTTGCATAATGCGTAACTAGGAGGAAAATGTGCACGCAGTCTTCTTTTGACAATTTAGATGAAGGCAGATTGTTTAACCATGCTATCAAAGCGAAATTGAACTGTCGCACTACGACAGTGGCGGCCATTTTACAAATCAATTCTGACCTCGAGCTTTTTTGTTTAGTTCACGCAGCATTGATTTTTTGCATTTTCTATGATGGCCGCTGCCCATTGTCACACCTACCCTAGCTTTCATTGATGATAATTATGGATTCCTGCGAGTCTTCCCACTCAATTGTACATGTGATCAATAAGTGGAGGGGTGGACAGAGAGATCTATCGTCAGCCTCGTCAGGCTCCCAGTGCATTTTCTGAAGTGCCTGAACTAAGCACATAATTTTGATAATGTACAATTTAATAAATACCAGTTAGGTGCTCCGAGGATTCTTGTGCGCTAGTAAAATAAATGTTTAAGGAATCTAATCGTTATTCTGGGTTGTCTCTAATCTTCTTGGGAAAGTGGAGGGGCAGGGCGTCAAAACACGGCTAGGCGTTGTCATTTTACTCCAGATTTTGGAATTTGAGTGAGTAATTAAGTTTGTGACAAAATGCACTCAAAACTCAGGAACTAAAATGTATCCATTTTACACAGTAGTAAGGATAGATACAACTTAATTGAATAATATTTTATGAACGGAAAAACTATTTTTATGCAAAAAAAATAATAACAGCTTGCATGCTGTGGAATGAAGCTGTGACGCCTTTGAAATATTATAAATAGTGAAGCAGGTACAAATGTAATCTTTGACATTGCTTTTCATGATTGAATGTAGGCATTCAAAGAATAATGTAACTAGAGATGTGTTTCCTCCTAAAGTAACTATTATCAAATCATGATAATGGTGATTTTGCAGGCAAGTATGACGCTAAGGCAAACAACGGCAACAAGCAGTGGCAAAGCCAATTGGTTTAGATTTGCTAATCCTCTGTGATCACCGCTATTGGTTTTGCCAATGCAGGATTAAAATACACCAGCACTGGCAAAGCCATCTATCTATAGTTTTAAAATGGTCAGTCAAAGCTGTTAGCTTTGCCAATTGCGGTGCACTATAAAACCATCCACCAATGGCAAAGTTAATAGTGGTAACCATCAAACATAATGGAGGCGGAAGGGGGTCGAGGGGGAGGTAGGCAGGAGAATGAGAGAAGAGGGGAAAATGACCGCACAATCAGGCATAAGGAAGTGCTGCAACACAACATACAGGGTATCTCCAAGCCCTTCATCTACTGCCTGTCGCATCACATAGGAGCAGTGGGAAAGAGGGTGGGAGGAAGGAGAGGTGGTGGGAGAGATTTGGCAGGGGCTGCAAGATAACATTCAGGGCACCATCAAGCCCGGCCTGTGGCACTCTGCGGAGTAGTCCTGGGAAAAAGGATGGCGGGGGAGCAGGGAAAGAGTGTGAGTGTCCTTACAGTACAGGAAGGAGCAGGGCACATATTTCCAAATTAAAAAATGAAGTTAAAAAAAGATAAGTAGCTCCATGATGCCAGCAGTGGAAGGATCCACCTCATCCAATCAAAAGAACAGGTGAAGAAGTTTTGCTCTATCGGCGGAACAAACACCAAGAATATTGAGAAAAGCCATCCACTAAAGTGCGGGGGGAAGAGAGAGACAACAAGAAATACAGCTAATCGTAAGCAACGGGGCGACTGAGAGCCCACTCTATGTAGTATCATATATAATAATGTCTGGGATTGACAGCTGAAGCTACCTCTGGCGAGACCGCAGAAACAGTGATGGAAAGCACAAATATAGAAAAGGACCCCAACTGCTGAAAAACGTTCTGCATGAAAATAATGGTAGGAAAATGATTTCCTAGCTGCTGATTTGATGAGTCTTGGTCTGTCCCCTTGATGGAAATAAGGATCAGGGTGGGACAGAACTAATGGAAATAGGGCTCTAGATATCCTTTTGGACATGTAAAAGGACAGCTGATCTTCTTAGGCCACAGCCAGATTATGATCATATTTATTGGCATAGAATTTGATTGAAGTATTGAAAAAAGCATCAGTAGAGATCATGAAAATCTTAATACAGCAAACATTGGCATGCAGTACTATGAGCTCATTCACTGTTTGTATTGTAAATGCTGCATCAATGGGCATATAGGAAGGATGCAAGGTGTCCTATATGCAAATGGATGATGCAAATATTTTTCACATTTTGAGGATGGCCGGACTTGACAATGCAAGCAGTTTTTGGAGGAGGACAGGTGGTTCCATCTTGGGAACTGCTTCATTTTGGCTCACGGAAGGAGGTGACAATGAAACATGGATGTTAGACCTGGCATCCTTGGTGTGGTTTCCCACTGCCTTTTTGCCTCTGCCTCCTGTATTTTCGACTATGTGCTGGATTTAATTTTTGCTGGTTTTGGTACTTTGGGTACTTTACCACTGCGGATCAGTGCTAACGTGCAAATGCTTCCTGTGTAAATTGTGATTATGATTGGTTATCCATGATTGGCATATTTGATTTACTAGTAAGTCCTTAGTGCAGTGCACCATGTGTGCCCAGGGCCTGTAACTCAAATGCTACTAGTGGGCCTGCAGCATGGAGTGTGCCACCCACATGAGTAGCACTGTATATGTCTCATACCTGCCATTGCGGTGTCTGTGTGTGCAGTTTTAAACTGCCATGTCGACCTGGCAAGTGCATCCTTGCCAGGCCCAAACCTTTCCTTTTAGTACATGTAAGGCACCCCTGAAATAGGCCTAAGGTAGGCCCAAGGGCAGGATCCAGTGTATTTTAAAGGTAAGTCATATACTAGTGTGTTTTACATGTCCTGATAGTGAAATACTGACAAATTTGTTTTTCACTAGTGCAAGTCCTATCTCTCCCATAGTTTAACACAGAGAATGCCTTGAAATATCTCAGTGGGAGAAGATAGAGATGTGGAGTTTGGGGCCTCTGAACTCACAATTTAAATCTACATCTTTTAGTGGAGGTGGCTTTTAAATTGTGTGTTTGAAAATGTCACTTTAGAAAGGGTGCATTTTCATGCTTAACCATTCTGTGCCTCTGCCTGGCTGTGGAATGCACATCTTGGTCAGGATGACAGTTGGGCTGGTTATGGATTCATTTTTGACAGTCACACAAAGGAGCTGTGGTGTGCGCTGCATATCCTGATGGGTCTTCCTGGGCTAGCGTGATGGTAGGAGCTGACACTTGCCCCTGAATAGGGCTGTGCCTGTCCTTAGACAATGCAGTCTCCAACCCCCTAGAAAGTGTCTGGGGCCAGGGCAGGAAAGGCATTGTGCACTGCAAAGACTTTCCTTTGAAGTTTTCCTACTTCAAAGGCAGAATTAAGTATAAGACCATAGACTTTTAGAACACTTACGGATCAAGAGGAGAGTCTGCTAAGGAGAAGAGCTGAAGAGCTGTGAAGAGGAGTACTGCCCCTTTGCAGTGTGTGCTTTGCTGGGTTGGCCTGCAGTTGCTGCTTCAGCTTTGGGGAGGACAAAGACTGGACTTTGCTGTGTATCCTGCATATGCAGTTTCTCCAAGGGCTTTGACTGAGCTTGCCTCCTGTTAAGAAGTATCTGGGACATCAAAGACTCCACCTGTCAGCCCCTGGGGTTTCCTGCTGAGGACCCTGATTTGCCCAGAGTTGCCCACTCCAGTTTATGGGTACTTGGGAGAGAAATGTTGCATAAAACAAAAAGAAACAGGCACATCGACTCCAGACGACTCCAGAACCGGTGCCACCGCCCGACTTTGCGCCACTGCCTGCAGCCGAGGCTGTGGTCCCCGCTGAAGTGTGACGTCCATAACCGACACCACAGGCCCGACACCGCCGCATGCCTCTGAAGTCCCACCACACCATAAGTCCCAAGTGCTGTGTCACTGGCGTTTGTGACATCTGAATCTGCTGCGGTGCCTGTGGCCCCATGGTGTGACTGCGATACTGCGAAGTCGCCTCATCGCATCCTGACCCGCTGAACTCATCAACCCTGGTGTGCTGTCCATTTGTAGTGTTTTTTCTGTGGTACAGTGTGTGGGTACAAATACTTAACACGTCTCTGAGATAAGCCTAACTGCTCATGCCAAGCTACCAAGGGGGGTGAGCAGGGGTTATCTTAGGAATGTGACCCCCTTACCCTGAGTAGAGTGAGGCTCCCTACTTGGACAGGATGTAAACTGACTGCCAACTAGCAACCCCATTTCTAACAATGAGTATCATTTTCAGAGCTTATTAATCACTAGAGTTTTGCAATTTAAATGTGTTTTTTCCTGAGTTGTTCACATGTGCTAATGCCTCAGTGCTGCCTTAGATACTGTTGGCAACTGGTTCTGTGAAGTCACTGTGTAAGAGGAGGAGGGCAGATGTCTGGCTAAGGGGTGGGCCCTTAAGCCATTATTCTCAGAGGCCATTAGTGGGCTTCTGAGGGGGAGAGCCCATGGAGAGGGAGGGGGGCTTTGAGCAGAGCACTGCCAGGCAGCACTTTATTCTTCCCACTTCTCCCCTCCCAAAAAGAGATTCTTTTTTTTTAGTTGTATAGGTCTCATTTTATTTACACGTTCCAAAACCTCCCTTATACCTGTCAAAAATGTTCTAAGCATCTCTTTCAGATAAATCACTTGAAAAAGCTATAAGTTATACCAAAATCATATTTATGAAATTGTCTTGTTTGTCTTTTTTTAAATTTTTTTATTTTAATATGTCGGAGGGAGGGGGTTACACAAGAAATAAACAAGAGAAGAAGACATAATATATCCGTGCAGAGAAACAGAACAAGAAAAAAAACGAAAAACCAACGAAACAACGGGAGAAAGAAGACCTTAAACAATAAAACAATTGTATATATCCCATATCAAAACTATTAACACATTTTTTTTTTTTTTTTTTTTAAACTGTGTCTTGATATTCCAACCATCTAGTCAGTGGTGCCCACATTCATTCTCCTCTATATCTCTTCTTATGACCCTTTAACTTATAAAGACTTAATTCAGTATTATAGATGGCAAGTAATCTAGAGCTCCAACCCTCAAACGTGGGGGGTTCTTTTTTGAGCCAATCTGTAGCAATACATAGGCGATATATTGCCATTGACAAAAATAAGAAAAAGAGATTCTAAGGCTACCTCTGATGTCCTGGTAAGGGCAGAACCCTTGATGGACATCAACTGTGCACAGCCTATACGTAGGAGCTGGACACCTGTGCACAGGGGATTCTGGCTCAATTTGTCTCCTACAGTGTAATACTTGATCTTTACTGGGACACCATGTAACCTAAGCTGATAGTGTGTAACACACAGTTGCATTGTTAGAGTTGGCACGTCTGCAGTTTCCTGGTGCTTAGATGCTATATGTGCTGTATGTGGACTAAGCTGTTTACATCTATCTCTTTGGTGGGGAACTCTACATATATACTTGTATCTTCATGGTTCCAGTAACTTAATACATTTACTATCTGTACCAGCAGGCCTCCAGTATCAGAACTGATTGATTTTTATCTCAGAATAAAAATTAGGGGGCATATTTATCAAACCTTTATGCAGCACAGAAAACCACCTTTCTGCACTGCATAAAGGGCAAGAATGGGCTGTATTTAACATTATACGGTGCATTCCTGTCCTTTCCTTGCATTGGCACGCAATATGCTGCCCAGTGCCAACACAGGCACCCTGGCGCCGTGGTACAAGGGTGTCTGCATTGCAGGCAGAATCGTTTTTGTGTAGGAAGGGGCACCTTCCTGCACAAAAAGAATCCTCTGAGGCATTCTCCTCTTTCTATGTGTGCTACAGAATGCAGCACACATGGATAGTGGAAAAAAGAGGGGAAATAAATATGTTTCTCCTTGTTATGCCTCACCTGGGGAGGCGTAGCATTTTTTATGCATTCTTAGGTCTACCAGTAATGGTAAGTCTGGGTATGTGCCAAAATCTATGGGTGGATGCATGGGAACACCCATGCTCCACCCATGGAATGCCTCTCTGGGGCAGAGCAATGCAACTCAACACAATGATTTGCACTATGTTGTGCTACTCTAGATTTATCAAGCCACACAGGGCCACACGAGGTGGCCTTGCGTGGCTTGATAAATCTGACTTAAGAGTTGTGTTGCCGGTGCGCTTCCTTGCATGGCGCAAGGGTGATGCAACTCATTGATAAATCTGCTCATATTTATGGGGTATGAGGTATATTGACTGAGGTAAGGCTTGCTTGAAATTTGGGTTGAGTTGGCTTCTGAATTTAAGTTTGTATTTTTTCACTGTCCTGCACTGCCCCTGCATTGTCCGGTGCAGCATGTCAACATGGCTGGAGTGTGGCCTTGTGAGGGGAAACAGTGTAATGCAATGATGGATACCAATTTGAAACATTAGCAGGTACTTGAAATCACCTGGTGAGTCTATTAAAATAGCACTCTATCAAGATGAGGATATTATGCTTATTAATGTACAACCACAAATTTGCACCGTAGTTAGTGCAGTGTTTCGTAAGTACTCATTTTAGGTCTGGGTTGATAACACAGCAATCTGCAAGACATATTGTATTCAATTTTTCAAAATATACATAGGTTGGGTTTTAGTTCCACCCAGAGGAGTATCACTCTCGCATGCCATGCTGTTCGATGTTTGGCGCATCATTCCACTGTCCAAGAACTACTTCCATTGTTATGTATTAGGGACTATTTTACATCTCCAAAGTACACAGTCATCATACTGTCACATTCATTTCTTTATCTCTTATACCCATTTAATTTAGAATCCAACTGTTTTTTACTACATTTTTCCAGTATTGGTAAAACCAATAGGGCAAGCCTTAATGTGATAAATACTTAAAATACTTTATGCAAGCAACATATAAATAGCGCTTGTGAATGCCTATATTTAAATGTTTTGGCACATTACAGCTAGACCTACAGGCTTTGCAAACACTTGTTTCTGAAGGACCTGTAACTATTTCCATGTGGTGTGCCGCTGTGAGTATTGTGACGAGGTCGCATATGGAGAAAGCTAATGTGTGCCTGTATTTTCTGCTGTTGCCTTTAGCATGCTGGACGGCTCTGTGATGTGTCATAAGTTTTCTTTGGTAGCGTTGTCTTGAGTCTTACATTGTAAGATAGAGACAGTCTAACCCTTGGCATGTTATAGGGGTTTAGGGCCAGATGTAGCAATCTACAATTTTGCGACTTGCAAATTGCGAGTCAGACTGACTCGCAATTTGCAACTCGCAAAATTGTATGCAGAAAGGTGTCTCAGACACCTTCTGCGACTCGCTATGGGGTCGCAAAGACCCACCTCATGAATATTAATGAGGTGGGTCGCAATTTGCGACCCCATAGCGAGTCCCTGCACTCACAGGGATGGTGGCCTGCTGGAGACAGCAGACCTTCATGTCTGTGACTGCTTTTTTAATAAAGCAGTTTTTTTTTTTAATTGCAGCCCGTTTTCCTTAAAGGAAAACGAGTTGCAATACAAAAAAAATAATGAAACCATTTGGTTTCATTTTTTCAGAGTAGGCAGTGGTCCATTGGACCACTGCCTGCTCTGAAAAAATATTTTCAGCGACATTCACAAAGGGGAAGGGGTCCCATGGGGACCCCTTCCCGTTTGCGAATGAGTTACCACCCACTTCAAGTGGGTGTTAACTGCAAATTGCTTTGCGACCGCTTTTGCGGTCACAAAGCAATTCTGCATCGCGGTGCGAGTCGCAAATAGGAAGGGAACACCCCTTCCTATTTGCGAGTCGGATTCACATTTTGCGAGTCGGTAAAAAATGTGAATCAGCATTGCGATGGCCGTTTTGCATGTCGTAAACTGCGGTTTTCGTAGTTTGCGACATGCAAAACGGTTCCTACATCTGGCCCTTAGTGTCTGCTGAGTGAGGCTAGGACAGATCCTCAGTTTCCATCAATGGCTATGTCGAAGGTGGACTCTTGCTCTTCCAGTATTGCTTCATGCCTATGACGGTTGTTATGGAAATAATAAGAGGTTATGACATTGTTCAAAGTGCTGTTTTTCATGGAGATAGAGTACTTGGTACAGTTTCTGCAAAAATGTGTAGTTATGTGATTATGATTACACTCATTTAGCTATGTGACTTGGTGCTTTCACAAATTGTTTATTTCAGCGAGCAATGTGTTTTTCCAGTGATTAAAAAGTACAATTTGTTGTGCTGCTGTTTTCCACGGATATGATATTAAGAAAAAAGATGTTACATGTTGTTGTTTCTTGAAGTCTTAAAAAGGAGGATGTAAGACATTTGCTGTGAAAAACGTTGTGAGTGGGATGTGCACTCATACACAAGGATTTTGATTGTTTGCACTTCTGGAATGGTAGGCCTGTCTATTGTTACTTTTCCCAGCAATTTTGCCAAGTACCATTGTATGGTAGGTGTTGAGTTCTTTCAACTATGTCTGTGCTAAATTATAATTAGGGGTAATTTACCACACCTACATGGACTGTGCAAAATGTGGCATGCCAAAGTCACTGGTGACGTTTTGTACTTCAAATAAAAGACAGAAAACATCACTTCCTTCACATAACGCAGTGTTCAGAATTTAGAGCTGCCCTGGAAGTCCCAATGAGGGCACATTTGAAGGTCAAGGCCAGTCCAGGAGGCCAAATATATTCTCTCAAATGTTTCCCTCTGCTACTCGATGTGCACAGATTACAAGAATGAGTAGTGGGAATGCTGCTTGCCTGGGTTCAGAAGCTTTGATTCTAGGTCAACGCTCTGTCAGGTGCAAGGGGTGGCCCTCTTCCAGGCCTGCTGTGTCACAAAGTGCCCTAGATGGGGTCCCCAAAGCTAGCCTTGGTTGAAAAGTTCTGACTGGGCTTTGGCAGGCCTGGAGATGAAAGGCTCCACGCCTCCATTTCCCAGCTCATTGTGTTGCAAAGTGGCCGGGATGAGATCCCCCCGGCCTGGGAAGACCTCCCCTGCCTGCCCGGATGAAGAACCTCTTACTGGGCCCTGGGTCAGAGCTCCAGCAGGCTTGGCAGTTGATGCCCCTGCGCTATGTTCTCTGGCCTGCTGTTTCCCAAAATGCCTGGGACAGGGCTCCACAGGCATGGAAACGCATCCACTTCCTACCTGGTTCAGAAGCTCTGACCGGACCCTGGGTAAAATCTCTGGCAGGCAGGGGGGTGGAAGCTCCCGGCCTCTTTTTTATTGCCTTGCCCGCCATGTTGCACAGTGTCTGGGAGTGGGTTATGCATTCCCAGGAAGAAGGGCACATTTGGCTCTTTGAGCCCAGCCAGGGCTCCAGGAGGTCTGACACAATTTCTTCAATGTCCCTCTTTGTCACTTGGTGTGCATGGATTGCAAGAAAGGCAGGTACCCATTCACCGAATCAATATGGACAAGGTACTAGGGATATATTCGTATGTCTTCAATTTCAACTTTCAATGGCACTCTCTGTGCCGACCATGGTGACCATGTGTAACAGGGAATACGTGTTTATTTGGGAGAGTTGCAACTACATCCAAGGAAGGCAGCACACGTTCAAATTACCCACTTCGTATTTGAGGAGGTAGTGACAAAAAAATAACAATACAGGACTCTTTTGATGACCTGTAATTGGAATGAGTACACTGTACATCTTTTAACAAGGATGGCAAGTCTGATACTAGCAGCCACAGTGATTCAAGCCCCAATTTTAAAATACTGCAGTTAAAAAAATCGTAGTTGAATCTTGGTGTCAGGATTCCAACTCTCGCCACAGCATGTCCCTATAATGTGCATCTTGTTCACTGATATCTCTGGAGTATGCCATAAACTGGTGTTTTTATCACTTAAAGGGTGGTCCTCTTCCCGGGGAGTTATTGAGGTGTGTCATTGAAAGGATGTCTGAATGTGCATCACTTAGTGTATGGTGTGTACGCACATTATTGCCATAACATCCCTGGTCACAGTGATAGGTTTCTAATGTACACTTGAGTTCGCTGTTAGTGTAAACATCCCTGGTGGCAGTGGTAGAACTGCAATACAAAACTCTGCGCTTTCCAGAAACAGTGAACTGGCTTTCATATTGCTTGCACGAACGCCTGCTAACGTGTTGCATAGACCGCACCCAGCCGCTTGTGCAGATGCTTCAACGGCCGCACGTGCTTCAGGCGGCCATCTGAGCAAGTGGCTATAAAAGCTGCTCCCACATGTGAGGTGGCACTTGGCTTTGTCATTACTCCACTTACCTGGTCCTCCTGCTCCCGCGATGAGGCCATGACAGCGGCTCCTTGCTCTGGTGATCCGGGTCTTCGGACTCTGGGCCTCACAATCTTCCGCTTCCGGCAAGAGAACAAAAAAGAAAAAAACAAGACGTGATTATGGGCTGATACATATGCATAGAACAGTGTGCCTCCTCCATGAACGCTATGGCTACCACTACAGAGACTCGCGCCTGCAAGCAAAGACTTTGACATTTGGCATTATTGCATGCATCGAGAAAGCCTACGAGCAGTGATTTTAAAACCGTGAACTTTTGACATTTCGTTAACAAAGCACTAATACCGGTTTTAACAAAGGACTTCTACTTGTTATCATATAACTAATGACTAACCAAAATTATTATGATTGTAATGCTATTATGATGCTAGCCGTTATTGCATGAGAATTGTAACTCAAGAGAGCGTTTTTGTGAAAAGCGGACAGCTCAACTGCTCATGTTACTTGTTGTCAAGCTGGTCAATGAATCTCCCATAAATGTGAAACTTTTGAGAGAACAGGGCGTAGATCCTATTCACTATTCCTTGTTGCTGAGGTGAGATTCCAGTGAAACTCTGGGATAAAGTGTTGTATGTGTGCACTCAATTAAATATGAAGTTAAATGTTTTATTTCCTTTATACATGCCCTGTGCAGTAGCTCAACAGTATTGTAGGGGGCTGAAGCAGCTGAGCAGTGATAAGGGCTGAAGCAGCAGCGCAGGTACAGGTGAAAACGATCCAACTGCAACATGTCTCTCTCTTGTCAATCCCATTCCCCCTTCCCTTTGTGTACTAACACCAGCGCAGCGTCACCCGCATGACGCTGAGGTTAGTGCTCGGGGAGAGAGGAGGTCCAGTGTCGCCCCATCGGAACCACCTGGAATTCAGATGAGTAGCACTGTCTTCAACATTGACACTTGGGATCAACCTGGCAGTCCATCGCGAGACAAGCTACCACCTGTCTGAACCCCTGCTTATTGGCGTCCGTTGATGCTCTTGACTGAGTGTCTTTAGGGTCAGATGTGTTTACTTTGAAAAAAATTAGAGACTTCAATGGAGGCCGATCACTTGAAAACTTCAGGTAGACATAATGGAATATGACTGGTTCTATTTTGTTGGTTTTTCAGAACTAGGGCCATGATTAAGAGGGATGGCAGGGGTATTCCTATTGTGACACTAGAGGTGAAATTCGTGCACTGGTGCAAGAATAACAAAAGAGAAAACATTTGCCGTGAACGTTGTCATTCATCAAGAAGGAAAGCCAGAGGTTTGAAGATGATCAGATACTGCTTTAGCTCCGACTATAATCAACCACATTTGTAAAAGAATTGTATTTATAATTTTGTGCATCATTAACAATATGCAGTTTGCATTTACACACGATTCCACATGTACAGATTAATTTAATGTGATTACATTTGAAACAAGTTTCCTATGAATTATAGGAGTGCTTTCTGAGTATTTGTAAACTAGGCCACATTTCTGTGCAAAACACATTTTAACTAAAATGGAAGTAATCTCTGTCACTCATTTAGTGCTTCCCCCTCTGCACCCTTCCTCTCCCCACAAGCTCCACACAGAACAGTTAACCTTAATGTATTAGTTATTTTCCACTGTTGTTATTGTTTTGCTCCTGATGAACCTTTTTCAGTTCATCTATACCTAGCAACATGTTTTGTTTCTGTTCTACTGCTTCACCAAGATCTATTCATTTCCATAAGAATGTTTTGTTGATGTATAATATTCTCTTGCCTAATATCTCTGGATGACATTAGCATAGAGGGTGCTGAATAAATGTTCATGAAATGGGTTACTCTGATTTACTGAAGAAAGTTTACATTTGCTCACACAACGATGATTCGGTATCAGTTCTTATTTTCAATGAAAGAATTGTGTATAAGAACCATAGATTTTGGGAGTGAGCCAGAGATTTCCTTAATGCTGCTAGGGATGCTGTCCGATTCTTTTCTGATTTTGCTGCCTACTGAGACTTAAAATATTTTCTGATTTTTACATACTCTGTTTAACTCTGCATTTGAGAGCCTTCTTGGCATTGCCTCTGTACAACATTACTTTTGAATTTTGTAACAAATTCCGTTAACATTTCAGTGATCTGGAACTTAGTTATTGAGTGGGTCCAAATTTTTCCTAAATTGGAATTATTTATTGAAATTATATTCAACTGATTTTGATGGTTTGGGAGGTGCCTTAATCCAAGGACATATTGCCTCATGAAACTGAGGGTTAACACAGTCTCTGATCCAAGGAAATGTGGGGGATCTGATTGAGATACATTTTGGGGTGTTTTGATTTCTTGGATACAGTGTTTTGCCCCCACATGACTCACTATCCAGCGGTGCTATTTCCACAACCTGCCAAACAGCTTTCAGGAAAACATAGATTTTGGGTTCCGGGGGTAGTATGGCTGCAAAGTGAAAACTTAAAGGAATTGCCGAAAGGGCACCACCAGGAGTGGAGCCTCTGGCTTCATTTGACTCAACAGGGGATACCTCACCTGGCTTGGACACCGCGAGGATTGGCAGATTGATAGCTCTTTCTCAATTCTGCGGGTGGTGGTGCATGGACATTCTTAGTTGATAGTGAGATTTGTCTAGTTAATTTCAACAGCAAATGAGACTCCTTCATGCTAACTAGTTAAGCGACCCACAGTGGTTGGTGTTCACCTTCTTAGAGGGACAAGTGACGTTCAGCTGCTCAAGATTGAGCAATAACAGGTGATTCCCTAAGGTGTCTGGGCATACAAGCATGCAACAATGAACAGATCAGTGTGTGTCTACCCTTTGCTGATAGGTGTGGGTAACCTGCTGAACCCTCTTTCTGATAGGGATTGCAATTATTTCCTATGAATGAGGAATCCCCAGTAAGTGTGGGTTACAAGCTTGCCTTGACTAAGTCCATGCCTTTTGTACACACCATCTGTAGTTACTACTGATTGGATGGCTTGGAGAAGTCCTCGGATTGGCATCACTGGTATTGGCAATGGCCTTGGTGGAGTGGCGAGAAAACAATCACATTTGACTATCTAGAGGAAGTAACAGTCATAACAAGGTTTCCGTAGGTGATCCTGCAGAGGGATCATTAATGGCAGAGCAGCCCAAGTAATTGATAATGCCAGCCTGAACCCTTTGCCTTCTCCTGGACAGAACCCAAGGCACAGGGCCTGGCCCTCCAGTCAAGCGTTCGTGGACACTGGGGGCTTGGTTAAGGACTGGACATGGGGCAGGCTTCCCCAAACAGTACAACTCAACCAACATGCAAAGGACTGAGGCGGGCGACCCCCTTGGCCTCTCTGGAAGGGGCACAATGCAAGAGACAGCCATCCTGAAATGGAACCCCTGATCATCCCTCACACACTCAGGGGGGTACCGAATTGCTGTGCCTCCCCAGACTGAGATCCCCTAAAGACCCGGTCACCATGGTTCTCCCATGCCGAATACCAGCCCATTGGGCCTTCGAGTGACTGACATGTAGCCTATTTTGGGCAGCAGGCAAACTTGGAGGAGAAGGAGCTGGGTCACAAGGGAACCCTGATGACTCTCGATGGAGATGCCTTGCCCCTTGAAGGAAGTGTGGACTGCTTTGAGGGCTGGGAGGAAAAGAGGCCCATCGCTACTCAAGCTTCTACGAGTGTATTCCCATTGGGAAGCAGCAAGTTGCTTTAACTGTGTGGGGAATACTGGTTCTTATTTCCTCAGTGTCTGCCTAAGCTGTGGATTCTTGGCATGCAGGGGTTGAGCCTTGGCTTGCACCAGCGTCTGTAGCTGGTGTGCAGGTGGAGCAACCCTCCCTCGTTTATTCAGGCAGTAGATTTGCAGAGCGCTACTTGTCACCCGTGAGGGTATCCACAAAGAGTGTGTTGTCGTGACACACTATTTGTGAAAGAGGACCCCCTTGTGCAGCCCAGGGAGTCAGTCCAGCTTCCCTTCTCTTCAGTGTTCGACAACAACTTCAGATCAGATGTTGCAACCTGTGGAATTTATGAACTTAAAATAGCATATAGAAGACTGGTTCTCTGGCATCGCTCTGTGGGCTCAAGTCCTTCTGATAGAGGCTCCTCCCAGGAGCGGTGTTAAGCTAGTAGTGGCCCTCAGCATCACGAGATTAGGTCTTCTCAGAGTTTATTAACTTTGGAATGCAGCCCAAAGAGAGCGATAAACTCCATCTAAGGCTAACTAGAGGGTCAAGAATGATAGCCAACAAATACTGTTAGGAAAAGTTGAAAAGGACTTTGAAGACAGAGTTCAAGAAGGCGCCAAACTGTCAAGAAGTAAATGTGTTAGATCCATGCAGGCTACCTGAAGGATTCAAGAGTGCATGAAGTTTGATTGCACAGGAGGGTGGATACCCTCTGCGAGACTGCCACCTAGGCTCCACCAGCCCCCTCAGGGCAAATCTCCTCCCCCATGGTGTGCTTCAACCAGCACTGTTTGGCTGGGAAGGCTTTGGGTGGCAAGTGGCTCTCTGCACTGCTCGGGTAGCAGATTCACCATGTTCATGGGACAGAGGAATATTGACCTCCTCTGTGCCCTCATCTGGCAACTGCCCTTCACAGGGTGCACTAAGGCAGGAACCCCTGCTCTTGGTGTGACTGTAGACTGGGGTGGACTGTTCTCAGTGCATCCAGACTGCATTGCACTGCCGAGCTGGAACCCAGGGGCCTGTGGTGATGTCAGTTACCCACCTGAACTGTCTTGATACACAAGACTAGGTAGCCTAACATTTGATTCGCAGATGAACTGATTCTGGTCAGAGTTTCATTAGTAGTGGAGTAGCTATGTTGCTGTGACCTACTAAAAATCATCCTCTGAGCCAAGCTTTTTGTCTCAGTCTGTGAGTGTCTGTGCCCCCTTGGGGTCTCTCTGCCACCAGGTGGAAGGGAGAGATAGGACGAGGACCAATGGCTGGCTGCCTTCACCAAGTTCCACACCATACAGGGGCCTATCCCTCCTGCCTTGTGCCGACAATCGAAAGGTCAGCTGGATGACCAGATGGCTGAAGGATGCACCAGCAGAGTTGCCTCCAGGCAAGAAGCTGATGGGTGGCTCTAGAAAGAAGCCTCCTGTGTGGTGGCCTCTTGTTGGCTGCTGCTTGGGCATTCTGGTCGCCAGGTCGGACAGAGCCTCCCAGCCACTGTGCTTTCCAACCAGATGACTGGTGGCCCTGCTGGCACAGCTAATTCTGACTTGTGTCTCGCCTTGGGTTCTGTAAGCCCCCACTTTTTGGGGGCTTGATAGTTGAGGAACAATGGCTTCCCAGGCAGGCCCAAAGGGAGTGGGGGTGGGCTGTGAGCTTAGCCCTTCTTAACTCCTCGGGCACCATGACGATGGATGCACAGTCCCTACCCATGGCATCATGGATGCAGAGTGGGGAGGACTTTTGTGTCCTTCCAGGGTGTGGAGCGGGTATAGGACTAAGCTTAGCCACTGGGCAGGTCCTAGGGCATGGTGAGGTTAGATCAAGGAAGAGTCTGGGGCTCTTGTAGTCTGAATTCCCTGATGAGAGGCAGGTGAAGCCATGACTGTTGCCTTGGAGGCTCGATCCCTGCAGCCAAAGGCTCCAAGCACTTAGCAGGGTCACCTTCCCTACTCGGGGCCAGGTGGCGTTGGACTGAGGATAAGTCTGGGGCTCGTGTGGGCTGAACTGCTCCCATAATCCCCCATGAGAGGTAGATAAACACATTGCTTTAGCCTGGAAGGCACGGTCCCCACAGTACAGCGATGCCAGCCAGAAGGGCCTCCAGGGGGCATAGTGGTGCTCCACCTTCAAGGGTTTGCCTGATTTCAAGATGTCCACCAGCATGCTTGTCGGCTTTGTTATAGCAAAAACGTCACCAGTGATGTTTTATTCTCAACCCTCATCCAATTTAGAGTTGGGGGAACAGTAAGGTTTGCAATAGTTGCAAGTACGCCAAGACAATATTTTTTTTTGCCTTCCAAAATCATACTTCTAGATAGCTGTGAAGTACTCTTCCACTCAATCTGATTTATTTATTATTGTAACATGTAGCTAGGGCCTGCTGGCGAAATAAAACAGTTATGTATCCAAGAGACTAAGCTCCTCATTTGGAGCATGATACTAATGTTCCGTAGCAGAAAATAATCTTCCAGAAGGGTGGTGACTTGCTAATCATCTGCTAGGCAGCATTACAAATCTTTGCAGAAGTTCGTCTTCAATTGTCTGTAGATATTGTTAGCGCTTTTCTTGTTGCAAATTCGAGGGCCCATAAAGCGCTATCTGATGAATCGAAATTAAAAACTGAGGCTCCTCAACATATCAGTACATTCAAATAATGTGAAGCACATTAGGATATGGCGTTTGTTAATTGGAACACCAGCTTTGTCTAGAAGTGAAACAGTCATGTGTCTTAAAGCAAGATGGCAAGCTATGGAACCTACATTAACTATGGTAAATCTAAACGCAAATAATACACTGTTAATGACATTTGTGTACTTATGTGTTTAAGTCAATATAATGCAACATATTGAATATAAAATAATCCCTTAACTAGCAGAATGGACAAGTCACAATGACTAGTCGTAACTGCAGCAGTGGCATAGTTATTTTATTCAAATAATGCTTTCAATGTCTCAGGGGATTTTAGATCTTTTTTTCACCTATTGAATTGCTTAGCTTTCAAATTAGCATAGCTAAGTCATGTACATTTACTTGGTACCACTGCGACTCACTAACTCTTTTACAAATAACTTATACCTTGTCACGCCGTTCAATTATTTGCAACACAGCAAATTTTGCCAACATTAGCAGATTTGACATTTGGGTAAAGTTCCCTAATAAACCTACTACTTCTGAATTCTCTCAATCCTCCTACCATTTTAGGAGTAACAAAATGAGTAGCACTGTCTACCCACAAGGCTATTCTTACTCTTGAAGTAATGTTGATCTCTAAGATTAACTGCTGCACCCCAGTACCATTAACATGGTATGATCATACTGCTATTGCCCTCATCTGGAACTGTTCCAATGAAGTCTCTGCGTTTAAAATCTCCTTTCAAACCCTCGAAACCTTCTCTGACTACGCTCTAATGCCACTCTTTTTCTTTCACCTTGGTCAGCCCCAAGCCGTGCCTTCACGGTTTCTCTGGACTCTCTAAGTAACCAGGTTACTGCCTAGATTGCAGGGGGATTAGATAATATTGCTCCCTTGAAAACCAGACTCAATATCGTTTTTTATTTCTTCACTTTGGTTCCCTAACAGGCTAAGAATCAGTGCAAGCAAACATAGTGGTTCTGGAGACGTATATATTCCCTAGTCAACCGTGACATTGTTTCCTGTACATCCAGAGAATATTAAAATAAGACTAAGGCCCTCATTACAACCCTGGCGGTCGGTGTTAAAGTAGCCGTAATACCGCAAACAGTCCGGCGGAAAAAAAATTGAATCACGACCATGGCAGAAACCGCCAACATAGACAGCCACTTTAACACTCCGACTGCCACAGCGGTAGCAACAAACACAGCGACGGTAACCGCCTACAGACAGGCGGAAGACAAAGTAGCGCCCACTGTATTTCAAGGCGGCTATCTGCCACCTTTTCTGAGTGAACGCGAACAAAAACATGGCGGAAACAGTACACAGAAGGGCAAACACTCACCTCTCCACACCCCACGAGGAACCAGGACGCCATAGAGCCCACATTGCAGATACTGCAGATGCTGGTCTTCCTTCTCTTCTATCAGGAGCACCAAAGACGGCGGCGACGACCACGGTGAGTACTGCACCTACAACACTGCAGAGAGGGGAGGGAAAAGAGTGTGACACACACATGCAACACCCCCACCCTCACCCACAACACCATACACACAAATACATGCAGCAATCATTATCCGTGGACCACTGGGCCCTAAATGCATGGGCGAAGCCCACACTAGATACCCGGCTGGAAACGGAGAGAACACTGCAGGGGCATCAGATCGAAATGAAACAGGCACCTCAGGGGGAGGGGGAAGGGGGCACCTCAGCCAGATGAATGCACGACGCCACTGCTGCACAAGGGGGCTCCATGCCCATTGCTGTATCCTGGGGAGTGCAAAGCCACAGTCTCTCAAGTCTCTGCAGTGGGTGGGTTGCCTACTGCATTATCCTGGGGAGTGCAAAGCCACAATCTCTCAAGTCTCTCCAGTGGGTGGTTTGCCCACTGCATTATCCTGGGGAGTGCAAAGCCCCAGTCTCTCAAGTCTCTCCAGTGGGTGGTTTGCCCACTGCTTTATCCTGGGGAGTGAAAAGCCACAGTCTCTCAAGTGGATAACAGTCTCCACTGGTTCTGGAGGGGGCCTTGTGCCCAGAGAGCTTCATCCTGCCAAGGACTCAGGTAGTGGATGTGATACTCCACTGGTTCTGGAGGGGGCCTTGTGCCCACAGTGCTTCGTCCTTGTGCCCACAGTGCTTCATCCTGCCAAGGACTCAGGTAGTGGATGTGATACTACACTGGTTCTGGAGGGGGCCGTGTGCCCAGAGTGCTTTATCCTGCCAAGGACTCAGGTAGTGGATGTGATACTCCACTGGTTCTGGAGGGGGCCTTGTGCCCAGAGTGCTTCATCCTGCCAAGGACTCAGGTAGTGGATGTATTTCTCCACTGGTTCTGGAGGGGGCCTTGTGCCAAGAGTGCTTCCCGTGCAGTGTGGCCGGTACAATTCACTCACCTGGGTGTGCGTGGCACGACATTGGCGAGGTACAGGTAGCATGATACGCCATGGAGACAGCGACATACCCCACACTGCTGCGGCTTCGCCTTCCACCTGCAGGTGCCAACAGTGATGATAGTAATGCTTCATGGAAGCTGCCCAGGGTCCTGGAACTCTCCTCCAGCCTCGGACGACTGACCACTGGGGATGGTAGGCATGTCAGCGGTGGTGCCACTGTCTGAGGACTTCGCGGGCCACTGGTGGTGCTTACGGCGGTGTCTGTGCCGGCAGTGCTGGCGGCGGGGTCTGTGGCAGCGGTGCTGGTGGCGGGGCTGGCGGCGGTGCATGGGTCAGCACCTGCTGAGGGAGAAAGCAGGATGTCTCCTGCAGCCTTGGACAGCTGCCCACCGGTGAAGAGGCTGGGGACTGTCGCAGTGGCTGTAGACGTGCCGGAGGCGGTGCAGGTGGTGGTGCAGGTGGCGGTGCAGCTAGTGGTGTTCGCCGCCGTACAGGTTGGCGTGGACGTGGACAGAAGGTGTGACACTGGTCCCTCAGTCGGTGCCACCATGCCCTCTCCTGACCTGCCCTTCTGTTTTTGGCCCTTCCCCACCTTTGATGGTGGCGCTGTTGTCTTGCCACTATCTCTTTTCGTTTTCGCGGGCCCTTGGTGGCTGGTAGTTTCGGCTTCTCCCTCTGAGATGTGGGCACCTTTTTCACCTTGGCAGGTGGCGGAATGTCCTCGCTACATGGCACACTGGCAGCCCTGATGGGTGGCGTACTCCATGACCCCGCAGTTGCTGGCACCACGGTGCCTGGGGATGTGGTGGCTGAGGTGCTGGGCTGGGATCTGGAAAGCCTGGCCCTAGGTGAAGGATGGGGGGGGAGTTGTAGGAAAGAGGTCAATGTTAGCCAGGAAAAGTTTTTTAGACACACTGGGTCGGGTAGATGGAGGTGGTTTGGGAGTGGAGGAAGAGGTAGTGGTTGTAGGAGGTGTACGTCTGCTGAATTTGGGTGAAGGTGCATGGGCTGGAGGCTGTTGTGAGGTGGATGGCGGTTGGGTGGGTGTGTGCCTGCGTTTGTGTACTTTGGGAGGAGGGCTCACTGACACACTGGGAGAGGACACTGGGGATGTGTGAATGGTAGTGGGGGTGGTGATTGCACGTGAGCGGTGTGTGGTGATGGGCGTGCTGGTGATGGAGGTAGTGGCTGAGGATGTACTGCATGCAGGTGTGAGTGGAGACGAGACTGGGAGGGAGGAGGGAGACGTGGAGGAGGGGGACACAGTGGAGGAAGTGGATGTTGGTATGTGTGCATGGGTATGGTGCTTGTGTGAGTGCCTGTGGGATGTGTGGTGCTTATGTTTGCCTAAGCTACTCTTGTGTGTTGATGTGAGTGCATGCTGGTCTGATGGTGTGCTTGGGATAGGCTGAGGTACAGGGGATTGGGTCTGGGTGGAGGAGGTTGGAGGGGGGAGGCTGTACACAGGGACAATGGCTGCCATCAGTGCTGAGGCCAGACCCTGAAATTCTCTCTGTTGGGCTGCCTGGCCAGAATGAATGCCCTCCAGGTATGCATTTGTTTGTTGCAAATGTCTCTCAACACCCAGGATGGCATTCACAATGGTAGACTTCCCAACAGTGAGGGATCTCAGGAGGTCAATAGCCTCCTCACTGAGGGCAGCAGGGCTGACTGGGGCAGGGCCTGAGGTGCCGGGGGCAAAGGAGATGCCCACCCACCTGGGTGAGCGGGCACAGGTCACACGCTGAGGGGCTGCTGGGAGGGCGGTGCTGGTAGGGGGGTTGGAGGCTGTACCTGTTGATGCAGTGGGCATAGAGGTGCCCCCCACCGCAAGGGAGCTCCCATCAGAGGAGGAGTCGCTTTCGCTGGTCTCTGCTCCTGTCCACGTCATGGAGCTCTCCTCACCCTACATCCCACTGGTGGCTTCAGACTCCGTTGCTTCCCCCTCCAGGGCCAAGTGGGATGCAGCTCCTTCCTGCTCCGGTGCCAATGCTCCTCCGCCTGATGATTCTATTGCACACAAGAACAGGGAGACCACAAAAAGGGGGGGGGGGAGAGAGAAGAAAGACATGTTCAGTGCATGCCACACCACTACCGTTGGCGGACACAACAGACAGTGAGCAGCCCTCTGCACTACGCCATGCACTTACAGTTCCTAGATTTTTCAGCTGACCATGGGGTACGAGGCCTAAGCCCACTTGCTGCACACCTGGAAGTCACAGGAGCCTGACTAGGTGTAGATGGCTCTTACCACTAGTGGGGTTGGGGTGCCACATAGCCTGCCTTACAAGGGACCTTGCCTACCAAGATTGCCCTGGCCTAGGGGAACCCACTGCCCACCTCCCCCGCCCAGACACCTCGTAATGCGCGCAGAGTCAGCTGAATGAGAGTGTACTCACCCCCTTGTTGCTGCTGTGATGCCCTGAAGCGCCCATCCAACTCCGGATAGGCCACCGCCAGGATCCGGAACATCAGGGGGGTCATGGTGCGACGGGCACCCCTTCCACGTTGGGAGGCCATCCCCAGCTGGGCCTCCGTCATCTTCTTGCTCCAGCGGCGCAGGTCCTCCTATCTTTTAAGGCAGTGGGTGCTCTGTCCGTGCTAGACCCCCAGGATCCGGACGTCCTTGGCGATGGCACGCCAAATATCCTTCTTCTGGTGGGTGCTGACCTAGAGGAATGGTACAGGGGAAAGGACATTACTCACCCGGCCGGACCGTCATACTCATTGCCCACCAGTTCCCACCCATGCCATGATGCACATCCGCACATGTAGGCCTCAGCCCCCCCCATGTTTCTTCCAGCCACACCACTCAAAGCAGGCATTGCCCATTTGGCATGCTCACAGTGTACTCACCTGTTTGTCTGGAGGACCGTACAGTTGCGTGTACTGGGGGAGGACCCCATCCACTAGTTTCTCCAAATCCTCCAAAGTGAAGGCAGGGGCCCTTTCCCCAGACACTCGAGCCATCGTCGCTTCCAGACTGAGGTCACAGCAGCACTTGCAGTGTAGGTCCTCTCCTGTTGAAGGTCAGATATCAAGTGAGTGAACAGACAGAAAATGGCAGTCACGGCCGCGGCGGTGCGTACCATCACCGCCGGCGTACATCTTCATTGGCTCCTGGGACCCATAGGGCCCAATGTTAACCAATGCTGAATTGCGCCGTGGTCTTCGACCGCCCACCGTGACGGTGTAGAAAACCAGCACAGTTACCTCATATCCCCTTGTCCCACCTTACAGGTCAGGCAGCCGCCATTTCAGGGGGCCACATGGCATTAATAATAACTGCGTCACACCTATCTAGGCCTGGAATACACACAGTTACAGGCACATTGCGGATTAATACATTTTCAGCAAATAACAATTTGTGATACCTCAGTGTTGGCTGACTCTCTGCTCGCTGTTCTCCTCCATAGGGCACGTCTGCTGGGGCAGGTGATGAGATGGCGGCATCCTCCGGTGTACAGACCCCTGGTGGACCTGTCGACAATGGAAGAGAGACACATCATAGTCACATACAGACTTGATCGTGCAACAATCTAGGAACTGTGTGCCCAGTTGGAGCCAGACCTGATGTCAGCTATCCGCCATCCCACAGGGATGCCCCCTCTAGTGCAGGTCCTGTCAGTACTCAATTTCCTGGCAAGTGGTTCCTTTCAAACAACAGTGGCCATTGCATCAGGGATGTCCTAGCCAATGTTCTGTAACGTGTTGTTCAGAGTGTTGTCTGCCCTGCTGAAACACATGTGCAGCTACATTGTGTTCCCTCTGGTGGAGGATTTGCCCACAGTGAAAGGTGACTTATATGCCCTGGGACATATCCCCAACATCATTGGTGCCATTGATGGTACACATGTGGCATTAGTACCCCCACGCAGGAGTGAACAGGTGTACAGAAACCAGAAGAGCTACCATTCGATGAATGTGCAGATGGTGTGTTTGGCAGACTAGTACATCTCCCATGTGAATGCCAAGTTTCCTGGCTCAGTGCATGACGCTTACATTTTGAGGGCTAGCAGCATCCCTTATATGATGGGGCAACTCCAGAGGCACTGTGTGTGGCTAATAGGTGAGGCCACGGACCCAATACAGTGTGAGTAGGTGTCTGGGTATGGGGTTGTCCCTAAGGGTTAGTGTGTGTCTAACAGTTGTCCCTCGATATTTGCAGGTGACTCTGGTTACCCCAACCTGTCATGGCTACTGACCCCAGTGAGGAATCCCAGGACAAGGGCAGAGGAACGCTACAATGAGGCACATGGGCAAACTAGGAGGGTGATCAAATGCACCTTCAGCCTCCTGAAGGCCAGATTCCAGTGTCTCCATCTGACAGTTGGATCCCTCTACTACTCACCAAAGAAGGTGTGCCAGATAATCGTGGCCTGCTGTATGCTGCACAACCTGGCTTTGCGACGGCAGGTGCCTTTTCTGCAGGAGGATGGGCCAGATGGTGGTCTTGTGGCAGCTGTGGAGCCTGTGGACAGTGAAGAAGAGGAGGCAGAAGAAGAGGATATTGACAACTGAAATAACATCATCATGCAATACTTCCAGTGAGACACAGGTAAGAAGATGTCACTGCCTCCTACATCTCATAAAATTGTTGGAGCTAGCATAAGTCTGTCATTTTCACTCAGTGTATGGACTCTGACTTGTCACTTTGGCTTTCCATTTGACAGATCTGGGTCCCACTTTGTGGCCTCTGCTATGTTTCCTCCTGGCCTACAGCTGTGTTACATTGGTATGTGCACAAGTAAATTGACATTGCTATATTCCATGGTTATTGCAATTACACATTACTCCAGATTGTTTTGTGATTGAAGTGTGTTTATTTCTGTGCAAACAAGTGGAGGGGGTTGTAAAATGGGCTGGGGGATGGTGGAGGAATGTCCATGGCAGAGTCCAGTCTATTTGTTCCACAGGTACATTGACCAAAGGGGCATAGGAAGTCGAGCAATGGCAGTTTAAGGATGGACAGGGTGACATAGTGGGACAGAAGGGTGACATTCAGGGGGTTCTCATTTCCTGGCGGGGGTCTTGGCAATGTTCTCTGTCTTGTTCCTGGATCTCAGGGACCATTTGTGGGGTGGTTCTCCATCTGCAGGGGGTGGGGTGCTGGTGTTGTGTTCCTGTGGCGGTGCCTCCTGTCCACTAGAGCCGGCGGAGGTGGAGGGCTGTTCATCATCCAGGCTAGTGTCATGGGCCCCTTGTTGTGCCACTGTGTCCCTCCTGGTGTTGGCAAGGCCTGCCAGCACCCCTGAAATGATGGCCAGGGTGTTGTTAATGGACTTCAAGTCCTCCCTGATCCCAAGGTAGTGTTCCTCCTGCAGCCGCTGGGTCTCCTGAAACTTGGCCAGTACTGTTGCCATCGTCTCCTGGGAATGATGGTAAGCTCCCATGATGTTAGAGAGTGCCTCGTGGAGAGTGGGTTCCCTGGGCCTGTCTTCTCCCTGTCGCACAGCAGTCCTCCCAACTTCCCTGTTGTCCTGTGCCTCTGTCCCCTGAACCGCATGCCCACTGCCACTGTCCCCAGGTCCCTGATTTTCTTGGGTTGGTGGGGTTGCCTGGGTTCCCTGTAGTGGTGGACACACTGCTGCTTGACGTGTCCTGGGGACAGAGGGATGGGCCCGCTGGGTGGGTGCTGTGGTGGTGTTTCCTGAGGGGGGGAGGCTCTGTGGTGGCTTGTGACTGTGTCAGGGGAACCGACTGTCCTGAGGTCCCTGATGGGCCTGGCTGGTCATCTTGATCCAGGCGTGCAGAGCTGCTGTCATCACTGTGGGTCTCTTCTGTGGGGGGACTGGATATGTCTGGCACCTCCTGTCCGGTGACGTTGGGTAGGAGTCCTGTTGGGGTGTAAAAGCATAATTATTGTATCTGTGTGTGCCATCATGTGCAATGGGTGGTGACCCTCTACTCCAGTGCTTGCATTCTTGGCTTGGTCCTTGTGTGATAGTTGGCTTAGGGTCTGTGTGGGTATCTGTACTGGACATGCTTTGGTGATGGGGTCCATGCACTGGTGTTACATGCAGGGCTTGTTTTTGGGATGTGTGGGTTGTGTTGGTGGGGTATCTGTGGGTTGTTGGGGTGATGGGTGTGAGGGTAAGAGTGGGGTATGTGATGGCATGCAGGTTGGGTTGAGGGGATAAGGTAGTAAAGAGTTGCCTTACCAGAGTCCAGTCCTCCTGCTACTCCTGCGAGTCCCTCAGGATGCATAATTGCCAAGACTTGCTCCTCCCATGTTGTTAGTTGTGGGGGAGGAGGTGGGGGTCCACTGCCAGTTCTCTGTACTGCAATCTGGTGCCTGCAGACCACGGAATGCACCTTCCCCCGTAGGTCGTTCCACCTCTTCCTCATGTCATCCCGTGTTCTTGGATGCTGTCCCACTGCGTTGACCCTGTCAACAATTCTGCGCCATAGCTCCATCTTCCTTGCAATGGATGTCTGCTGCACCTGTGATCCGAATAGCTGTGGCTCTACCCGGATGATTTCCTCCACCATGACCCTGAGCTTCTCCTCAGAAAACCTGGGGTGTTGTTGAGGTGCCATGATGTGGTGTGGGTGATGTATGAGGTGGCGTCTGTTGTGATGTGTGAGGGGATGTATTGGTGTGTGTTGTTTGAGGTGCGTGGATGTTGCGTAAGTGATGGTGTTGTGTGTCTGTGGATGCTGCTGTTGTTTAAGGTAGTGTATCTCTCTGGCCTGCTTTAAATTTCTGGTAGTAAGGGTTTGTGGGTAATGTGGGTGTGTGTTTTATAGCATTGTGGGTGTGTGGGTGTGGGGTGTGTATGTGTATGTGTATCAGGTGTGTGTATTTCGAATTGTCCAATGTGGTTGTGTTTTGTAAATTTGTGTGTATGTTGAGCACGGCGGTGTGTACTGCCAATGGTTTACCGCGGTTGAAAGTCTGCTGCTTTGATTCGTGGGTCGTGATACTGTTGGCGTATTCCTGTTGGCGTGATGGTGTCGGTTTTGGTATTGCCAGTTTACACTGACCTTTGGTGTATCGGACTTGTGTGGGTGTCTGTATTGTGGCGGATTCCGAGCTGTGGGTCGTAATACCTGTAGCGGAATTCCGCGGCCGCAGCGGTATGTTGGCGGTCTTCTGCACGGCGGTAAGCGGGATTTACAGCCAGGGTTGTAATGAGGGCCTAAGTCTGGCCTCTCTATTCAGCCTGCATCTCAAATCCAATTCTTCTAATTCAGCAAAGGAGATCGTTAGAATTGTAGAATTGTCAAAACTCTTTCAAATCATTGTTGATGCTCAGTCATGATTACCCCTTCTCAAGCATTGTGTGACACACTCTCCAAATTTTTTCATAACAAGATTCTTGACACGTGACTCTTTCCCCTCATCTAAAACGTCGGCTCCCCTGCACCCAAACCACTCTTTCTCTACTTCTTTCTTCTTTCTTCTGTGGGTGGACAAAACCACCATGCTTGTCTTAGCCATCAACTCAGGCTCCTATCAGCAAATCCTCATTAAGAATTTTATATCTAGGTATTTTCTATATGGCTCTTGTTCTTACAGAAATGTGTATCTACTTTATCCGTACAGGAAAATGTCCCAACTATTTGAAGCACACCTACCGGTACCACTTTTTTAAAAAAAAGAAAACCTTTGTCTGATCCAGCAAGCGTGAGATATTTTAGACCTATTTCACTCTTGGAAGCCCATATTTCATGCCAAAACTCTTGATTTCAGCGGTAACAGAACATTACAAGGTAGTTACTTTGTGATGCATCTTGTACACAACACTGATATGTTCCCACCTTCACCAACAGGTTTGTAGTGAGGGCAGTTTACAATACATCATATCCAAGCCAACGTATTGCCATGGGCACTAAGGTCACCAATTTCTTTTAAACTTGAAGCTTAACACCACATAGTGCTTGAAGAGGTCATTACATAATGTGATGATGCAAGCAGGTGAAGCTACAGTTTGTGATTAAAATAATAATCCACCATAGAAAGTATATTGTATTAAAAAAGAATACTGAGGGCAATGAGTGTGAGTGACATGTAGGGGATTCATTACATGGAACAAGATTGTAGATCTGGTCATGCATCGAAGTTGGGTAACTTGCCACTCTGTGAAAATAATGCATTAAAATGAGTGAACAATCAGTGGAATGTTCTATTGTTAATTTTGTCTTTGGCCAGCAAGATCTTCCACTATACCAGGTTATTTATTGGCCCTTTTGGCCTTTTTATATTTTCCGGACCAAAGGTTCTTGTTTAAATGCAATTAATTTGTGGTGTCACAATGGGTCCTTGGTCTTGATGTTTCTTGTGTAACCCTTTGAGCCGACTCTCAGCTGCCTGTTGCATTTTTTAACTCTAAAGACTGTGTTCCTCATTATGATGACACAACACAGCATCACCCGCAGCGGATTCCCCACCGGAGATGGAACAAGGTCAGCGAAGACCAGCTGATCACCACCCTTTCCCGTAATCCACCAATCAACAGCACCAACACGGACACAGCAGAACGCAACCTCAGGCAATGGATCGACGACTGTGCCAAACCCTCACCCCGATCAAGGAACCTTCAAACAGACGCACCGACAGAAAGGCCTTCTGGTTCACCACCGACCTCCAAGAATCCAAGGAAACATGCAGAAGACTCGAGAAAAAGTGGCACCAAGAACAGACACCGTACACCCACACAGCCTTCAAGAATGCCATCCGCAGACACCACCAATGCATCCGAACCACCAAAAGAACCGTCTTCAAAGAACGCATTGACAACAATGCACACAGTTATAAGAAGCTCTTCAGCATCATGAAGGAACTCTCCAACCCCAGCTCCAACATCAACGACATCCCGCCACCCTAAGACCTTTGTGACTCCCTAGCCAACTTCTTCTACCGCAAGATCACAGACATCATTGACAGCTTTAACACCCAGACCACCCGTAAACCACCGACACCACAGACTCACCGCCACCCATCCACACCAGCCTCCTGCTCTCCTGGACCCACGTCAACGACGACGACACCATCAAAATCATGAACACCATCCACTCCGGCGCACCCTCTGACCCCTGCCCTCACCACATCTTCAACAAAGCGAGCTCAGTCATCGCAACCCAACTCCAGAAGATCATCAACAGTTCCTTCGAGACTGCCACCTTCCCAGAGAGATGGAAACACAGCAAGATCAATGCCCTCCTCAAGAAACCCAAGGTGGACCAAATGGACTTCAAGAACTTCCGGCCCATCTCCCTGCTCCCCTTCCCAACAAAGGTCATAGAGAAAATTGTCAACAAACAACTGACCCGCTTCCTCGAGGAGAACAACACTCTGGACCCGTCCCAATCCAGATTCCGCAGCAACCCGCAGAACCGAAACTGTCCTCATCGCCGCCACCGACGACATCAGGACCCTACGTGACAATGGCGAAACCACGGCCCTCATCCTCCTGGACCTCTCGGCCGCCTTCGACACCATCTGCTAACACACCCCACACACGCGCCTCAATGACGCAGGGATCCATGACAGAGCCCTGGACTGGATCACATCCTTCCTCATGGCAGAACCCAGAGAGTTCACCTCCCTCCATTCCGCTCTGAAGCCACTAAGATCATCTGCTGTGTGCCCCAGGGGTCGTCCCTCAGCCCAACCCTCTTTAACGTTTACATTGCGTCCTCTCGCAAACATCGTCCCATCACACAACCTCAACATCATCGCATACGCCGATGACACCCAGCAGATCCTCTCCCTCACCAAGGACCCCGTCACCGCCAAAACCAACCTCCACGAAGAAATGAAGGCCATCACCGAATGGATGAAGAACAGCTGCCTGGAACTGAATTCTGACAAAACTGAGGTCCTCATCCTTGGCTCCACCCCCTCCACATGGGACGACTCCTGGTGGCCTGCCACACTTCGGACCGCACCGACACCTACCGACCACGGATGCAAACTGGGGTTTATCCTGGACTCATCGCTATCAATAACTCAGCATGCTTCAACACCCTCTGCATGCTTCGGAAGATCTACAAGTGGATCCCCACTAGAACCAGAAGGACGGTCACCCAAGCCCTCGTAAGCAGCAGACTGGACTACGGCAACGCCCTCTACGCAGGAACCACGGCCAAGCTCCAGAAAAGACTGCAATACATACAGAACACCTCTGCACGCCTCATCCTGGACATCCCCTGCCACAGCCACATCACAGCACACCTGAGAGACCTGCACTGGCTCCCCATCAACAAGAGAATCACATTCAAACTCCTCACTCACAAAGCGCTGCTCAACACCGGACCAGAATACCTCAACAGACGGCTCTCCTTCTACACTCCGACCTGCCAGCTTTGGTCCGCTGACCTTGCCCTCATCACGTCCCACGCATCTACAGAATGAGCACTGGTGGCAGATCGTTCTCCCACCTTGCTGCCAAGACGTGGAACACTCTTCCTATCCACCTGTGACAGACACAGGACCTACGAAACCTTCAGGAGCCACATCAAGACATGACTGTTCGAGCAGTAGCAGCACCCTCCCCCCTTCCTCCCCTCAGCGCCTTGAGACCCTCACGGGTGAGTAGTGCGCTTTACAAATGCTTTGATTGATTGATGACTTCAGCACATTGCATGAGTAAACCTCAGGCAGTGTCAGTGCAGCTGCCCTACACCACCTTTTTTCAGACAAACGGGTGCTGAGGACTTGTGCGGCTGTCTTGCCTAAAGTTGTGGCTTCCTTTCATGTTGACCAATCCATCAGCATACCAGCATTCTTCTTCCCTCCTCACCTTTCAAAAAAGGAAAGGCTTCATCAGCTGGACCTCAAATAAGCTTTAACTTTTTATATTGATTGCTCCAAGAAACACCATGTGGACGGGCAGCTGTTTGTGGGGGTTCTCTGTGGTGAGGAAAGAGAAGGCTGTGCAACAGAGGACCCTGTCGAAGTGGATAGACCTCCGCATCAAAATTTACACATTGATCAAGGAGCAGTCACCAGTCTGAAAGTCCATCCCAACAGAGCTAAGACTGTGCCCACGGCATTGGCACTCGGAATGCCTATCCTTGACATCTGCCAGGCTGCGGTGTAGGTTTCAGTGCATACATTTATGAAGCTCTACTGCCTTGATAGCCAGAACCTTTGGAAATAAAATTTTGCCTGCTCCATACTCCAAGATTCTTTGGTATGTATCCATTCCTGAATCCATTCCACAGACCCTCATCTGGGAAGGTGCTGCTTTGGTATATTATCTAAGGTGAGGAATCTGAGGTTAAAAGATCCATTACAAGAACAAGTTATTTACCTTTAATAATGCTCTTTCTGGTGGATACGCTAACTGTAGATTCCTCACTGGTCGCCCAACTCCTCATTCTGTGGAGAGGCCATTTTTTTAGCTTTTAAAAAGATCATGAGTTACAAACCTGTACACTCCTACTACTAATAGTACATGTTCTGTGTCTGAGGGCAGGAAACTGGTAACAGCGCAAAGAGGTGGTGCGTATATGTGGCTCCACTCCATCACCTCCTGGCAGTATGGAGTCCATGCGGAGCTACATGGCGCCACATGCTGATGCACAGGATCATTGCTGGTGAAAGCTTTATAGATCCCGTCTGACACCTGGGGAGCATTCTAAGGTGAGGAATCTGTGCATAGATAATGTATTCACCGGAAAGAGCATTACTGAGGCAGGTATCTTGTTCAACAGTTACCACAGTACATTTCTGAACTATAGCAACACTTTAATCCTGTAAATATGCTGCACGATTTTCTATGCAGTATTCTGCTCATGAAACTCTCGCCCCTCCTTTCACATGCATCCCAGTTGCACAACACGTTTCTTCACCTAAGCATTTAACATTATTACAAGCTAATCTTACAGTGAGCCCAACAAGATTGTTCTCTCCGGCTCCTTGACATTGACAACCTGCTGGCTGTGGGTCAGTATTTTAAAACATACTGTACAGTTAAGCCTAATCCTTTCAGGAAATCCGTTCTGCTATCAAGATCTAGTTAATTGCTATCACTGAGCCTGTGGCTCGATCACCTTGACACCGGCTATTCTCCTTAAAAATGTAAGTGTGCGCAAAATATTTGCATATTTTAAAATACTCCATATGCAAGTTTTACAACAGGTTAAACTAGGGCAAGAACAGGGTGAGAAATATCACTGTAGTTATACATCACAATTCATTGGACGCAGAGTGTTTGCAACAATTACAGATGTTTGAACACAAAAGTATGGCTGATTCTGAGTATAATTGGAGTTATATCACATAAAGTGAGCACTGGTGGTCATATCATATAAAGTTAGCACAGTTCAATAAAGAATAAAAAAGGTAAAAAAAGTCAAGAAGAATAAACAAGGCGCAGGTATTTTCCATCTATGCACCCAGGATATGCACAACTTCCCCTTATGCACCAGGACTGCCCCAATGCTGCTCCAGTTTAAGAAAGACTTGAAGACACACCTCTTTAAAGAACACTACATTGCAATGCAGTCCACAAACCAGCTAATTCTCCTGTCACTCAATGACTATATGCTGTATTTGACCCTGCCAGTGCTCTGCTGCGCTTTGGCTGGGTTCGTACTACAGAAATACCACATAAATTATGCCCATCTTAACCACTGATGGCACTCTGTGCGTCAATCTATGATGAGACTCCAATGACTTCCTTCTTCACAGATTCCCTCACTACCATCTCCAGCGGTGCCCCTCATCTCTCCCTAGCCCCTTTTTTACATTTATTTATTTGATAGTGCTATTCATCAAAATGTAGAGTTTCAGGGTGCTTTAAATCATGAACATATTATACAGGGAAAATTAGTTTTACAAGTGTGTAAATCCACGTTTGGGAAATGTTACTTAAGACACAGAGGACTACAAAGTGTATGAGTCACATGTCATCCATACTGGGAGGCATTAAATGGTAACAGTGTTTGATCCAGAGAAATGAAGGGCAGGTTTACAATGTTCTGCCAAAAAGGGGAGACAGCAGTCCCAACCCTCCTGGCACCTCAGAGGTTCCCTCTCCGAGAGCTGCAGCAAGTAAGTGTTGTTTTTTATTGACTGTTTGGTGCATGCATGCATGTATGTATGTATGAATGCATTTGTGAGTGAGTGTTGTGAAAGGGTGTGTGGGTGCATGCGTCTGCATGTGAATGCATGGGTGTAAGTGAGTGTACATGTGTGTGTGAGTCCTTCCCCCATCTAAGTTGTACTTATCGGCCTCCACTGATCAAAATCCATGGGTGAATGCATGAGAATACCCATTAATCACCCATGGTATGACTCCTTGACAGGAAGTAGTGCATAGTGCTACTTTGTGTTACTTTTGGGTTCTTTCCAACGCAGAACAGAATTTGCGCTGGAAAATAACCCCCAAAATAACACTTTGCACCAGGTTGGAGTCACTTATATTGTGCACATAAGTCACAAAGTGTTAGTTAATCAACCTTCTAATCTCGCAATTTGAAACACAATCCAATCATTGGGGGTGTCATACTATTAATATGATATTACTACCCAAAGGAACCCCTTATAGCTATCTTAGAAGAACAAAAGATTGAGGAAAATAGGAATGTTCTAAACCCAAGCTTGCAGTTTGCATGCAGCATTTTGATGTCACTTCCAGTGCTTAATTTGAGCTGGTGATTGTCGGTGTGGGGCACCAGCGCTTCTATGTCTGCATCAGATGGTTCCTGAGTGCAATAGAGGTAAAAGCACACAGATCAGAAGACGGAGGAAGAGAAAGACGGCACAACCATCACAAAGGGTGAAAGCAGGGACCTGCAAGAACTAGAGAAAGGGGCTGGTAGTGTCTTCTTAGTAGACTGAAGCCTACCATCCTCGGCATGTGGTGCACCGACATTTAATTACACAGATCGACAGCTTCTGAGAAAAGCTTCTGGCACCGGAACCTTTTCTTTGACAAATTAAGCACTGGCAAGTTAATAGCTCAATGTGCTGTTTAGAAGCATTTAACTAATAAACTCCATGTAACAAAAGAAACCTCTCTGACAAAAGAACTAGCCCACCTAGTTATCTACATAGAATACAAATCTGCAGTCTGCATGTTACACATTGAGGTTTGCAGTGGGAACATTAATCCTTGATGCTACTTTCTCATGAGACAAAACTTTGACTAGACAAATCACACCTCTTTCCATCATGTGCATTCATCACCAAAGTCATAATGCTGTTATCCTCTGACAACGTTGGCCATGCAAAGACCTCTACAGGCTTCCTCAGTCTGTCATGCAAAGGGCGCCACTTCTAGCTTGTCCCCCGGTGCTGTGGCATTGGGCACACTACCCTAAAGCCAGCACTGACATAGGTAGATGCATTCACACACTGGCACAATGGTATTCTCCATTCTGGGGGGAATAACTCATACTGGGACATGAGGGGGGGGAATTACCAACTGAAATTGATAAATCCAGTCCTGGGAATTCTACCCCCCACCCCCACACCGCCCATATTATAACATGGTGAGTGCATTTGATGACACTCACTGTCTTAGTTGCTGGAGAACCTCATGGTGAGAAAACTGTGATTGAATGTCAAACTATCATTTACAAAATAATGCACAACCTTAATATCCTGGGAAAAATTATCAGGACTTGAGTAGGCAAGTGTGTTTAGATAAATGGAAATGTAATATTCGTAACGCCACTTAGGTAGATGTGGAGTTAAATAAATGAAGCCCATGCTTACCTTTGTATTCTTGGCCACAAGCCATATATGCCTTTCAAGACAAAATTGTGACCTTGAGAACATAATAAAAAAAAAAAGCTTCGGCAGCAAAATTACATTATTTATAAAGGTCCAGTGACAAATGTTTTGGTGAGGTGGAAGCAACTGAATTACTAATGAATTCTGAGTCTTCTTTATCACAATGTCGGACAACAGAAAATACATATCTGCAAAGGACAGAAAAAAAAAATGTGTTCCAGAATATTACAGACAGTGGTGCATTGCAGTGCTTGTAAGTTCAGTGCGTGTTGCTCCTTTCTGCTGAGGCTGGTGCAGTAAGTTGTTTACTTCATAACATTGCACTCCAAACTTTCCTGCAAAATTAGCAAATAAAACTGACCTTGCTTTAAATACGCTGATTAGAAAGCAAAAATAGAAATCTGAAGATGGCTCAACACAAAGGAAATAATATATTGTGAATTAGTTGATTTGCCATTCTGTAGTTGCATTGAATATTTCTTCGCGTACTGAAGATTAAAGGCAGCTGTTTATCATACTATTTACATATACAAGATTAGATACTGATTTTTTTAGTTATTTGCCAAAATGTAAATGTATGTCAAATATCATTCTGCCATAAAGTGGTGTGAAAAATACTGAGGAATAAAATCTCGAGAAAGTAAGTGCATATAGGTTAGTATCGATTTGCCATTCTTAACTCTACATCAACCATCAACGCACCTTACAGGTATATGTTTATAAAAGTATATATATATATATACATAAATATATATATATATATATATGCATATATATATATATATATATACACACACGCAGATAGATAGATAGATAGATAGATAGATACCTACCTACCTACCTACTGGCGGTCGCCAGCCAGAAGGTAGTTCTAGTTAGGACCGAGTTTCCATTGAAAAAATAGTTTTTTTTTACTTGCCTAGCTCTTTGGCACCGCTTGACGAATCTTCACGAAATGTTCCAAAAACAAAGTGTGCCCAAGGAACTTGTTGTGCACGGAAAGTTTTGGGGTGATCTGTAAAGTGGGGGCCAAGAAAAGGGGGGAGTCAACAAAAATGTATTTCCCATGTTAATTCCCATAGACTCTTCAGCTCGAACCGCTAGACAGAATTACACCATAATTGGCAGAAAGTTAGCTCTTGGTCCTCTGGTGACCCTTTTTAAGTTGAGCATAGCAGTGCGCAAGCGCTGCTTTTCTGATGTGTTGGTATGTATCTGGGCTTTTAACCATCCCCAATGCACGCCCATCACTATAACTCATTTGTGGGCTTACCCTTCAAAAATCCTTAGTTTTCCTTGGTAAATGCTTTGGTTTGTCCCTCCTTGAGGCGGTTTTGTTACCACCTTGGACATCGCCCCTGTTACATGGGTAATTCCACTTTTGCCCATAACTTTGACTGCAAGCGAACTTCTTTTTCCTTTTGTGTCTCTCCTGCACATTCACGGCGGCACTTTGAATCGGCTTTTTTTTTTCTCAGGCACACTTCCATCTCTTGTAAACATAATGAGCGATATGTACTTTAAAGGCTCGAAATTCAGGTGATTCCGGGGTAAAGCCTGTCCGGAAGTTCACATAAATTGTTTACAGCATTTACAGGCATCTCTCAAACACATCT